>NC_052164.1:21466725-21812334 GCF_902713615.1 Scyliorhinus canicula | reverse complement strand
GTCACTGTCTGTGTGGAGTCTGCACGTCCTCCCCCTGTATGCGTGGGTTTCCTCCGGGTGCTCCGGTTTCCTCCCACAGTCCAAAGATGTGCGGGTTAGGTGGATTGGCCATGCTAAATTGCACGTAGTGTCCTAATAAAAGGTTGGGGGGGGGGGTTGTTGGGTTGCGGGTATAGGGTGGATAGGGTGGAGTAGGGTGTAGGGTGATCATGGCTCGGCACAACATTGAGGGCTGAAGGGCCTGTTCTGTGCTGTACTGTTCTATGTACAGTGAGTTGTGTAGATGGAGACAGGAGGTTTCAACAGATCATCGAATGTGCCTGGGTGAAGCTACTATGGCAGATGGAGGTTATTGTGGGGAATTTTGAACTCCTTGACGAGGCCGCACTTTAAGTCATTTCCTCCACTGGCTAGCTGAGAAAAACCACTTACAGATTGGGGCGCCATTTTTAATGGCAGCCCCAATCGTTCACCCCCCTCAGTGCCCCCACCGCGGCCTCAGGACCTAATGATTCATTTAAATATGTGCGCCTGGATCTTGCCCAGTGACTTCCAGATCGCAACCCTCCCATGATTCTGTTGACTCTCGCGAGACGTTTGGACCGTTGCGAATCCCGCAAGAAGCCTCGCGCGAGATTCATCGACCTCGTCCCGATACCAAGCCGGGTGCGGCGAGGCTCCGAATTGCACCAACAGAATTTTCAGAATTTTTGTTAATGGTGAGTGACCAGGGCTTTAGGGGCCCACTTTCAGAAATCACAAATAGTTACAGGGTTGACGACTTTTCTGGGAGTATTTCTGGAGGTGTCTTCATGTACTGTCTGAGCTTATGATACTTTGCCAAGTGATTTCTCGGCCCGGCCACATGACGTCCGCAAATGTTATTTACGTTTAGTTGAACTTCTCAACTTGGGCATCCAACAGATGCTGGGCCAGAAATTCTGTGAACCAGGGAGTCACATGTGAGCAATTGCAGAAGGGAAAGAAACCAAGGTTGGAGAAGAGGAGACATTGAAGGGGGAAAAGGGCCCTTCTCATCATTTCCATTATCCTATGACAGCTCTCCTTTATGGAGTCCAAGCCCGAGGAGTGGGTTAGAAATTGTGGCACTGAGCTGGGTCTGGGACAATGCGAATTCCCCAAACAAAGCCGACTGCCCTTTGTGTGGTTCCCAGCCTGATATTAGAAGCAACAGGGACACGAAGAAAAGTTACTTTAAGCAGCAAGTGGTTAAGATCTGGATTGCCTTGATTGAGAGTGTGATGAAGGCAGATTGAATGAAAGCCATCCAAAGAGAATGACTTGATTAACCGAGAAGAAAACATTGATGGGGCTACAGAGTGAGAGGAGTGACGCTGGATGAGTTCATCTTGCAGTGAAGCTGCATGGACAGAATGGGCCAAATGGCCTCCTCCTATTCCACAATTGATTCAGGTTAGTTTGTGCCATTCAGTTTTGACATATGAAGTTCAAATACAGATCAACTCTGACAAAAGCAGGGGCAGCATTGTGGCGCAGTGTTAGCATTGCTGCCTCATGGCGCCGAGGTCCCAGGTTCGATCCCGGCTCTGGGCCACTGTTCATGTGGAGTTTGCACATTCTCCCCGAATTTGCATGGGTTTCACCCCCACAATCCAAAGATGTGCAGGGTAGGTAGCTTGGTCACGCTAAATTGCCCCTTAATTGGTAAAAAATAAATTGGGTACTCTAAATTTATTTTTAAAAGTCTCTGACAGAAGCTCCTGATTAAAAGTTGTCCCTTTCACACACAACTGGAGCCAAAACCAGAGTTCAAGGAAGAGGGGAGGGTAATGGGGCCTGCCAAAAGGGGCATCAGCTGGAGAGGAGAGCATGGCTGCATCTTATGCCGTGAATGAGAATTCTGACTTAGTCCCTAATGGGGGCAGCATGATAGCACCGTGGTTAGCACAGTTGCTTCATAGCTCCAGGGTCCCAGGTACGATTCCGGCTTGGGTCACTGTCTGTGCGGAGTCTGCACATCCTCCCCGTATCTGCATGGGTTTCCTCCGGGTGCTCCGGTTTCCTCCCACAGTCCAAAGATATGCAGGTTAGGTGGATTGGCCATGATAAATTGCCCTTAGTGTCCAAAAAGGTTAGGTGGGGTTGCTGGGTTACAGGGATAGGGTGGAGGCGTCAGCTTATGTGGGATGCTCTTTCCTAAAGGCCGGTGCAGATTCGATGGGCCAAATAGCCTCCTTCTGCACTGTAAATTCTGTGATTCTATGTTCCCAATATAACTATTAGTAATCCTATAACTGTAAAAATGCACCCTCTGATTACAGCCAGCAGAAACTCCTGGTTTAAGCCCTCAGACGGGTAGACAATTCTCCTTTGCCTCAATTGAATCTGTCTCCATCACACTCCCATACAGTGCATTCCAGATCACTTGCTGCATTGAGGAAGCTTTTTCTCCTGTAGCTTCTTCTGCCAGGTTGAGAAATCGCACAAAGGGCCATAGACTTGGTATCTGGGCAACCCGCAGGGGGCACATTGTCCCAGAGTCAGCTCAGTACCGCCATTTCTCACCGACTCTTTGGGCTCAGATTTCATAAAGGAGAGTTGACATGGAGTGATAGCAATCAGAGCAGTAGAAGGCCATTCTCACCCCGTGCAGTAAGCCAGGCATGGCATTATCTCCTGTAATTCCATTCCAATCAGATCGTTTTACAATAAGCGTTTTCAACTAATCATCCAGTTCACTTTTAAATGATGTCCAATCTCTGTTTAAGACTGTCTTTTGCAGTGTAGCATTCCATTGTCTAATTGTCCTTGGTTCAGGTTTAAAAGTGTTTCTTCTCCATTCACTGTGGGATGTTCCAGTGAAAATCCTCAGTCCTCATCCTCTCATTCACCCATCAGTGAAAACAATCTTTCACTATTTGCCCACAGTCTTGTCTCCAGATTTCACTCATCCCTTTACTGGCTGTTTCTCTTCCGGGCCAATGAAGTATTAAAGTATAGTGTAGAGTACTCGGCTAACGGGTTTGTTAATGAGACTATGATGTTATTCATGGTGTAACTGTGACATCAGTATCAGATAACCAAGATGCTTCAAGAGGGCGAGGAGCAAAATAGTCTGTGTCCTGAATACCGCATGCTTACCCTGACGTCTTTGTGAATAGTTATTAATAAATTGTTTGAGTTAAACTGTACCGACTATTTCAAGCCTCGTAGGGAAATAAAGCCTCATCAATGTTCAATAAGGCTGAAAAGCACGGTATTAATAAACATCACTAATGCTCACAATGAGACCGAAACATGGTGGCAACCCTGCAGGCCACAGTTCAGCAAACTCCAGCTACAGATGGGCAACCCACAAGTAACAGCTGGTGAAATGGAAAACTAACTTGGCAGCGATGAAGATCAGACCTACGCAGTACCGTGTTGTGGAGACAGTGAGAGGCACATGATGTTGCTAACCGTGAGGCAGCCTCTACCCCTTCCACTGCCTTCCCAACACAAGGCTAGCAATGGGAGCATTCAAAAGGTACAAAACGACTACAAGGATAACCTCAGAGATACCAGTTCTGTACACTTTTATATGCAATGGGAGCCATGGCTGATGACTGATGTGTTGGGTATGCTGGGTCTGCGAGGACTGCGTTTACCACAGCAGTGAGAGAGACAGGCTACCAACACTTGTAGAAGTACAACTCTATTTTATTTAACTATGAACTGTTAAATATACTTGCACTGTGGGCTGACACTATGTTAAGTTGACTGGAGACCTGAGGCTAACCTGACCAGACTATACTGCTAGCACATGGTAGATGTTCGTGTTGCTAATCACGGGCTCTGGCTATCTCAGAGGCTGCATCCCAAGAGAGAGGGAAAACTAGTGCCCTCTGGCTTTGTAGTGGCCCTGTCCTGTCTGGTGATTGGCTGCTGTGTTCTGTGTGTTGATTGGTCATTCAGTGTGTCAGTCAGTGTCTGTCTATGCACCACCATATACTTGTGTGTATATTATGACAATTACTTGGTCACATAGCAAGGCATTTAGAAAGACTTGTCATCACACAATGAGGTGATGGATGCCTTTGAGAAATATTTCAGCCCCAAGAATAATTTGGCTCTAGAAAGAGCAAAGCACAATCAGAGAACTCAAAGGCCAGGGGAGTCCAACAATTCCTTCATTAATGTCCAACAATTCCTTCACTCAAAGGCCAGGGGAGTCCAACAATTCCTTCATTAATGATCTATGTTGGTTAGCCAGTGTCTGCAGTTACAGTGTCTTGAAACACAAATTGATCAGAGAGCGCATTGTTGTCAGCATCTTCAACAGCACAGTATCTGATTGTGACAAGTAAAAGAGGATCTGATCCTAGAGAAGGAACAGATTGCCAGGCAGGCCGTGTTGAGATTTCAATATCGGGTATAATTCAAGGTGATGCCGAGATTCGAGAGGGGTCAATCCACTGACCAGGCCCAAGGTCAAAACTCCCACCCACCGTAAAGCCCACCAAAACCATCAGGGGGAGAATTCCTCCATCCACATTCAGATATTCCAGATGTGGCACTAACAGAAAACAGCACCACGAAGACTGCCAAGCAAGAGGAGCTGACTGGTTTCTCTGTGGCAGGACTGGTTATTTTAAACAGTATTCTAAATCAAGTGCAGCATTCAAGGGAAGAAAATTACAGCCAGTTCCCAGCGCGGGCAGCACGGTAGCATAGCGGTTAGCACAATTGCTTCACAGCTCCAGGGTCCCAGGTTCGATTCCCTGTTGGGTCACTGCCTGTGCGGAGTCTGCATGTTCTGCCCATGTGTGCGTGGGTTTCCAATGGGTTTGCTCCGGTTTCTTCCCATAGTCAAAAGATGTGCAGGTTTGGTGGATTAGCCATGCTAAATTGCCCTTCGTGTCCAAAATTGCTCTTAGTGTTGGGTGGGGTTACTGGGTTATGGGGATAGGGTGGAGGTGTGGGCTTGGGTAGGGTGCTCTTTCCAAGAGCCGGAATTTAAACTCTACACCAGTGCAGCAGTCTCTGCTTATCGGACAGATTAAGTTGGCTTCCAAATTGCCTTAAAGTCAAATTTCAGTCATCTGAATAGATTATCATAGAATTTACAGTGCAGAAGGAGGCCATTCGGTGGTTAGCACCGGCTCCTGGAAAGAGCACCCTACCCAAGGTCAACACCTCCACCCGATCCCCATAACCCAGTAACCCCAGCCAACACTAAGGGCAATTTTGGACACTAAGGGCAATTTATCATGGCCAATCGACCTAACCTGCACATCTTTGGACTGTGGGAGGAAACCGGAGCACCTGGAGGAAACCCACGCACACACGGGGAGGATGTACATACTCCGCACAGACAGTGACCCAGCAGGGAATCAAACCTGGGACCCTGGAGCTGTGAAGAAATTGTGCTCTCCACAAAAAGCCACAAAAGACTGGAGGCACAATCCTTCAACCGAGGGGTCAGCTCACCACAACCCTTCGCCATGAAAAAAAAAAAAATTAATGAAACCCTTTATATTGGACAGAGTCAGCAGACCTCACTGCTCAGCAGGCCAACATGTTTCAGCGTATCTTCAGCGAGGTCACAATAGAGGACAGTGAAGTCATATTTGAATTAGAATTTCCAAAGTTGGTTGAAGGACCGACAGACTTCGATTCAGCAGCAGCACCTGAAGGTAGTTTATTACGTAGCGAGTGGCTCTTCATTGCAGAAGCCCCATCCACAGGGACATCAGTGGGACATTGCAGATCTCTCACTTCTTTTCGCAGACAGGCGAGAAGGTGCAGTGACAGAAGGAACTGAAAAAGACCATCCAGAGAGATCCTCTCGACCATGACAGGCTCTATCCTGACAAAGTTCAGGAGAAGGATGCCATGACAGGAACAGATGATCCGTTGGAAGACAGGTCTGAGACTCAACTGCCCATCCGGATGAAATTTCTGTTGTTGTTTTTGAGGAGTCAGTTGAAAAAAGTGCTGAAGAGCTGAACTCACAAATTTGTCCCAATGTGTTATATTGTAAATTGTTGACTGACCGCTGAACTGTGCTGAGTGAAAGAAAGGCTTGATTCGAAGTTGAATCAAACTACTACAGAAAATGCTGACCCTACTTATCTTGGTGAAAAATGCCATCCTCATTGGAATCACATCAGCAAACCATACTTACACTTAAATCATCCTTCAGTGCAAAAGCAGAGGCCTAAGCTATAGAGTTTCTACAGCTGAAGAGTTCAATGGAGGAATTCCATTTAGATCCTGTTCTGGAGGTTCATCCCGTTGTTAACAATGGTGTAGTTTTACCTTTTTCATCTTCTTATGCTGGCATAATCATCCCATTGCATGCAGCAGAGCAGCCTTATATTGAAACAAGCATGGCAATGCTATCACCAGCCAGAAAATGCATGGAGTACCCTAGGCGCAGTGAGGAAGTCTCATTTTCTTTGTCGGGATTCTCTAATAATGGAGCTATGTCCCCACGCCGGCGTGAAAACCGACGGCAACGACTCTGGCGACAACGGCCCACGAAAGTGAGGAATTCTCCCCTTTCTGGGGGGCTAGGTTGCTGCCGGAGTGGTCCCCGCAGCTCCAGCTGGCGCGGAACGGCCCACGCGAGTTCACGCATGCGCAGAACGGCCGGCGTGATTCCATGCATGCGCGGAATGGCCAGTGTATTTCCGCGCATGTGTGGTGGTTCCCTTCTCTGCGCGGCCCCTGGGCAATGTGGTGGAGCCCTATAGGCGCCCGGCGTGGAGCAAATAGGCCCCCACGGAAACAGCCCGCCAGCCGATGGGTAGGCCCCAATCGCGGGCCAGGCCACTGTCGGATCCCCCTGTCCCCCCCCCCTGTCCCCCTCCAGGACGGCCCCTGCACACTCACCTTCCACGTCCCGCCGTGTGGGACCTGAGTAATCCACGTCGGTGGGACTCGGCCAAACTCGTTGGCCACTCGGCCCATCGGGGCCCGGAGAATTGCCGGGGTGGCCGCTGTCAACACCACCGGAGAATGGGGAAGCCAGCGTCGGGGCGGCAGGGCGCAATTCTCACGCCCGCCCCGGGGATCCTCCGACCTGCCGGCGGGTCAGAGAATCCCGGCCCTGGTTTCCTTGAGGTGCATTGGCATATTAAACTGTCCCTTAATGACCAATAATGTGCAGGTTGGGTGGATTGGCCATGGTCAATGTGCCGGGTTGTGGGGGGGATGGGGGGGGGAATGGGCCTAGGTAGAGTGCTCTTTCGGAGGGTTGGTGGAGATCCGATGGCTGATGGCCTTTTTATGCCGTGTAGGGATTCTATGGAGATTGAGATTATACTTGGGGGGAGCTCAAGAGTAATGGTTAATCAATATGTTAATGGGACCCAGATGCTATTCATGATGCAACTGTGACATCAGGGGCAGGATTCTCCCCTACCCGGAGGGGTGGGCCGCACCGGAGCCGAGGAGTGGCGTGAACCACTCCAGCATTGGGCCACCCGGAAGGTGCAGAATCCTCCGCACCTTCAGGGGCTAGACCTGCGCCGGAGTGTTTGGCGCAACGCCAAAGGGCCTCCGACTGCCGGCGCGAGTTGACGCATGCGTGGGAGCACCAGCGTGTGCTGGCGTCATCCCAGCTCATGCGCTGGGGTTCCGTCTCTGCGCTGGCCATGGCAGTGGGCCCAATTGCAGGCCAGGCCACCGTGGAGGCACCCCCCGGGGCCAGAGCCCCCAACCTCCCCGAGGACCCCGCAGGCCACCCACAGAGCCAGGTCCCACCAGTACGGACATAGTTTGATTTACGCCGGCGGGACTGGCCAAAAAACAGGCTGTCCCTCGTCCAATCGCGGGCCGGAGAATCTCCGTGGGGGGGGGCTGCTAACGGCCATTGACCGGCGCAGAGCGATTCCCGCCCCCGCCAAAACCCCGGCACCAGAGAATTCAGCAGCTGGCGTTGGGGCGGCGGAACGTGATTCACGCTTCCCCCTGGCGATTCTCCGACCTGGCGGAGCGCCCCAGGAGTCAGATGACTGAGTGGGCAGAAGCGAAATTTTGGTGAAGAGCAGAGAGATGGTGGTAGCAATGTATGCTTCAAGGTATTAGGTGTGATTCAGCGACTCCGTTACATCCGGCACCTGGGTTCAATGAGTGAATCGTGGGAGAACCTCAAATTGGGTCGATTCATTTGATTCGCTCCGCCCAGCACAATCTAGATCTTGCATAGGTGGGTGAGATCTAAATCTGCATATTTAATTGAGTTGAGTGGCTCATTTAAATATCCAGACCACAGATTCACCCACCGCCCAAGACTACCCGGCCGCACCTGCGAGACCTCACCAGGGCATTATTTAGTACTGGTCCACACAAATGTGGGCCAGGCGTAACGGCACCTCAGGGGTGTGGGTGTGTGTGTGTGTGAGGAGGGGGGAGTCTCACAGGGCATAAGAGACTGCCGTGGGGTCTGGACATGGCAGGGTGGTTCCTGACACCCCCCCCCCCCCCCAGCTCAAGGGTACCATAGCACTGCCAGCTTGGCACCATAGGAGTGCAACCTGGCATTAGCAGGGTGCCCGAGTGGCACTGTCAGGGTGCCAGATTCGTAGTGTACCTCGGCACTGACAGATGTTGATCGTGGGGGGTGGGGGGGGAGCCTTGCCAACTGGAGGGGAGCTGTGTGAGAGGTTCCCGGGGGCCTCAAGAAGGTTGGGTGGTGAGAGGTGGGTCCAGAAATCTGGGGGAGGGGGAGACTGAAAGGGGCTGGGAGGGGGTGGGGGGGAATATCAATTTGGGCTGTCGATTGGCACCCCGATCTGCAAACAGTCATTCTGATCAGCTCACCAGCAGGAAATCTCTCTGAGTGTGGCCTCAGTGGAGGGGGAAACTTCCCAAGGCCAGAAAGAATGCAAAGCGTTGTTGAATAGCGAGGTGATTCGAGGCGCTGCAGCCACCGAGAATTACCCTGCCAAATGCGCCAAAAAGTGGATTTGGTTTTAAGTTCACTGATTCCTGGTCGTTGGCTATGTGAAAGGCCATTTCTTACAATACAATGTACTGTTAAAATGTCTGCGCAGCTACACACTGTACTTAACATGGAACAGGGCTGTGCAGAACCTTCCAGACTACTGTGCGGCTACGCACAACTTAACGGTAACATTTGTTGGTAGGCCTCAATTTCTCACTAATTGGACCTTTATCTCATCTGGGTTGGGCTAGTGGAGGAAAATCTACTCTCTTATCACAAGAGAGATATCCAGACTAACTTTATTTGTATCAATGCTGCTGTTCTGTTAATGGGAGGCAAATTCTGAGGAAAGAGTCTCTATATGGTCATACATCTTGTGTAGATTAATTGTCACAAGTTTAGTATTGTCGCTTGTCAACGAAGCCAGCAACAAAACTTTGATTCATTTGGATGCGGGCTTTGAAAATCATCTTGCTATCTATTCTCATTGTCGGTGTCAAGCTTCCAGAAGTAAGCTGACTGATTGCACAGAATATTTATTTTAGAGCTGCAAGCACTCTCGTTAATTATATTTGCTCATGAAATATTTGAAGCACATTTAATCATTGCTCTGAAGGTGTAATTGGCAAGTAATTAGTGCCAAGATGTTTGACATTTATATTCTGGCCCTTCCTCCAGTCACAGAGTTATAGAATAGGCTGTCTTTGACAGGGACATGAATTGCCTCCTGTGCTGTTAGTCTGGGTTGCATGGTATGTGCTGCCATTTCTTTTTTTTTGGCTGCAGGCAGGTTCTTGCACGCTGACACCCCACACTGGTTCTTGCTGATAATTATGTTTGAACACCAGGAGTCTGCTTATTTCAAGCGCAAACCATCTCATTGTACTATCTCATTACAAGTGTGGCCAGTTTTGGGACATGCATACCACTGATTCGTCATCTGCTTCTGCTTTAGCTGTGTTGGCATCAAAGGTTGCTGTCTGCATTCTGCTAAACGAAGCATGACTTGCTGAGATGGTCAGCCTGATAATGAAAAGGTATAAAGGGAAATAATCTAAAGATGGGTCCATCTCCATTGGCAGATTTTTCCACTGTGGAATTCTCCTTGGGAAGAAAGATAATTGGTACACTTTCTGGGAAATTAATTTGTAGTTTGGAGGGCGCACGGTGGCCCAGTGGTTAGCGTTGCTGCCTGTGGTGCTCAGGACCCGGGTTCGAATCCCAGCCCTGGGTCACTGTCCGTGTGGAGTTTGCACATTCTCCCCGTGTCTGCACCATCGGCACCGATTCTCCAGTCGCCGGAGAATCGGCGGCCTGGCGTCGGAGTGGCATCACGGGATTCACGTTCCTCCCCGCCAATTCCATGGGATTGGAGAATCCCGCCCAGCGTCTGCTTTGGAAATTACCGGTAGAATGTGGGACCGCATTGAAGAATATTTTTTAATTGAAACCCCAGGTATGGGCTTCCACCTTTAAAAAATTGCTGAAAGACTCCAGATTCATGCAAAATCTCCCAATTCTGCCCCCACAACCCAAAGATGTGCAGGCTAGGTGGATTGGCCACGCTAAAGGGCGGCACGGTAGCATAGTGGTTATAACAATTGCTTCACAGCTCCACGGTCCCAGGTTCGATTCCCGGCTTGGGTCATTCTTTGTGCGGAGTCTGCACGTTCTCCTAGTGTGCGTGAGTTTCCTCCAGGTTCTCCGGTTTCCTCCCACAGTCCAAAGATAGATAGATAGAGAAATACAGCACAGAACAGGCCCTTCGGCCCACGATGTTGCGCCGAACTTTTGTCCTAGGTTAATCATAGAATTTTGGACAATTTTTCATGGCCAACCCACCCAACCTGCACATCTTTGGACTGTGGGAGGAAACCGGAGTACCCGGAGGAAACCCACGCAGTCACGGGGAGGATATGCAGACTCCACACAGACAGTGACCCAAGTCGAAATTGAACTTGGGACCCTGGAACTGTGAAGCAATTGTGCTATCCACAATGCTACCGTGCTGCCCTTAAGAAGTTAACCTACACTCCATTATTACACTCCACAGGCAGTGCATTCCATGCCCCCACTACTCTCTGGGTAAAGAACCTACCTCTGACATCCACTCTATATCTTCCACCATTTATCTTAAATTTATGTCCCCTTGTAATGGTGTGTTCCACCCGGGGAAAAAGTCTCTGACTGTCTACTCTATCTATTCCCCTGATCATCTTATAAACCTCTATCAAGTCGCCCCTCATCCTTCTCCGTTCTAATGAGAAAAGGCCTAGCACCCTCAACCTTTCCTCGTATGACCTACACTCCATTCCAGGCAACATCCTGGTAAATCTCCTTTGCACCTTTTCCAAAGCTTCCACATCCTTCCTAAAATGAGGTGACCAGAACTGCACACAGTACTCCAAATGTGGCCTGACCAAGGTTTTGTACAGCTGCATCATCACCTCACGACTCTTAAATTCAATCCCTCTGCTAATGAACGCTAGCACACCATAGGCCTTCTTCACAGTTCTGTCCACTTGAGTGGCAACTTTCAAAGAACTATGAACATAGACCCCAAGATCTCTCTGCTCCTCCACATTGCCAAGAACCCTACCACTAACCCTGTATTCCGCATTCATATTTGTCCTTCCAAAATGGACAACCTCACACTTGTCAGGGTTAAACTCCATCTGCCACTTCTCAGCCCAGCTCTGCATTCTATCTATGTCTCTTTGAAGCCGACAACAGCCCTCCTCACTATCCACAACTCCACCAATCTTCGTATCATCTGCAAATTTACTGACCCACCCTTCACCTCCCTCATCCAAGTCGATAATGAAAATCACAAACAGCAGAGGACCCAGAACTGATCCCTGCGGTACGCCACTGATAACTGGGCTCCAGGCTGAATATTTGCCATCCACCACCACTCTCTGTCTTCTATTGGTTAGCCAGTTTGTTATCCAACTGGCCAAATTTCCCACTATCCCATGCCTCCTTACTTTCTGCATAAGCCTACCATGGGGAACCTTATCAAATGCCTTACTAAAATCCATGTACACTACATCCACTGCTTTACCTTCATCCACATGCTTGGTAACCTCCTCAAAGAAGTCAATAAGACTTGTAAGGCAAGACCTACCCCTCACAAATCCGTGCTGACTATCCCTAATCAAGCAATGCCTTTCCAGATGCTCAGAAATCCTATCCCTCAGTACCCTTTCCATTACTTTGCCTACCACCGAAGTAAGACTAACTGGCCTGTAATTCCCAGGGTTATCCCTATTCCCTTTTTTGAACAGGGGCACGACATTCACCACTCTCCAATCCTCTGGTACCACCCCTGTTGACAGCGAGATGTGTTGGTTAGGTGGATTGGCCATGCTAAATTGCCCTTAGTGTCCAAAAAGGTCAGATGAGGTTACTGGGTTACGGAGATAGGGTAGAGGAGTGTGCTTAGGTATGGTGCCTTTCCAAGGGCCGGTGCAGATTCGATGGGCCAAATGGCCTCCTTCTGCACTGTAAATTTTATGAATTCTATGAATTCTAAATTACCCCTAATTGGGAAAAAATGATTGGGCACTCTAAATTTATTTTAAAAAAATAATAATTTGTAGTTCGGACGGGATAGCTTGGCCGGAATTCTCCGACCGTCGCGATTCACTTTTCCTGCTCCCAGCGCACCCCTGCCCATGGGTTTTCCGGTGGCGTGGGGTGGCTTCAATGGGAAATCCTATTGACAAGGGGTGGGAAGATAGAATCTTGCCGCCAGCAAATGGCACGCCGCTGGGAAACACACAGCTGGGGAATGGAGAATCCAGCCCCTTGTGTATTGACATTGCCGGAGGGCACCTCGCATTTGTTTCTGTCAATTCCCACCAGTCCGTTCCATATTTTATGGAACATGGTCAGTCTACTTTTCTCCCTCTTTTGCTGTAGTGGTTCCCATTCCAAGGGTGGGATTTTCCAGCCGTTCCCATTGGCGGGGTCTTCCAGTCTCGCCGACGGGGAAACCCCATTGCAGGTTCCCTGGCGGCAGAGGGTGCAAACAATGGGAAATCCCGCTGACAACAGGGCCGGAGGACCTCATCTGTAGCTACCTCCAAAATCCCATGCTAAACCTTTGAGCAAGGTTGTGGCACTGGGGTTTCTGATGTATTTCCCAAACTGAATCATGCAACACATCTTTGGGTCACTTCAATTTTAGTTAAATCTCTCGACATTTAAGGATCCCACTCATAACCTGCCTACTTCACGATTGGATGAACAAATGTTTGGTAAGCTATAACTGATATTTTTGTTGCAATACCAAAGATTCCTCCTCATAAATCCAAGAACCCTAGGCGGGATTCTCCGATAATGGGGGTAAGTATTGATGCCGTCGTAAACGGCAGAGTGTATTACGATGGCATCATTTGGCCACTAGGAGCAGTGTTCCTATGCCGCACAGGGCCAGCGCAGCACTGGAGCGCTTCACGCAGCTCCAGCTGCCGATACGGGTGCCAGCACGGGCGGCGCGGGTCTGCGCATGTGCGTGGGTTGCCGTCACCGCGCCGGCTCCCGAGCAACATGGCGGGGCCCTAGAGGGGCCCGGCGTCGAGGAACATAGGCCCGCCCCCCTGCAATTAGCCCGCCCGCCGATCAGTTGGCCCCGATCGCGGGCCTGGCCACCGTGGAGGCGCCCCCCGGAGTCGATTCCCCCCCCCCCTCCACCAGGATGACCTCCACAGCCAGAACGCTAGGTCCCGCCAGGTCGGACCACACGCGAATGACGCCGGCAGGACTCGGCGGGCATTCGGCCCGTCGAACGTGGCGAATTGCCGGGGGGGATGGGCCATGTTGAGCGGCCACGGCCAGTGCTGCGCCGACCGTGACTGCGCCCTTGGCACCGATTCTCTAGTCGCCAGAGAATCGGCGGCCCAGCGTCGGAGCAGCATCGCGCGATTCACATCCCCCCCTCCAAATCTCCGACCTGGCGTGGGATCGGGGAATCCCGCCCAACGTCTGCTTTGGAAATTACTGGCAGAATGTGGGATCCCCATTGAAGATTGTTTTTAAATTGAAACCCCAGGTATGGGGGGGGGGGGCGCGATTCTCCGCTGCCCACGACGGGTCAGAGAATAGCGGGAGGGCCTTCCTGACATTTTTCCAGCCCTCCCGCTATTCTCCCCCCCCTCCCCCCCACGGCCACCCCACGACACGAATCGCTGCTCGCCGTTTTTTACGGCGAACAACGATTCTCCCCAGGCCGATGGGCCAAGTTCCCAGGCCTTTACGGCCGTTTTCACAAACGCAATCATACCTGCTCTCACCGTTCGTGAAAACGGCCGCAAAGTGCCGTCCCGGACAACCATGGCACCGATTGGCACGGCCGCACCACGGCCGTGCCAAGGGTGGCATGGGCCTGCGATCGGTGGGCACCGATCGTGGGCAGCAGGTCCGATACCCGCGCACTATTTATTCTTCCGGGGGCATGACGGCCCGCGCATGCGCGGGTTTGACGCGTCTGTGTGATGACGTCATCCGCGCATGCGCGGCTGACGTCATCGTGCGCGTCAGCCGCCGTGACGCTTGGCGCGCGGACTTAGCGACGGTCGCTAAGCCCACGATGCCGTGCTTCACGGGGCCGCATTGCTAGCCCCGCCCGGGGGGGAGAATCGGGGGCCTGGGAGGGGGCGCGGAGGCTGCCGTGAAACACGGCCAGTTTCACGGCAGCCTTTACGACTCGCCGCATTTGCGGAGAATCGCGCCCAGGGTTTCTCCTTTGACAGATTGCTCAAAGACTCCAGATTCATGCAAAATTTCCCAATTCTGACATTCCATGCTGAAACCGGAGGAAAAGCATTCTCTTCGCTAGGTGACAGCCAAAAGTGACGCTGGCCTTCTCAGAGAATATTCCAGAATGCAGTGGCATTGTTCCAATCATTTAAAAAATGCATGAATGAATTTTTCTTGAAGTAAAACAGTTTAGGGTTTCTCTGCTGCAGTCAGTTTATGAGTAATATGTTCACTTCTTTACCATCACAAATTAAAGGTGTTCATATGATGTAAGTGCTACATCTGAATATTTAACACCACAGTATCTTCTTTTTAAATAAATTCCCAAATACAAAGAAATGAAACGCAATGTGCATTACAAATCTGTAGGCCGGTGACCAAGAAGTCCAACACCTGACCCCCCCTTCCTGTCCATCCCTCCCTCCAATTAGCTGGCTGCTGAAGTGGACACAGTGCTGCTTAAGCAGGGCCGGCTCAAGGTACCGGCAACTCGGGCAGTCACCTGGGGCGCCATGTGCTAGGGGGCGCCATGAAGGAGTGCGTGACCGGCGTCAGAGACCTGGTGCCGTGTAAAAGACTCGGGTCCCGCGCATGCGCAGTTGGGCCGGTGCCAACCAGCGCATGCGCGGTGCCCGCCCTCCCTCAGGCCGCCCCGCACAAACATGGCGGATGGATCCAGGCTCGCCGGTGGTTACTCCGGCCCGCCCCCCCCCCCCCCCCGGCCTCCCCCCCTCCGCCCCCCCCCCCCCCCCCCCCCCCCGCCTCCCCCCCTCGCCGCCCCCCCCGCCCCCGGCCCCCCCCTCCCGGGGCGCCAGCAACCCTAGGGCCGGCGCTGTGCTTAAGTTACAGATGATGTGGAGATGCCAGCATTGGACTGGGGTGAGCACAGTAAGAAGTCTTACAACACCGGGTTAAAGTCATCTGAGGAAGGATCAGTGCTCCGAAAGCTCGTGTTTGAAACAAACCTGTTGGACTTTAACCTGGTGTTGTAAGACTTCTTACTAAGTTACTGATGAAGAGAGTGTTCACTCCTTATAGCAGTGAGTTGGCATTGCTCCATTTAAAATTCACAATGCCTTTGCCTAAAAAAACATGCAGCAATAAGATGCAGCAACAAGATGCAGCAACACTTGACGGTATAACGCAGAACAGAGCAGATCATCCATCACATCCTCCAGCCAGGAATATATTTACACCTTCTACAAGAGCCCCATTTGAAACAATTAGTTTGTTAGCTGTCACGGATCTGATACCAAGTACAAGCATCAAGGGACTGTTCTATAAACAACTTAAAAATGTCCCTTACACAACTGGGGAACAAATGCCTTGGACATGTTGAATGTTTGCTTTTTAATTGGTTACACCAAGGCCCAGTATAACATGTAAATAAATTATATTTCACACAAAGGAAGGAATAACGCAATAGTCTAAATGGTTCGGCACCTTGATTTAACATCTGCTCCATAAAGTCTTCGCTGCACCTGTAGCTGCTAATTTGACTGCTGGCTACTTCAATTTTCAGGCTATTTTTCACAATGCTTCAGAGATGGAGATAGACGGGAGAGTTGTCCTGAGGCAGGGAAGGTTGAGAGGAGATTTGATTGCGATAATCAAAATCACGCTGGCTCAGAGTAGATAGGGAAAATGTGTTCCCACTTGTGATAGGATCGAGGACGAGAGGGCACAGATTTAAAGTCATTGGTAAAGGAAGCAAAAGGAAGACGAGGACAAACTTTTTCACCCAGCGAGTTGTTGAGGACTGGAATGCAGAGAGTGGTGGAGGCAGATTTAATCAATGCTTTCAAAAGTGAATTATACCATTATCTGAAAAGGAAGTTTGGCGGCAAGGCGACTTTAAGGGTTTTGCAGTCCACGTAACCAGCTCTGGGTCAATTGTGCATGAGCGCGCAGACCCTGACCAATGGAGGTAAAATGCTGGGCCCTGGGCAGTGTGGACCACAGAGCCATGGAGTTAAGACCGAGTCATCGGTGCTCCATGCCTGCACATAGTTACCTTTGCCTACTTTTAATAAACCCCCTTTGCTGTTACAGAAAGTCTCCAGTGTATGATCTCGAGCCACCACATTGATGACCAGCGTAAAATGGACCGATCGCTCATCCTCAGAAGTTCACAAATCGAGGGGAGAAGGAAGGAGCCTCCAAAAGCAAACAAAAAATTGGGAAGCATCAACTGTAGCACCAAAACGGGGAGTGAATATGTCAATGATTGGGAAGTTAGACCTATTCGATCAGGGGCCGAAACTGGTGCCGTCACATCAAACGGCTAAGCAACATTTTCACAGTAAATTATATAGCAGAGGTGGAAATACAGAAGGTGATACTATTGACAGTTTGTGGGCCTCAAACTGACAATCTGATAAGAAATGTTACATACACGGAGGCTCCAGACACCAAAACCTTTGACCAGTGAGTGGCATTGGTTAAGGAGCATTTTAACCCAGGCCCTCGATGATCTTACAACGGTACAAATTCAACTCTGCTGTTAGAGTTCATCTCAGCCTTCGTAGCCAGGCTCCTCCAATTGGCACTGCATTGTGAGTTCAGTACAGCGCTCAGCGATATGCTACATGGCCGTTTAGTGTGCAAAATTAACAACCTAAGCATCCAGAAAAAACTCCTGCGCTGAAACAAAAATCACATTAAACAAAGCGATCGAATTAGCTCAGGCGACTGAATGTGCCTAAAATGTTGCATCTGAGCTCCACAGCGTGCGAGATGGAGAAGTAAGCCAGTTGTTGGGCCATTTGGTCATGAGGTGTGCGGCAAAATTGACAGGCACAGAAGAGAATCAGCCAAGGTCCTCACCTTGAGATAGGAGCGAAGTCAAAGAACTAGGAAGGAAACAGGTCATCATCCCAAGACAGAAGTGGATAGCTACTACTGTGGGGAAGACCACCCTAAGGAAGCATACCATTGTCATGAGTGTGTCTGTTCTCGTTGCACTCGAAGAGGTCATATCCAGCATATCCAGGCACCTTGCCGCGCTATGCAGAGCACGCCAATTAAAAGAAACAGCAGCAGCAAGTTATGATACCGCTGAACCAAGTGGAGAAGAATTCTGATGAGGAACACATGTGCCAACTATGGCCGGCATGTGGCACAGTTGTTAGCACTGGGACTGTGGCGCTGAGGACCCGGGTTCGAATCCCGGCTCTGGCACTGTACAAGGCATTGGTGACTGCACCTGGAGTACTGTGTACAGTTTTGGTTCCCTTATTTGAAGGTGGATGTAATTGCATTGGAGACAGTTCAGAGGAGGTTCACTTGATTGATTCCAGAGATGAGGGGTTTGTCTTATGAAGAGAGATGTGTAAGGGTGGCACAGTAGCACAGTGGTTAGCACTGTTGCTTCTCAGCGCCAGGGTCCCAAGTTCGATTCCCGGCTTGGGTCACTGTCTGTGCTGAGTCTACATGTTCTCCCCATGTCTGCGTGGGTTTCCTCCGGGTGCTCTGCTTTCCTTCCACAAGTCCCGAAAGACGTGCTGTTGGGCAATTTACACATTCTGAATTCTCCCTCCATGTACCTGAACAGGCGACGGAATGTGGAGACTAGGGGCTTTTTACAGTAACTTCATTGCAGTGTTAATGTCAGCCTACTTGTGACAATAAAGACTGTTATTATTAAATTAAGCAGCTTCGGCCTATACTCTCTAGAGTTTAGAAGAATGACAAGAGATCTAATTGAGGTATATAACATGTTGAAAGCTATTGACAAAGTAGACGTAGAGCGGATGCTTCCTATTGTGGGGCAAAATAGAATGAGAATTCATCATTTTAGGATAAGAGGTAACTGATTTAAAACATAGATGAAGAGAAATTACTTTGCTCAAAGGGTCATGAATCTGTGGAATTCACTGCCACACAGTGCAGTGATTGCTGGGACATTGTGTAAATTTAAGGAGGAAATAGACAGATTTTTAATTAGTAATGGGTTGAAGTGTTATGGAGAATGGGCAGGAAATTGGAATTGAGACCAAGATGAGATCAACTATGATCATGTTGAATGGCTGAGCGGGCTCGAGGGGCTGAATTGCCTACTCCTGCGCCTCGTTCTTATGTCTTATGTACTTCAGGGGCATCCCAAAAGTGATGGTCTTCCCAGCTGATGTCCTACTAACTTGAACAACACGGAAAGAACAAATGTCAAGCTTCGGAGAGGTATTAAAAATATTCCCAGATGCGGGAGTCTGCCTTAAAGATGGGAAATGCAACCCAGACCACAGAAATGATATACTTGGGGTTCAGAGTGGATGCCACAGGTCTGCACCCACTTGAAGGAAAACTTGGAGCCTTACGAGAGGTCCTGGCACCCAGGAATGTCACCGAGTTAAAGTGTTTCTTGGGATGGTAAACTCTTATAGTAGGTTCATTCCCAAAGTAGCCATGACATTGGAGTCACTACACCTGTTATTGAGAAAGCATTAGTGTTGACACTGGAAGGAGCAACAAGAGCAACCCTTCCACCTTGTAAAGCAAGCTTTACAATTTTCAAATCTTCTTGACCAGAGAAAACAAATCAGCCTAACTTGTGAACCATCGCTGTACAGAATAGAGAAGGTTTCATCCCATTAAATGGCAGATGGATCGAAAGGCCTCTGCCTCCAGGACTCTCTCAGAAGCTGAGCAAAAATATGCCCAGATTGAAAAGGAGAGACTTGCTGTTGTTTATGGTGTTAAGCAATTCCATATCTACTGACGGCACTTTACAATAATAACCCTTCATAATCCATTGTTGGGATTCCTAAGGGAAGGTAAGCTGATATCCCCAATCGCCTCTGCCAGGGTGCAACAATGTGCTTTGCTGCTCACAGCATATAACTACACTTTTCATCACAGGCCAGGCGCCCAATTCTCCAGTGCGGACGCATTGAGTCGACTCCTCTTGCCCAAAATCCTGGCACCACCGCCAGTACCCCAAGAAACTGCCTTGGCGCTGTACTTCCTTGACATCGTGTTAGTGAAAATTATCTTCACTCGGAGGGTGATGTGGTCTAGAACTCACTGTTTGGAAGGTTGGGAGAGGCAGAAACATTAATTGCAATAAAAAAAATAATTGGTATGCATTTGAAATGCCATAAAATACAAGGTTAGGAACCAAGGCCTAGAAACTGTGATTAGGCTATAGACTCTTTCTGACCTGCAAGTTCACAATCGGATGCAAAGCCTCTTTTTTGTGTCATAGATTTCTACGATACATAAAACCAAAATGAAAGTTTTCAAATTCAGAAAATACTTCAAAGTGGAACATAGAAAGGGCAATAGGATATTCAACCCCATTGGATAATGTGACATACCATTCAAATTAAACAAGGGAAATGTAGGCCGAAATGTGTGCCTCTTAGGGCTAACATGTTTTTTCCAGACTATTTTCTGCTTTATTTATTTACAAACCTGAACGATTTAGTTGGAACTGTCTTCTATTTTAATATTTCATGTTCCTCTATTTTATGTATGACTGCATTGCTCCCAAATTGACGCACCAACATCGTTGAGGGAACCCAGTGCAGTCAATACAGTTTCATCTCTTGTGCAGAGCTGAGTTCATCTGCATTTGCAACGTTTACTGATAACTGATGTCTGGCATTTACTGGGAAGGGTGGATGTTGATTGCATTATTTGGAATCTTTTGCGATTGCAACACATTTCATAGCGTCTGGCAAGTGTCATTGATTTAATTATCTACTGCATTAAAGCATCCCACAAAAAGGTTAGTGATGCATAGAATAGAAAGAAATAAAAAAAACAGGCCTCTGAGTAAATCCGTGTAGTTCCTCTGTTTGCAGGCTCACTTCCATAAGACGCATGAGCAGAAGTAGGCCATTCAGCTCATTGAGTCTTCTCCTGTATCCAACAAAATCATGGTTGATCTATAATAATCCTGAACTCCACTTTCCTGCCTTATTCCCATAACCCTTGATCCCTTACTGATTAAAAATCTGTACGTCGGCCTTGAACATACTTAATGACTCACCCTCTACAGCTCTCTGCGGTAAAGAATTCCACAGATTCACTACCCCCGAGAGAAGATATTCCACCTCATCTCTGTCTTAAATGGCCGATACTCTGAGATTTTGTAGTCTGATCCTAGACTCTCCCACAAGGGGAAACAATCTCTCAGCATCGAACCTGCTAAGTCCCCTCAGAATCCTAGGGGCCTCACGGTAGCATGGTGGTTAGCATCAATGCTTCACAGCTCCAGGGTCCCAGGTTCGATTCCCGGCTGGGTCACTGTCTGTGTGGAGTCTGCACGTCCTCCCTGTGTGTGCGTGGGTTTCCTCCGGGTGCTCCGGTTTCCTCCCACAGTCCAAAGATGTGCGGGTTAGGTGGATTGGCCATGCTAAATTGCCCGTAGTGTAAGGTTAATGGGGGGATTGTTGGGTTACGGGTATACGGGTTACGTGGGTTTAAGTGGGGTGATCATTGCTCGGCACAACATTGAGGGCTGAAGGGCCTGTTCTGTGCTGTGCTGTTCTATGTTCTATGTTCTATGTGTCAATAAGCTCACCTCTCATTCTTCTAAACTCCAATGTGCACAGGCCGAACCTACTCAACCTCTCCTCAGAAGAAAATCCCTTCAAACCTGGGATCAACCTAGTGAACATTCTTTGGATTTCATCCTTAGATAAGGGGACTAAAACTGTTCACAATATTCCAGGTGTGGTTTAACTAGTATAGCCTTGTATAGTTTTTATATTCCATTCCCTTTGAGATAAAGGATAAAATTTCATTTGCCTTGATTATTACCTGCTGTTAACTTGCATGCTAGCTTTCTGTGATTTATGTACGCGGCCCCCCAAAACACTCTGTGCTGCAGTTTTTTGCAGTTTTTCCCCATTTAAATAATATTCAGTTCTTTTATTCTTCCTACCATAACTTCACATTTTCCGACATTATATTCCATCTGTCAAGTTTTCGCCCACTCACTTAACCTGTCTCTATCCCTCAGTAGAATCTTTATATCATCCTCACCACTTGCCTTCCCACCTCTTTTTGAGTCACCTGGGAATAGTATGTTCACTTCCCCCATCCACGTCATTAATACACAGTAGATAATTGTGGTCCCAGCACTGATCCCTGTGACATTCTACTAGTTACAGGTTGGCGTCCTGAAAATGCCCCTCTTATCTACAGCTGTGTTATATTAGTTAACCAATCCTCTACTACCCTAACATACTACCACCAACATCAGGTGAGTCACCTGATGAAGGAGCTACGCTCCGAAAGCTCAAGGTTCCAAATAAACCTGTTGGACTTTAACCTGGTATTGTAAAACCTCTTACGTAACCCAAGAGTTTTCATCTGGTCTCTCATGTGCATGATGGTGAAGTACACTACAGTTGAATAGCTGTACAATTTCCCCACTACAGGCCGATGTTCACTTTGGCCTCTCTCCTTTTTTATATATTTAAAGAAGCTCTTACTGTCTGTTTTATATTATTTGATAGTTTGCCCTCATTATCTTCTCCCTCTTTTTTGGTCATCTTTTGTTTTTAAATTTTTCCCAATCCTCTGGCTCACGAGTAATTTTTGCCATATAGTATGTTTTTATCCCTTTAAGTTCAATACTATCCTTAACTTCCTTGATTAACCATGCTGATTAATCCCTTTCCTAGAATCTTTTTTCCTCACTCAGATGTATCTTTGTTTTGAGCCATGAATTATTTTCATTCCAGTCAGGTTTTGGGCAGATGGATGGAGAGGTGTGTTGGAAACACTGCTGCTGCAGAAATCTGTTCGGAGATGTTTTAACTCTCAGGCCCTGGCAGGGATTCTCCGTTTGGGACACTCTCCCGCTGGAGGTGAATTGCAACTGGTTTGCGCTGCTGCTACTGTTGTACTTATTTGGGATATGCTCGTCCTCTATTGTACAATTCTGTTAATTTGCCTATTTCTTTTTTTATAGCTTGAAAACACAACTCCTATTTAATAATAATAATCACTTATTGTCACAAGTAGGCTTCAATGAAGTTACTGTGAAAAGCCCCTAGTCGCCACATTCCGGCGCCTGTTCGGGGAGGCTGGCATGGGAATTGAACCGGCGCTGCTGCCTGGTTCGGCATTACAAGCCAGCTATTTAGCCCAGTGTACTAAACCAGCCCTAACAGAAGTTGGGACTTACCTGAAGAGTGGCTGGGGCTGTGATGAAGGCCGCTGGCAACCCTCGATTTCTGAACTCCACAGGGGGTGGGGGTGCACTTGTAGCTGGATCTTCCTGATGCAGTGTAATTGAAGAGGTCCATCTTCCAGTCTCAAAGCGTTCCTGGAGAACGCTTGCATTGCATTTTGATGTCAATCTTCTTCCTTCAACAAAATAAAATGCTCAATTTACATTTGAACTGCATTCATGGTTTGTGCTACTATGGAATGCATAATTTATTATTGTCCAATTTAATAGTTGGTTCACTGTGGCTTTGTTCATGGGAAAAATGTTGGTTTGGAGAAATGTTGGTTCATGATCTGCTTGCATCATTTCGAAGAAAGGAACCATTGCAATCTGTACAGAGGACAGAGTTCTCCCATCTGGGATTAAGTCCTATGGCAAGGCTGGGAATGTGGAGAATTTTGTTCTGTGTAGGTTTACAGGAAATCAAGCCACATGTTCCAGCCCCAACAGCATTAATTATCGCCATATTTTGGGTGATGTGGGCACGACGGCACACTTCCAACCATCATAGCTGGATGCCGTGTGCCATGTAGCACAGTGGGGACTGGGCATGGTAGTTAATGGGGGAGGGGGAGGGGGCACGGTAGCACAGTGGTTAGCACAGTTGCTTCACACCTCCAGGCTCCCAGGTTCAATTCCCGGTTTGGGTCACTGTCTGTGCGGAGTCTGCACGTTCTCCCCCGTGTCTTCGTGGGTTTCCTCCGGGTGCTCCGGTTTCCTCCCACAGTCCAAAGATGTGCAGCTTAGGTGGATTGGCCATGATAAATTGACCTTATTGTCCAATAAGTTAGGAGGGGCACTGAGTTATGGGGATAGGGTGTAGTTGTGGGCTTGGGTAGGGTGCTCTTTCTAAGGGCCGGTGCAGACTCGATGGGCAAATGGCCTCCTTCTGCACTGTAAGTCCTATGATTCTGTGAAAGGTGGATCTCCAGGAATGCCTTGAGGCTGGAAGATTGGCCTCTTCAATTACACTGAATCAGGAAGATCCAGCTATAGGTGCATCAATATGCTAATTGACCTACAGTTTCAGTCTTATCTGGGAGTTGCCTTCTCAATACGCATCCAGGCTCTGTGGAGTTCAGAAATTGAGGGTTGCCAGCGGCCTTCATCACGAACTCCAGAGACAGCTCCAGCTACTCTTTAGGTAAGTCCCAACTTCTGGCTGCCATGTTGTTCCAGCCATGTTCTGGACCGGTGTGTTTTTCTGCCGGCATTGGGGAGCATAATGTGTAAGATTCCGGTCAGGCTTTCATCTGCATCTCATTGGTGGGATGCAAATCAATTTGACACTGTCCTTCACTGGGCTTCCCAATCCACCAGGGAGGGCATCAACGGTCAATCCCGTGGGAAATTCACGCCATTGTAAAATCAATTTTCAGACCTCCTGCTAACTTTGTTTTGAGTTTCGCACAAAAGCAGCTGGTCCCACCAACAACAGCCAATGGAGAGCTTCCTTCACTGCCGGAACACATGCTGCTGGGAGAGGGGAGGTGTAGCCATCTGGGATGGCCAATTCCAGAATACAAAATGGATGTTTGCAAAGACTATAGGGAAACATGGACAATGCTAAGAAAGCAGGCAGGCACAGAGCCTGGATGCGTATTGAGAAGGCAACTTACAGATGAGACTGAAACTGTAGGTCAATTAGCATATTGATGGCCCATCTCGGGGAACAAAGGAATAACATTCAAGTAACCGAAACTAAGGCAGACACCCCGGCGCCAGAAAGACACAAACAAAGCAAGGCAAATGGCCACCTAAGACAAGCCCAGCCATCAGGGCACCCACCCCTTTATTGGTCGTGATCAAGATGCGGTCCAATTAATTGGGGCCAAGTTCAAAAGCGCGCGAAGTTCCCTTTGGGTATAAGAAGCCCCCAAGAGAGAATCGCTCTCTTGGACTTGGCTCTTGAAGCGGAGAGGCCTGTCCACCAGCTGCACCAGAAGCAAGTAAGTCCAAGGTCAATGCCCACCATCAGACGGACGACCTTAGCTTTTCTCCTGTTACACCTTCATACCCAACAGCCTCAGATCCGAACAACGGCCATTGTTCCTCTGACTGAGTGGGAACCCGAAGGGGGGAATGAACATCCCCTTTGAATTTTAAATAAGTCTTTGCTGCTGTGTTTTTAATATTTCATAAACCCAAGGTGACCGTTGATAGGAGTAAACGGTGCACGATAACGTTAGATGAGGAGTATCCGATGGGTTATTCCTTAGGAAACTAACTTTTCGCTCCATCGTTTTAGCAAATAGCTTTCAGTAGAAACTGAGGAGACAGTGAAGAGAAATGGACACTTTTGCAATATCTCTTTTTTGCGTCCCATTTCAGGAAACAATTACTTGAGTTGGGAGGAAATTCTCTGTCAAGGGTATCTGCCAGTAGATTTAAGACTGTAATCCAATTCCAAGTGGATGTACATAAAGTGCAGAAATTTCATTGCCGTGGTTTACAACACTTGAGCTCCATAACTGGATTACTAACCGGTAAGTCATTCAGAAATGTCTGTTATCTTGGATACTGTGGCTGGGATGTGTGTTTTCAGACCAAATGCAATCGTGCTTTAAAATTCAGTCTAAACTATGGTATCTTAGTTAGCAGTACACAAATAGTTTTAGCTATTCACGTCCTGATTCAACCTCTCCTAAGCCTTTTTAATTGGTCTCTCTAACTCCCGGCTGCAAAAACTGTAATTTATCCAAGGGAATTTGGCAAATTGGATTCAGAATTGGCTGAGTGGCAGGAAGCAGAGGGTGATGGTCGAGGGGTGTTTTTCTGACTGGAAGCCTGTGTCCATGTTGTGCCGCAGGGATCAGTGTTAAGACCCTTGCTGTTTGTGGTTTATATAAATGATTTAGACATGAATATAAGAGGGTTGATCAGTAAATACGTGGATGGTACAAAAATTGGTGGGGTGGGTAAATAGTGAGGAGGATAGTCTTAGCTTAAAGGAGGATATAGATGGGCTGGTCAGATGGGCTGATCAGTGGCAAATGGAATTCAATCCGGATAAGTGTGCGGTGATGCACCTGGGCAGGGCATTTAAGAAGTATTTAGATGTGCACTTGCAATGCCAAGGCATACGAGGCTATGGGTCATGTGCTGGAAAATGGGTGGTTAATTTTGACCGGTGCAGGACACAATGGGCAGAAGGGCCTTTCCTGTGCTGCAGGCCACTGACTCTGTAATACACATCGCTAATCAAAGCTTCATCTTTTTTGACCACAGGTCTGAGCATAGCATCAGGCAGTGCACTGAGTAATTGGTGGAGGAATTGTACTACACTGTGAGCAGGAATATGAGTGGTGAAGAGAATCAACCTGTTCGTGCATCAGTTACTGAAAAATTCTGGAGTTGTGCGAAAAATTCCCGACATTAGCAGATTCATAGCTGCATTTAGTAATATGGTGAGAATTGCAGAATGTAACATTCCAAACAATTAATTTTAATATTGTTTAGTTCCGCTTGACATGTC
Organism: Scyliorhinus canicula; assembly: GCF_902713615.1. NCBI lineage: Eukaryota > Metazoa > Chordata > Chondrichthyes > Carcharhiniformes > Scyliorhinidae > Scyliorhinus > Scyliorhinus canicula. The sequence goes on along the minus strand of NC_052164.1, from coordinate 21,785,997 downwards.
ACATTATTTATACCGAATGTTGCAAATGCTGATCTTACATTTTCCGTCGTTTTTCTTGCTGTTACCCCACAGTGAAGCGGCTGTGGGAAGGCTTTGGGCAAGACTTACAAATATAGTCCATCTTCTTTGGCGGGCATTTAGATAGGAAAGGCTGCAATCTTTAAGAGATGGCATGGTGGCACAGTGGTTAGCACTGCTACCTCACAACGCCAAGGACCCGGGTTCGATTCCGATCTTGGGGAACTGTCTGTGTGGAGTTTGCACGTTCTCCCCGTGTCTGCGTGGGTTTCCTCCCACAGTCCAAGGACGTGTAGGTTAGGCGGACTGGCCATGATAAACTGCCCCTTCAAATGGGGTTACAAGGCATGGAAAGGATAGTCTTTCGAAGTGTTGGTGCATACTCGATGGGGTGAATGGCCTCTTTTTGCACTATTGGAATTCTATGAGACTAAATTCACGCCAAAAATTTGAATTACTTCAAGGCGTCAGTCATTTAAAATTAATATTTAATTAGCTTTGTGTGGGATTTAAAAAATATTTTAAATCTCTCATATTATTTTGTTGAGTCCAGTGATCGATTGTATCGGTATTAACTTTACATCTGAAGTTGGCATGTGGTGGGTCAAGTAGTAGTACATACTTGAGCCCATGATCTAAGCTAAAATTTCAGTGCAGTACTGTAAGAGCGTTGCACTGTCAATGCTGCTGCGTTTGGATGACCATCCCTGCTCGTATTGATTTAAATGCATGGCATTGTTCAGAACGGGACCGAGAATGATCTCAGTGTGAAGATCAGAGGATAACTTCTGCTCCGGCATATTCCACATAAAGGGAAATACATAATCGGACATTGCTTGGCATGGTTGAGATTCACAGGACGTGAAAATTGTGCAGGCCACTTATTGAGGCCTGAAACAGGCATAATTAATGACAAGCGCATGCGAAAATTTGGAGGTTTGTCCCAAATTGAAGGAAAAGCCTCATCAGGGGCGGGATTCTCCCATCTCGCAGCAGAATCCCCGCACCGTCATAAACGGCGTCACATTTTACGACGGCGTAAGGGGCCCGATCCAACGACATATTCTGGCCTGCAAAAGGGGCCAGCACGGGCGTGCCGCGAAGCGCGGGGGGGTGGGGGGGGGGGCGTGTCGCCATGCCGGCGTAATTCGCGCGAAGACCCAATGAGTCGCTTAAAATGTGCGCGAGTGCCGCAAAGTCACGAGACCGGCAAGATGGACACCCCCCGCCGTGCCGCCCCGAGGTTCTGTGACCCCGACCCTCGAGACGCTGCTGGACGCGGTGGACGATCGGAGGGCGATCCTGTGCTGTCGACGTGGCCGCCGTCACCCTGCCAGCACACTGCGGAGGAATTGGCGTGAGGTAGGCATTGCGGTAAGCGCAGTGGGGCAAACCCCATGGACGTCCGAGCAGTGCAGCAAGAAGATGCACAAGCTGACGAGAGCAGCCAGGGTGAGTACCGAGACGTGCCCCTGGCACCACCCAACCCCTACCAGCCACACAAATGACCACCCCCCCCCCCCCCGCAGGAGTGTTGCCAATCCCCCACTTGACCCTCATGGGCTGCACACACCACTGAGAGCCACCGTGGCTGGTGCCCAGTACTCCCATGCCATTATATAAGCGGTAACTGTGCGGGATGCTGTGTACCGATCAACTCTGATGTTTTGCTGCCCCCCGCCCCCCCAGGAGAAGACCGCCCACAACCACAGGGAGCATGCAAGAACTGGAGGGGGGTCACCTGTACTGCACCCCCTCACAGTACTCGAGCAGAGGGCACTGGACCTCGTTGGTGTAGGCGGGGACCAGGAGGTTGCCCCTTGCCAGATCGGTGGTGCACCAGCAAGTGAGAGTCCCCTGCCTGCCTACACCCCCCTCAACCCAAGCATTCACCCTTACCCCAACCCCCCCCAGCACACACCCTCACCCCCCAGGACACACCCTCACTGCCCCCCAGCACACACCCTCACCCCCAACCCCCCCAGCACACACCCTCTACACCCCAGCACACACCTTAACCCCCCCCAGCACACCCCCCCCACCCTCCCACCCCCCCACAAGCACACCCCATCACCCCTGTCCGCGTGTATGACGATACACGCTGCATTGTGTGTTGCAGGACCTGCCGCAGATCGTCCCGGACTGTCTGGCGCTGCTCGGACCCCACAAGTAGCAGGTCCAGATGCCCCCAGGGACTGACGCCATGGTGGGGAGGGCAGACGGCAACGAAGGCCTTCCTCCATCACAGCAGTCGGACGCACAAAGGACTGAGACCCAGGACAGTGATGAACAGAGGACGGACACCCAGAACAGCGACAGCCCCAAAATGGGTGATGCACGATCAATTGCACGAAAGACTCAGATTGGTACAACTGTGGCTTTATTACAGTCAGATGCATTGTCTCCTGCTGCAGCTGGCGAAATGGCTGATCAGGAGGAGGTCATGCATACTTATACGGCTCCCTGTGGGCGGAGCTAGCCGGCAGTGGCTACCGGCGAACCTGTAGTGCAGGTCCTACCTTACATCCCCTAATACAGGTGTACACAGTGGATCACCACATTCACCCCCTGTTAAAATGAGTCCGACGGGGGTGGCGTGGAACTATATACAGATTTACGAATAATTTACAGAGGGGAGGGGGAAAAAAATATATGTCCATCTTGTAGTCTGGTGCCCATCAGAGGTTAAGTCGGTCCAGTGGTTTGACGGTTCGCTGGGAGCGACGTAGCGGTGGTGGCGATGTCGGTGCTGGCGGTGTTGGCGCCAACGACGTCGGTGCTGGCGGTGTTGGTGCTGGCCAGTAGTTGGATGACTCCGGGAGCATGCCGAAATCTTCCTCGTCCTCTAGCGTGGGCAGGAGAAGGAGGGATGGACCTGGTAGGGCTAATGCTGAGAGCGCCGGGGGAGGGGAAGTGTGTGGGAGTGGAACCTGAGGGAGCCAGGTCCCTGAGTGAGACCGTATCCTGATGGCCATCGGGGAACTCCACATAGGCATTTGGGGGGAACAGGAGTACACTGTCCACCAAGGTGTTCGCTTTGTGCAGTCGGACATGCCTACGCAGTAGAACCGGTCCTGGAGCAGCGAGCCAAGTCGGGAGCGACACCCCGGATGTGGACTTCCAAGGGAAGGCAACAACACGTTCATGGGGTGTGTTACTTGTGGCGGTGCACAGTAGAGACCAGATGGAGTGCAGTGCATCAGGGAGGACCTGCTGCCAGCGAGCGGCTGGGAGGTTTCTGGACCGTAGGGCCAGTTGGACGGCCCTCCAAACTGTCCCGTTCTCCCTCTCTAGCTGTCTGTTTCCCCGGGGATTATAGCTCGTCGTCCTGCTGGAGGCGATACCCCTGCTGAGCAGGAGCTGATGCGGTAGAAGTGCGGCTTGCACTCCACACAGACCTGGCAGTCTCTGGTGACTGTCCGTACTTCCTCGTACTGTACTGTCCAGCAACTACAGACGCAGGTGGAGGAATCCATCCGTGTCCAGGAACAGGGAGTGGTGCTGGTCATGGCTGCCACCCAGGCTGACACCGCAGGCAATAGGTGCAACGGTTTCTGCCATGGGTCAGGTAATGCAAGGCATGGGGCTTCATGTGCATGCATCATCCGTGGCCCAGGACAGGGCCGCCCTCTCACAGGCAGCCATGTGCCAGAGCCAGCTGGACATCTCAGCCGCGCTCCGCAGTCTGGCTGAGTCTCAGCAGGCCATTGCTGAGAGCATCGGCGGCATTGACCAGGCAATGGCTCAGTCTCAGCAGGCCATCGCTGACAGCATCGGCAGCCTCGCCCAGATGCTGGATGGCATTGCTCAAGCACAGAGGGAGGTGGTGCAGTGCCAGACAGGAATGGCCCACTCCCTGAGCTCCATTGCTGCTAACATGCAGACCGTGGTCGATACCGCAGCGGGCCTCCAGGACTGGCAGCGCCAGGTGTCGGGGGTGCCTCGGGGCCTGCCTCCACTCGCACCCTCATCCCATCGAGAGGCCCAGGGGGCACTGGGCACCCCGAGGGAGGAGGAGGTTCCTGGGCCCATCCCGGTGACTCCTGCAAGGGAGGTCCCGGAAAACCGCGGATCCTCGGACTCCCCCCATTCCGTCCCTGGTGCATCTGGTGGGCAGTGGGCAGGACAGGGTGGCACCAAGCCATCCAGCACGCCCACGGAGCAGCTTGACTCGTCCAAGCTGGGCCTCCCCAGGAAATGCACGCCAATAGGGAGCCACGTCGCAGGGCAGGAGTCTCAGCAGTTCGCCTCCACTCCTGCTCTACCATCTGGGGAGACACCGAGACATAGTGGTAGGTCCCGTAAGGCCAGGATGTTTGACACCGAGTAAGTTGGCACGGGTGCAGGGCACAGTATAGTAATGGGGTATGTCACCGTTACAATTAAACTCACTGTTACACCAATGCAAGATGCCTCTGTCCTATGCCCGGTGGCCGCATGGTTGAGAACGGAACTGATTGGCACTGTGCTAGAAGGTGGGTGGAATGGCGAGCCCAGGTGGGTGTAAATATTCCCCCTGTCATACTCGGCACCCCGCCGCCAGCTGCCCAACATGTCCATGGGAGTGTTCGTGATGCGTATAGGGACCACCCACATGGAGGATGTAGCTGTGGCCATGAGTCAGACATTGGCTAACAATTTGGAGTGCACAGCTCATCGCAGAGCAGGTTGTCATCATCTTGCATGGCATTGAACACACCCGCTTCCACAGGCAATTGTGTGACAATATCCTGTTGTGCCGCAGTTGGAGGGTGCTGTGCATGTGGTGGTGTGGAAGGTAATGTAGTCGGGTGGTGTGGGAGGTGAGGATGCTGTGTGGTGAGGTGTGTTGGTACGGTGTTGCCAGTGCCCCTGCTCAGAGGGCCCCTAACGCCCCTAGTTGGTTAAACATGCGGCTGTTAACGCCTCGCATGCGCGCTGACCACCGGTGGTGTCGGGTAGCCTCCCGTCCATAACCCGCCCTATGTCGCGACTGTTGCCCCCCTCGTCCCCATCCTACTCATCTGGAGAGGCATCCCCTCCCACGGCCTCCCCCTCTGCACCCTCCTCCTCCTCCACATCGCCCCTCTGCTGGGCAATATTGTGGAGGACGCAGCAGACAACGATGATGCAGCCGACCCTCTCTGAATGGCACTGGAGGACCCCTCTGGAGCAGGCCAGGCACCTGAAGCACATCTTCAGCAACCCAAAGCACCTCTCAATCACCACCCTGGTTGCTGCATGGGCCTCATTGTAGCGGGTCTCCGCGTCGTTCTGCGGCCTCCTTATAGACATCATCAGCCATGGCCGCAATGGGTAACCCTTGTCACCCAGCAACCAGCCCCTCAGCCGGGGGTGGTGTCCCTCGAACATGGCGGGGATGAACGATTGTGCTATTATGAACGCCACATGTACACTGCCAGGGTACTGCGCGCAGACGTGCATTATCTTCATGCAGTGGTCACAGACCATCTGAATGTACATGGAGTAGGACCCTTTCTGTTCATGAACACGGCCCTGTTCTCCGCAGGAGGCCGCATGGCGATGTGCACCCCATCGATCGCCCCCTGCACCATGGGTATTCCTGCCACGGCAGTGAATCCCGCTGCATGGGCTTTCTGGTGGGCTAGGTCCACTGGGAATTTAATGTAGCGGTCCGCAATGTTGTACAGGGCGTCAGTCACTGCACGGATGCACTGGTGCACCGATGGCTGGGAGATGCTGGAGAGGTCCCCACTCAGCAACTGGAACAACCCTGTCGCATAGAGGTTAAGGGCCTCCGTTACCTTGACAGCCACCGGGAGAGCATGTCTTCCCCCCCCGGCCCACGCTGTGCCAGGCGTGCCATAAGGTGTCAAATATGTGCGACCGTTTCCCGACTCATCCTGGGGATGTAAGAGTGCGGACCGGCCCCTTGCCGCCGATGTATGCCGGCTGATCGGAGGTCTGCCCCTGTGGGGGTGGGGGGGGGGAATGGGGCACCCACGGGGGCACCCACGGGCAAGTCCAGGGGCCGTGAGGACGGACAGCACCCGGGGACGGTGCTCATTAGCCTGGCCGCCGTTCTGATGGCAGTGTCTCTGGCAACGCCCTGCACTGGCATGGTGGCTGGCATGTCATCCACACGCCACCCCGCACCCACCCCCTGCCAAACATGGAGGCCCCGCCCTGCCAACATAGAGGCCACCCCCCAACCCCCCCCCCCCCCCCCAGCATAGCGGCCTGGCCTACCCTACAAGATGGAGGCCCTGCCCCACCAACGTAGAGGCCCGGACCCCACCCCCAGCATAGAGGTCCGGCGCCCCCACAGGATGGAGGCCCCGCCCCGCCAACATAGAGGCCCGCTGCCCCCCTCCAGAGCATGCAGGCCGCACCCCCCCCGCCCCGTCCGCATTCCCATCCATGTCCGTCCCGAGAGTGTCACAAGTGCAATACACCGGCTGCTCACATCTTCTCCCCCTTATTTGCAGGTGTTAATGGCGACGGCGTGACCCACTTCGGCCCACACGGACCGCAGAATCAACAGGACACAGGAGAATCGCGTGACTTGCCCCCTCGGCCGATTCTCCAGGCGGTGCGGCACCATTCACGATTACGCCCTGTGGTGAGCTCCCTATGTTCAGCCGCGGTAACGGCTCGATAATTACAGTCATTGGAAAGGTTGTTCAAACCCCTCACGAGCGACTCTTCATTTTTTCTAGGGGCACTACCACGGGAGTCTCACTTCCGGCGTGGCTGAGGACACCAGGCCCGGTCCTCCGGAGGAAGCACGTCAGGGGGCACAAAACTGACCCCCTTGTTGAAAAGGTGCGCCTCCTCCATTCCAACCCCCAGTATGCATTTGTGGAGTTCCCGGACGGTCGCCAGGACACAGTATCCCTTCGTCTCTTGGCACCCGCTGGACCCAGCTCCCCCCCTACCCCACTGAGGAACCCCTTACCCCGTTCCCTATGCTGCCGCCCTCTCGCGCCTCCGATTCCGCAAACTCACCCCACCGGTTCCACGCACCAGAACCAGCCCGCCCCCAGCACCCCCAGTCTCCGGTCGAGCCAGAGGTGTATAAAGTTCGGACAAGACCGGCCCCGGAGTCTGCCATCGTACCCCAGCTCTCAACACCCACCCAGCCACCGCAAGAGGCTGCAACCCCGGTTCTCCGCAGATTGAAAAGAACAATTTGTCTACTGGACAGACTAACTCTGTGAGCCACCACCCCCGCTGGACTCGATTTTTTTCACAGGGGGTGAATGTGGTGAATGTGATTCACACCGGGTTATAACCTGTATATACATGTGTCTATATTGTAAGTGCAGATGCACTACCTGACCTCCAGGGAGAGTAGCTCTGGGAATGCTTGATAGTTGTACGGGACTTCTCCCTTGGCTCCGCCCAGGACTCCTCCCCCAGAAGCTGCTGTATAAAGATCAGTGCCACAGGGTCAGCCGGCCAGTTCACCGAAAGTTCAACGGCTAACAGGCTGGCTCTGTTGTAAGTATATTAAAACCGCTATTCTAATCCTACAAGCATGTGTCCGTAGAATTGTTGGTTCCAACACGCCCTTCACGCCGGGTGGGAGAATGGCGGGACGACGTCGGACCGGCGCGGCGTGAAAAATTGGCGAGATCGAGGATTCTCCGAGTCGGTGCGGGGACGGAGAATCCCACCCCAGCATTTTCAGGGGAAAACTGTGGTTTCCAATTAGGCGCCCAGAGACAGTTTATCAGTTTGAAGGGCAATTTGGGTCAGGTGTCAGCTGCCTGACTGACAGTGGCCCTCAGGTAGTGGGGGTGGGGGGGCGGAAGAAGGAGGCGAATGGAAGTGGGTTAGACTCAGAGCAGCAGCTGTGATCAGCACTGTAAAGCTGATTATTAATCCCCATTCTCCACACAAAGGGAATTATAAATTGAAAATTACATCTCTTGTAGCATGCCACTGGTCAGGGCATATTAGAAGCCAAAATCTGAATTTACTAGGCCTGATCATTACTGGGAAAGTTACTTAACAAGCATTAGATCCCTCATTAACATATTCCAAGGACTTGATTTTAGGAAACCACTAAAGACGTAAGCGCCAATATGAGGACAGAAGTTGTAGCTGCCCTTTGGAGTGCCTTGTAAAATTGAATTTTCCTGTCCTAGATTTTCAGCTGACATTTGGGGACAATGTGGACCAACTTCTCCCCCATTTACTATTATTTTGATGTATAGTTAATTGCTATCAAAATTGGTGTTCATAAATAAGAAACAATCAATTTTCAGTGTGCTTATTGGAAAAAAGCATTAGTCGACTGAACTATTTATTTTTCATGTTATTGAAACTGCTTGAGAGTAAAATAGAGAAAACCAACTCCTGTCAGACTTAATTTCATAAACTATGGCAGTAACTCCAAAGGAATTTACTGCAATAGGTTTATGTGTGTGGGCATCACTTTGTATTTACAATGCTTTTAAGTTTCTCCAACAGTCGGCTGCCTAGCCCTCTACACAAATTTACCTGCCAATGGAAATTTAGATTTAGGCCCCTTTCTCTCTGGAATAGAGATCAACTGTCCTGGATTTTACAGATTTGTTCCGTCATTGAGACTCTCGTCTCATGCCCCAGGATGCACGTTGCCAGGACGCTGGTTTTTCACTTATTTCAGGCATTAGATTTTGTGCATGTGCAGTAGTTATCAAAGAATTTACAGTGTAGAAGGAGGTCATTTGGCCCATCGAGTCTGCACCAGCTCTTGGAAAGAGCACCCTACCCAAGGTCAACACCTGCACCCTATCCCCATAACCCAGTAACCCCACCCAACACTGAGCGCAATTTTGGACACTAAGGGCAATTTATCATGGCCAATCCACCTAACCTGCACATCTTTAGACTGTGGGAGGAAACCGGAGCACCCGGAGGAAACCCACGCAGACACGGGGGAGAATGTGCAGACTCCGCACAGACAGTGACCCAAGCCGGAATCGAACCTGGGACCCTGGAGCTTTGAAGCAATTGTGCTATCCACAACGCTTCTGTGCTGCCCTAGTCGTCTGCGTTTGCACAGTTCTGGCGGCATAATGGTATATGACAGCCGCTGGCATCACATCATCACCACCCTGGTCACACAGATTTGCCAGCAACCCACTGGTCCCTCATACGATCCCACACACCAAAGTGCTCCTTGTCATGATATCCACTCATGTATATCATGAAATGCAGACAGGCAGTAATTGACACACAGGATAACCAATGAACACACACGACACAGAACAACCAATCACCAGACAGGACACCATCACTATAAAGCCCACAGGGCATTAAGGCTCTCCCTCTCTCACAGGACACGGTCAGGGAGATAGTCACAGTGCACAGGCCAATTAACATCATCACCATGTGCTAGAGAGCTAGTCTGGTCAAGCTAGTCTGGACAAGCCAGTAGGAGGTTATCAGTTAGGTTAATAGAGTGTCAACCCACAGCAGATTATGTACAGCAATCAACAGGTTCACTAAAACAATGTTGGACCATCTCCTATGTCAGAAGCCTGTTTCTCGTTTTACTGCATCCAGTTGCAGTCGATGTTAGACCAGCACAGATAACACATCACTCCTTAATCTTTTTCTCATGAGAATTTGTCACCCTGCTGAAGAGTGTGGAGACAGGGAACTTTCCCAAGAGTCGAGAAGAGGAAAACTAAAAGGCATCAATAAAAGACAGTCAGTGGGACATGGTAGCGCAGTAGCATGTGTCACTGGATCAGGAATCCAGAGGCCCAGGGTTTGAATCCCACTGTGGCAGATGGTGAAATTTTAATTCTACAAAGTTATGGAATTTTTAAAAAGTCCAGTGATGACCATGGAATCATTATCGATTTGTCACAAAAACCCATCTGAGTCACTACTGAGGTTTAGGGAAGGAAATCTGCCACCCTCACCTATATGTGACTCCAGATCCACAATAATGTGGTTGACTCTTAGGTGGCCTCTGAAACGGACAAGTCAAGGGTAATTAGGGATGTTTTTAACCCATCTCTTTAACTTCAGAGGTTTTGTATCAATATGCAAACAAATCCAAAAGACCCAAAACATTTTAATCACAGTCTAGACTCCTAGGCATCAACAAAGCATTAGTGAACAATTTTGTCTTTCTTAACACACAAATATATGTAAAAGGTCGACTCAAAAATGATACATTTTTCAAAACAGGGGCGGCATTCTCCCCTACCCGCGTGACGGAGGGTCCCGGAGTAGGGGAGTGGCGCCAACCACTCAGGGGTCAGGCCTCCCCAAAGGTGGGAATTCTCCCCACCTTTGGGGGCCAGCCCCGTGCCGGAGCGGTTGCCACCAGAAGACCGGCGCCAAAAACCGGCGCCCCCGGCAGCGGGGCTGGCCGAAAGGCTTTCGGCGGTCCGCACATGCGCCGGCAGTGACGTCAGCGGCAGCTGGCCGCTGACGTCACTGCCGGCGCATGCGCGACGTGGGGTTCTCTTCCGCTTCCGCCATGGCGGAGGCCGTGGCGGACGCGGAAGAAACTAGTGCAGCCAGGGCACTGGCCACCGTGGGGGCACCCCCCCGGGGTTTGATCGCCCCCCGCCCCCCCCAGGACCCCGGGGCCTGCTCGCGCCGCTGTGCCCGCCGTTCCAGAGGTGGTTTAAACCTCGGAGGCGGAATAGGCCTCCCAGCGGCGGGACTTCGGCCCATCCGGGCCGGAGAATCACCGCAGGGGCCTCGCCGATCGGAGTGGCGAAATTCCTGCCCCCGCCACTTCCCGGGTGGCGGAGAATCTCTGCCACGGCAGGGGCGGGATTTTAGGCGGCCCCAGGCGATTCTCCGACCCTGCTGGGGGTCGGAGAATTTTGCCCCAGGTCTGTGTTTTCCACTTAATTCTAAGTAGTATTGGGTCTAGGCAAGGTCACAGTTATTTTATTACTTTGAGTCAGAACTGTGCAGGAGTGTTTGAACAGCACAACTAGTTTCCATGAATACAATATAAGAACTGTTTGTCACATGGCTAGCCATATGTTCCTGCTTGTACAAAGTCCAAACGGGGACAAATGACAAAAGCAATGTTTACAGCTATAATGTGTCAATATTCATTCTGCAAAATTGCTAATGGGGGGTTCAGTATCTATTCAACGCTTTTTTGGCCAAGAACATTGTTTGGTTTCCAAGAGAGGTCACCAGCTGTAGTTGTTTTTGCTTTCTCGCCTTTATAAGGAGTCACAACACAGCAGTATGTCAGGCATGGTCCACAGCATGGCCACCACTAATCAGGCTGCATTGTTTTTCACCACTCAATCCCTCCCACCCACCCCTGACCAGTCCTGGCAGTGCTATGGTTTGACAGACTATGATCATGCCAATTGTTGCAACAACAAAACATTGCTCTGAGAAAAAATATTGGAAATAAATATGTTCAAACGTGTTTGAGCACCAGCTAATGTACGCCATCCATTTTTGAATTGGATGGTCCAATTTCAAGTCAGGTTGCCCGATAACACTACTTAAAAATGGATTGTGAAAGTCCAGTGGTAAACTGGGTAGGAAATTGGTCTACTACTCACAAGTAGAGTGAATGGGCTGGATTCTCTGATTTTGAGGCTCTGTCCTGACGCCGGTGGTGGAACGGTGGTGTTTTGCAACCGACAATTTTGCACAAAACGGCCACCGATCCTCCGTTTGGCTGGGGGCTAGCAGCCAAGCAGCATAGAGCACCCGGCTCTAGCTGCCGATACGGCCCGGAGAATTGCCGGATCCGTGGCCGCGCATACGCATGGCGGCATCCTGCAGCGACCGCACCGTGCAATTTGGCACCGGCCCCATGCAGAACCAGCCTGCAAAATAGTGCCTCCCCTTTGGCTGGATCGCGAGCCCCGATTGGCCCGCCCCTGACTGTGGCGGTGCTGGACTGAGTCCACAGCCGCCACACCGTGTTCCCGGAAGGTAAGGCCGTGAGAGACCCACTCCGTTAGGGAACCCGGCCAGTCGGGGGCGGGGCATCAGGGGGTGGGCCTCAGGCAGTGTGTGGCATACCCTTTGGAAAGGGCGGGGCATCGTGAAAGCGTCACCGCCCCGATTTCGTCGGAAACCGGTATTCTCCGGCTGATCGCCGAACGCTATTTCGGCGTCGGTAACCGGAGAATCCCACCCAATATATTTCTAGGCCGTTATTCTCCGTCCGATCACGCCACCGGGAGTATCCTGTCCCGCCGCAGTGGATGGAGTTGAGGTTGAGCCCCAAATACTCCATTCTCACTGGCATTGGCAGCGGGGTGAACTCGAAATCAGAGAAATCCCGGATCTATTCCTGGATTCTGATATTGGGGGCGAGATTCTCCAGCCTCTCCGCCGCGTGTGTCTTGGCAGCGGGAAGTGGCACGCCTTTCACTGGCAGCGGGATTCTCTGCTTGCGCCGCTGTCAGTGGGAATTCCCATTATAGCCACCCCACACTGCCGGGAATCCCACGGGTGAGGGCGCTCTACGGCGGGACCAGAGAATCCCGCCACCAGCGAACGGCCGGAGAATCCCAGCCATTTTCCTAGCTGTTATGAAGTAGATTAACTTTGTATAAATCAGCCTATACAAAGTCAAATAGGGGATAAACCCTGCCTTTAAAATATCGTTACACTGGGATGTGTTTCAGTCCCAAGTCCCACCTGGCCTCATTCCCTGTTCAATACAGAATTGGCTAACGGTAGTAAAAACACACAGATTAAATTGACATACCTACAGATACACGTGTTGCTTCTTGATTGTTCACCTTTAAAAAAATATATTATACCCTACTCCCTCACAAAAGCACTCAACACAACCAAAATAAACAGAGATATTACAGAGATGTTCTGCTCATCAGGTTGTCAGTGACCATAACGATTACCACTTACTTCAGTCTTCTTTCAAATAATCTCATACGACACTGAATGCCCTGAACTGCAATCACTGTGAGCTTGATGATATACTACTATCTGACATTTATCTCTCTTTTGACAATATATTACATCTGTCTTTAGGATCTGCTGTGCTCGGATCAATTTGAAATTTACTGCGTTACGGAGGGATGACCTTACTATCAGGAGCGCTGCCCTTCAGATGAACCGTTAATCAAGCTCCTGTTTGGTGTCTCATGTGGATCATAGAACCCTAACAGTGCAGAAGGAGGCCATTCAGCCCATTTTACACCACCCTTTGCAAGAGCACCCTACTTAGGCCCAGCCCTCCCATCCTATTCCTGCAACCCCACTCTAAGGGGCAATTGAGCCAGGCCAATCCGCCTAACCTGCACATCTTTGGATGTAAGAAATCTGAAGACACCATTCAAAACCGAGCAGAACAGGCCTCCTGGTTATTTGGCCAATGTCTATTCCTCAAGCATCATCACTCAAAACAGGTTGCTGGTTTTTTAACTTATGGCTGCTTAAGGAATCTTGCTGTACGCAAGCTTGCTGCTGCATTTTGCTACAGTACAATTGTGACTAGACTTCTAATGTACTTTCTCAGCTACAAAATGCATTGGAATGTCTCGAGCTTGTAAAACACACTACGTAATTGGAGTTCTTCCTTTGCTTCATCTATATACACACACACGTACGAGCAGAAGTAGGCCACCCGGCCCATTGAGTCTTCTCCACCAATCAATTAGATCATAGCTGATCTGATATAATCTTCAACTCCACTTTCCTGCTTTATCCTCATAACTCTTGATTCCCTTACTGAATAAAAATCTGTCTCTTTCAGCCTTGAACATACTTAACAATCAGGCTCTGCAGCTCTCTGCGGTAAAGAATTCCACAGATTCACTACTCTCTGAGAAGAAATTCCTCCTCATCTCTGTCTTAAATGGATGACCCCCTTACTCTTCAATTATGCTTTCTTGTACGAGAGCCTCCCACAAAGGGAAGCAATCTCTCAGCACCTATTCTGAGAGTCAAGCCCCCTGAGGATGCTATATGCCTCAATAAGGTCACCTCTCATTCTTCTGAACTCTAATGAGTACAGGCCCAACATACTTAACCTCTCCTCATAAGAAAATCCCTCCATACCCAGGATCAATCAAGTGGACTTTCTCTGCCTCCAATGCCAGTCCAAAGATTTGCAAGTTAGGTGGACTGGCCATCCTAAATTGTCCCTTTGTATCCAAAATAAGTGCTGGTTAGGTGGAGTTATGGGGTTATGGAGATAGGGTGCGGGTGGGCTTAGATAGTGTGCTCTCTCAGAGGATCGGTGGAGACTTGATGGGCCGAATGGACTCCTTCTGCAGTGTAGTGCAGAGATTCTATGATTCCATATCTTCCCTTAGATAAGGGTCCCAAAACTGTTCCCAGCTTTGACAAAGGGTCGTTTGGACTCGAAATGTGAGCTCTTTTCTCTCCCCCCAGATGCTGCCAGACCTGCTGAGATTTCCCAGCATTTTCTTCTTGGTTTCAGATTCCAGCATCCACAGTAATTTGCTTTTATTATTATACGGTTTAACTAGTCCCTTGTACAGTTTTAGCAGGACTTCCCTACTTTTATACTCCATTCCCTTTGAAATAAAGGCCAACGTTCCATTTGCCTTCCCAATTAGCTGCTGAACTTGCACGCTAGGTATCTATGATTTATGCACGAGGACCCCCAAATCTCCCTGTTGCAGTTTTCTGAAGTCTTTCTGCATTTAAATAAAATTCAACCCCTTTATTCTTCCCACCAAAGTGCATAACTTCACATTTTCCTACGTGATAGTCCATCTGCCAAGTTTTTGCTCACTCACCTAACCTGTCTAGGCCCCTCTGTATACTCTGGGTTTTGGGGCTCTAAGTACATTCCAGCTTTTAGGGCTCTGGGATTTGGGGATTCTGGGTTTTGGGGCTGCAGGTTTCACTCCTGGCTTTGGGGCTTTGTGTTTTACTCCAGGTTTGGGGGTCTGGGTGTCATCCCAGCTTTCATTTCCATTTGATTAAAAATTCCATCAAAAGAAATTAATTGAAAATTGATTTGATGCATTGCAAATTAATCTGATTCAGGAACTTAGTTGCTTAAAGTTGACGAGCATTATGTGAGCTGCTAGATTAATCGTGACAATTTCCCTTCTGTATTGCAGAGCATTATGAGGTTAATTTTGACCTCTAGTGCATTAACAAAGAATTTGCATTTATTGAGCATCTTTTCTGACTGTAAGACCTCACAAAGTGCAAAACAATTGATCAACAGCCTTTGAAGTGTAATTATTGTAGGCGGTGAACAGCCAGTTTGTGCGTAGATCAGGGGCGGGATTCTCTGGGCGGGATTCTCTGATCCTGAGGCTAAGTGGTGACGCCATCGGAAACGCCGTCGTGTTTTTCGACAGCGTCAACACGGCCCCAGGATCTGCAATTCTGGCCCAGCTGCTCCAGCTGCTAATCCGGCCGGGGAATGGGCGCTGGGGGATGCGCGCATACGCTGTGGGTCTGGCGCGAACCTGCCCATTCGCAGTCCCACCGGCACGATTTCCGCGCATGCGCGGTGTCTCCCTTGACTGCGCCGGCCTCGACGCACCATGGCGCAAGAGTACAGGGGCCAGCGCGGAGGAAAGGAGGCCGGGAGATAGAGAGGTCGGCCCGTCGATCGGTGCCCTACCCCCTCCCCCCACCAGAGGCCGCCACTGGACCCTTCAACGCCGAGGTCCCGCCGGCTGTGAGCAGGTGTGGACGGTGCTGGCGGGAATCTGCATTTCCACGATGGCCACTCAGCCTGAGAATCGGCGGGCCGGCCGTGTGGAGCAGCCTGCGACCGGCGCCGCGACAACCACGCCAGCGCCAATGCCGCTGATTCTCCGCTCTGCAGAGAATCGCGTGCCGGCGTCGGGGCGGCATGGCGCAATTCCCGCTGGTCGCAGGGATTCTCGGGCCTGGCCCGAGGCTGAGAGAATCCCACCCTCTGTTTCAGAGACTTTCGGCTGGATTCTCCGATTTTGAGGCTATGTCCAGAGGAAGTGTCCGGTTTTGCAATGAAAAAAATCAGTGGCGCCCCCACACCGATGCTCCGCATACTGGGAGGCTAGTAGCCATGCCACATGAAACTCCCACCGTTCCCGACATGAACGGTCAGAGAATTGCTGGGTCTGTGGACACGCCCTCACCACCCCCAGAACACCCTACCAGTCTCCCCAGCCCTCTCTGAAGCCCCCCTGCCAGCAGCATGGCCCCCCACCTGCTGTGACGGTGGTCGACACAGTCCGCAGCCGCCATGACGGGTTTATGACCACACGCGACCCGCGCGGTCAGGAACTCGGCCCATCGGGGAGGAGCATCGGGGAAAGGGCCTCAAAGCGACGCGCTGACGCCATCGCAACGGCGTGCGGTGCCTGCTTTGATGATGCCGATTTGGAGGGGGTGGAGTTTCCGGTAAACTGCACCAGCCCCAATTCGGTCACAAACGGGGATTCGCCACCCGATTGCCAAATACGATTTTGGCGTCGGACAATGGAGAATCCCGCCCTCAATGCTCCCGCCAGTGGGGAATCAGAACATTTCTGTGCTACTGCTTGGAGAGCTGGGGAAGCACAATTCTATTCATGCAAATGGGCGCCGCCATCTTCATCCCCCACCGCCATGTGCGTTCCATGGGCGCCGCCATTTTGTCCCGACCGCACAACGTGCGCTCCATGGGCGCCGCCATTTTGTCCGCCGCCATCTTCTCCCACACAGGTATCCAGACGCCGCCATTTTGTCCTCCCCGGGACGGGGCCACGGGACACGGGTCGCTACCGCACCTCATCGGACTCATCTGACTCGACTGCTGATCGCCCGCTACTCGCCTCCGTTACGCTCGACCAGTCGCGTCCTTGCAACCTGGCACCCTCTTCCACATCGGTGCGGGTCAACGGCCATGTGACCTCCTGCCTCATCGACTCCGGGAGCACCGAGAGCTTCGTCCACCCAGACACGGTAAGGCGCTATCCCTTGCGGTCCATCCCGCCAACCGGCAGATCTCTCTCACCTCCGGTTCCCATTCTGTCCCGATCCAGGGTTTCTGTCTGGTTAAACTTACTGTACAGGGTGTGGAATTCGACCGTTTCCGTCTGTACATTCTCCCCAATCTCTGCGCGTCATTCTTACTAGGCCTGGATTTCCAGTGCAATCTCCAGAGCCTCACCCTCAAATTCGGTGGACCCCTACCTCCCCTCACCGTTTGA
This sequence comes from Scyliorhinus canicula, assembly GCF_902713615.1. Lineage (NCBI taxonomy): Eukaryota > Metazoa > Chordata > Chondrichthyes > Carcharhiniformes > Scyliorhinidae > Scyliorhinus > Scyliorhinus canicula. The sequence goes on along the minus strand of NC_052164.1, from coordinate 21,768,880 downwards.
GGCCTCACGACCCTCAAGGTAAAGCCTCTCTCACTCTTTGCCAATCTGACCACAGATTGCAAGCCGTTGCCACCAGGAGCACACGGTACAGCACCCAGGACAAGGCCTTCATCAGGTCCGAAGTCCAGCGGCTGCTTCGGGAGGGTATCATCGAGGTTAGCAACAGCTCTTGGAGAGCCCAGGTGGTAGTGGTTAAGACCGGGGAGAAGCACAGGATGGTCGTGGACTATAGCCAGACCATCAACCGGTACACGCAGCTCGACGCGTACCCCCTCCCCCGCATTTCTGATATGGTCAATCAGATTGCACAGTACCGGGTCTTCTCTACTATCGACCTGAAATCCGCCTACCACCAGCTCCTCATCCGTAAATCGGACCGTCCCTACACTGCCTTTGAGGCAGACGGTCGTCTGTACCAATTTCTTAGGGTCCCCTTCGGTGTCACAAATGGAGTCTCGGTATTTCAACGAGAAATGGACCGAATGATTGACCGGTACGGACTGCAGGCCTCCTTCCCGTACCTCGACAATGCCACCATCTGCGGCCATGACCAGCAGGACCATGACGCCAACCTTTCTAAATTCCTCCACACCGCATCTCTCCTTAATCTCACGTACAACAAGGAGAAGTGCATGTTCCGCACAGACCGCTTAGCCATCCTCGGCTACGTAGTCCAAAACGGACTACTGGGGCCCGATCCTGACTGCATGCGCCCCCTCATGGAGCTTCCACTCCCCCACTGCCCCAAGGCCCTCAAACGCTGCCTGGGGTTCTTTTCTTATTACACCCAGTGGGTCCCACAATACGCGGACAAGGCCCGCCCACTTATCCAGTCCACACATTTTCCCCCTCTCGGCCGAGGCACAACAGGCCTTCGCCCGCATTCGATCTGACATAGCCAAGGCCGGGATGCACGCAGTAGATGAGACACTGCCTTTCCAAGTAGAAAGCGACGCTTCAGGTGTTGCACTTGCCGCCACGCTGAATCAGGCAGGCAGACCCATGGCATTCTTTTCACGCACCCTCCACGCCTCCGAAATTCGACATTCCTCTGTTGAAAATGAGGCCCAGGCAATCGTTGAAGCGGTGCGTCACTGGAGGCATTACCTGGCCGGCAGGAGATTCACTCTCCTCACTGACCAACGGTCGGTAGCCTTCATGTTCAACAACACGCAGCGGTGGAGAATCGAGCTCTCCACCTTTAACTACGAGATCTTGTATCGCCCCGGCAAGCTCAACGAGCCCCCAGACGCCCTCTCCCGAGGTACATGTGCCAGCACACAAGTGAACCAGCTCCGTGCCTTGCACGAGAGCCTTTGCCATCCAGGGGTCATTCACTTGTACCATCTAATCAAAGCCCGCAATCTGCCCTACTCCGTCGAGGAAGTACGGACAGTAACCAGAGACTGCCAGGTCTGTGCCGAGTGCAAGCCGCACTTCTACCGACCAGATCGCGCGCGCCTGGTGAAGGCATCCCGCCCCTTTGAACGCCTCAGCGTGGACTTCAAAGGGCCCCTCCCCTCCACCGACCGCAACACCTACATCCTTAGTGTGGTCGATGAATTTTCTAGGTTCCCCTTCGCCATCCCATGCCCGGATATGACATCTGACACCGTCATCAAGGCCCTGGATTCCATTTTCGCCCTGTTCGGTTTCCCCGACTACATCCACAGTGACAGGGGATCCTCATTCATGAGCGATGAGCTGCGTCATTTCCTGCTCAGCAGGGGTATCGCCTCCAGCAGGACGACCAGCTACAACCCCCGGGGAAACGGGCAGTTAGAGAGGGAGAACAGGACGGTATGGAGGGCCATCCAGCTGGCCCGACGGTCCAGGAACCTCCCAGCCGCTCGCTGGCAGCAGGTCCTCCCTGACGCGCTCCATTCCATTCGATCATTGCTGTGCACCGCAACTAACAGTACACCCCATGAACGTGTTTTTGCCTTCCCTAGGAAGTCCACATCCGGGGTGTCGCTCCCGACGTGGCCCACGACTCCGGGCCCAGTCCTTCTCCGTAGGCATGTCCGGCACCACAAGGCGCAACTCCTGGTGGACAAAGTACGCCTTCTCCACGCCAACCCTCAGTATGCCTACGTGGAGTTCCCCGACGGCCGCCACGACACAGTCTCGCTCCGGGACCTGGCTCCCTCAGGTGCCGATCCCATGCCCACGCCCATTTTTCCCCCCGCGCCACCCTCTTTTTCCCCGGCGCCTCCCTATCTGTCCCCACCAGGTCCATCCCTCGTACCCCTGCCCACACTGGAGGACACGGAAGATTTCGGCTCGCTCTCAGAGTCATCCCGCCAGCAGCCAGCACCAACTCCGCCCCAGCACCTTCACCGACGTCGCCACCACAGCTACGCCGATCATAGCGGAACATTCGACCGCCGGTTCGGCTCAACCTGTAACCTGCTGACCGGATGGACTCTTGGTTTTCTTTGTTTGGACCCTTTTGTAAATATTTCATCCTTTGTATCATAGTTATACGTCACCCCCCGCCGGACTCATTTTTACAGGGGGTGAATGTGGTGATAACCACTGTAGATAGGCGTACTTGCAGTAGGGGGATGTATCGCTGTACCTGTAATACAGATTCCTCCGGTAAGCCCCTGCCGGCTAGCTCCGCCCACAGGGAGTTTGTGTATAAATATGCGTGTGAGTCACTCAGACCCTAGTCTACAGTTGCAGCCGGAGGAATAGCATCACACAGCAATAAAGCCTCGATTGAACTTGTCTCTCGTCTTTGACTGCAATTGTTAGCGCCACATTTCCATTGTATGTTAACCTTTCCACTATGTACTAACCCTTGTGTGAATCCTTGCCATCATTTGCTAACCCTTGTTCCTTAATCCTTTTTCCAGATGACTGGGTAACTCTGAACCTGCAGCCACAAATATGGAAGTGTGACAATCTTCCTGCAGATAGACCAGCACTCCTCTCTAAGCACCATCATTGAAACTGATACCCTGTGTGGTGTATAATTAATGCACTGAAATGGCCTTGTGAGATGGAGCAGGTACAAGTGACGAGGCAGCTTGGAAATAGTTTGAAGGAGGGCGAGAACATATCCTACCTCTGCTGAAGAGGACAGTGATATATAAATGGAGGGAGATAATCGCTCATTTATTGCTGGAAGTCATACTTGTTCCAATTTTTGCACTGGCCACAATTCAGGCAAATAGATTTTCTGTCGGAAACCAAACGGGGGCCTCATTAATACAGCAAATCATGATCAAATTACGCTGTTAGGACCACATGCCCATCTCACCTCTCTCCCTGTTGTTACAATCAGTTGCCCAATCCACAAACAAAGCATGAGTCACAAAAACTGGGAGCCAGCTATTTAAAAAAAAAATGGACCCTGGCAGTGAATGAAAGCTGGAACATGGTCTAGTACTCAATTTTTGTCAGGTCAACTTTATCACCTCTTGGTCTACTTATAACAACATAAGAAATGGGAGCAGGATGACCTCCTGTTTTCTCCTATATTCTACTTGATGTTTTGCTCTCTCTACAAATCATTTCTTTTCGACTTATCGTGATTCAGGAAACCCCAGGAAAATTAGATGCCTGGGTTTGTTTTCTCTTGGTCACTGGAGATCTATGTGTTTTTATTGACAATGCTGTCCCCATTATTGAGTTAGGCAGGTCATTGAAAATCAATCTTACTGCAGTTCTTTCAAAAATAGCAGAAGTGACATTCATTAGCACAGAGGAAACATATAATAATTCCTCTATTAAAGCAGATTGCCTTCCAGTTGAGTTGCAAGGTTGTGATTTTCAATATATTCCAGAATGCTAACCTAGTTTAAGTCCAAGACAAAGATAATATAATTTCAGGATGACTGAAAATCATATTTTGATATCTAATTTTGAGAAACTTCCATGGTTGCTTGTTAAATCCACTGTAAGAAACGTTACGTGAATTACTGAGGCTGCACAAAACTGTGTAAATACAGATGCAGCCATCTGTGGACAAACATAATGGAAACATGGCGATTCTCTCTAATTATTCACACATTACTGATACGAGTTTACTTTGACAGAATGTGATCTTTCACGCACAGATATAGTGAGGCAGCTTGAAAGGCAATACAGCCTAGGATAATTTGATTCAGTGACCAAGCACAACGCATACCCATTTTACACAGACTGACAGCATGAAGCCTATCAATTCCTGAAAATGTCTTCTTCTCTCACATGTGAATACTGGATGATCAGAGCCGTGTGGTTCGAATTTGAAAAGACTGTTTCACAATAGCACTTATGCTAGATATGGGGTGCGATTCTCTGCTCCCCACGCCGCGTGGGAGAATCGCGGGAGGGCCCCCCGACTAATTTCACGACCCCCTGGCGCCCCCCGCGATTCTCCCACACTCCACTCGGAAGAATCGCCGCTCGCCGTTTTTCACGGCGGCCCGCGATTCTCCGACCCGGATGGGCCGAGCGGCCTGCCGTTCACGACCGGTTCACGACGGCGGCAACCACACCTGGTCGCTGCCGTCGTGAAAACTCCGTGAGATGCCCGTTTGGGGCTTGTAGGGGACCTGGTTGGGAATGAGCACCACGACTGTGCTCGGGAGGGGACAGGCCCACGATCGGTGCCCACTGATCGTCGGGCCGGCGTCTCAATCGGACGCACTATTTCCCCTCTGCTGCCCCGCAAGATCAAGCCGCCACGTCTTGCGGGACGGCTGAGGGGAAAGACAGCCACCGCGCATGCGCGAGTTCGAGCTGTCAGCCTTTGTGACATCAGCCGCGCATGCGCGGGTTGGAGCCGGCCAACCTGCGCATGCGCGGCTGACGTCACATAGGCGCTGCCGTTGCGTCACTCTCGGCGCGCCGTCTGGCGGCCGAGAGTTACGGAGCGCCGCTCCTAGCCCCGCCGGGAGGGGAGAATAGGGGGCGAGGAGCGGCCTCCGAGGCCGTCGTGAAACTCGGCTGAGTTCACGACGGCCCTCACAATTTTTCCCGGGAGCGGAGAATCGCGCCCACAATATTTCCTGATAGGGTTTGAAGGAGAGTTTGATTTTAATTATATGATGGTCAAGTTGAAGTCATAGAGGGAGATCCAATGTGATAAGGGGCTGACAAAGAGATTTTTACGATGCTGGGAAATATATTTTGCAGGTAAAGACAGAAGCAATATTTGCAACCGCAAAGTCCGATAATACTTATTGAAATTTGTTTAATAAATTGACACACCGGAACCCACTGAAGTTATCTGTGAGGGGATCCTAACTTGGAATATGGGTTCATTGGGCTCTATGGTCTTGTTTTTGGAATGGTGCGAGGAGTCAAGTGAAACCCTGGTGAGAATAAGCAGCCCAATCACCGTGTAACAATTATTAAAGATTATTTATCAAATTAAAGAAAAGACAAATACACATGAATAAGACTATACAATGCTAAGACAATTAAGTATATGAATTAATAATAATAATAATCTTTATTGTCACAATTAGGTTTACATTAACACTGCAATGAAGTTACTGTGTAAAGCTCCTAATCGCCACATTCCGGCACCTGTTTGGGTACACGGAGGGAAAATTCAGAAAGTTCAAATTACCCACTAGCACGTTTTTCGGGACTTAAACCGGAACACCTAGAGGAAACCCACACAGTCGCAAGGAGAACATGCAAACTCCGCACAATGACCCAAGGAATTACTAAACACACAGTTTATTTGGAACTTACACCTTGTTCCAAAATATATCGATGATCCCTGAGCTCCTTAAGGCTTCCGTTCTCCCAAACAACATCCAAAGCAAATTAATCTATAAATCAAGTCCAGTTTATAATTATCACACAATACAGGAAGTATTATCAGGTCTGGAAAATATATTTTCCTGGTCCAGCAAAGATATTTAAACTCCCTCGGCTCGAATATTTAGTGGCTGTCAGATGTAAAACCGGCCCTCTCAGCTATTAGATGTAGAACTAGCCTCCAGGCTGCTACATGTAAACTGGCCTGCGTGCTTCTGAGAGTGCAGGCAATTATACTATAGTTCCCTTTTGATTCTGCATTCTATGTATTTAGCTGTCTGCCTCTCTCGCGTACCTTGACTCTATACATTAGCATGTATATACCTCATTGATCTCCCAATCTTCTCGGTAAACTGTTTCTACTAATAGGTGATTTGCACCTGATTCTGTCTCGTTGTGTGCTAATCTCATTACTGGGAAAGACACAGCTCATCCGGCCTTTTGAAGACTGGTTGCTGCTGTCGCGAGGCAGATTTCTATCTGTTTCTGGGCAGATCAGATCCTATTCTGTCTTGTTAGATTTATTTTACTGTTGTTACTGGAAGGATAGAGTAGAGGTACAGGAGTAATTTTCTGACCGTAACCTGTTGGTGAGGTAACATTTCTGCTTCTGGTACATGATGGAAAATCACTCCAGCAGCAGGCAAGGTTCCCTGACCCCAACACATATTCAATGCCTTATAATATATTGGTGGTGTGATACAGTTCACTCAGGAAGCCCGAGTTGCTGTGGCAACATGTATATTGACATGCATGTTGCAGTCCAAAGCTAGAGTGATGTCGAAGTCTCCAATGTCTTTTCAATCCCATGGCTGACCAGGAAACTGTTTGGTCATGTAACAATGCACCTCCTTGGCCATCATGTCCTGGTGTGGGGCTTGAAACCAGAGTTTCTGGTTGCTGACAGGGATACTACCCACTGCATCTTAATTCCTTCTCAATATATTGGTGTACTAATATACCAGACAATCAAAGAATAAAGGCTTACAGTTAAGTCTTAACAGGCAAAATCCCAGGCTAGATCAGACAAACCGTGGGCTGCGTTAATTCCAATTGACAAACTTTTATGTCTTTCTTCAAGTCTTTCTTCTTAAAAGATGAATTAATGTGGAACTCCATACGATATCAATGCCTCATATGTACTCTTACCACTGATGGCCGGGTCGATATATCTGATCTTGTATCATTTTTTTAGGTTAGTTCTTCTGACCATAAACCATAAAACCATAAGACATAGGAGTAGAATTAGTACATTCAGTCCATCGAGTCTGCTCCGCCGTTCAATCATGGCTAATATGTTTCTCACCCCCATTCTCCTGCCTTTTCCCCATAACCCCCGATTCCCTTATAAACTTTAATTGCACACATTGGCTGCAATGCAAGGAATACGATTCAGTTGTCTGATGGCATAACTAGTGATCTAACAGCCATTGAATGGTTGCTACTTATAATCACCAGATGCACATTTTGTAATGTTGACTTTCAATGTCTGTGTTTAAATAGGACAGAGAGGTGGGTGAGACACAGAGGCCGGGATTCTCTGTTCCCCGTCACTAAGATAAGAGACTGAATTCTCCGCAGCCCCGCGTCAAAATCGTGTTTGGCAAGGACGCGGAGAATCGACCGAATCGTGCCCAAAGCCGCTCCTGCGATTCTTCAGGCCTCGGAGAATCACTCGTCTTGGGGGCCATTGCCAGAAGCTCTCCCAGCGATACTTTGCTCCCGACCAGCCGATTTCCCGACGCCGTGGTTCTAACCATGTACAGCCGGTCGGGACTCTCACGCAGCGGCTGCGGACTCAGTCCGCGGACGCGCTGGTGGGGAGGTGGGGCGATCCAGCACCGATGGGGGCCAGGGTAGCAATCGGGCTGGTCCGGTGAAGATGCGCAGGGCCGATCGGGGGGATCTTGTTTCTTCGTGATGGTCCACAGTCCGAGTCCGCCATGGCGCTCAGCGCGGCCGCTGGAGGCCGATGCGTGCCAATGCGTGCACGTGGAACCGGAAGTGTAGGGGCTGTATCCGCAGCCAAAGCTGCGAGCTTCATGACGGGTCCCCTGCAGGAGAGTGAATTGCTCTTTATTTTTTGCAGGAAACTGGGAGTGAAATGCCAGTGTTTGTACACCGGCGTGGGGAGATAGCCCCATTTTTGGAGAATCAAGCCCCAGGAATCCCGAGCAGGCGGAGAATCCGCAGCCAAGCAAAATCGAGATGCGCACCGGGTGACAAACTGGTTGCGAGTCTCCGTAACCATCTCACTGGCTGTAGCCTGTTTCCTGACGGCTCAGTCAGGTTTCCCACCTGAACTCTGTGGGACGATGCAAATAACTCATTAGGTAGCAGCTCTTTGTCCAACTGCTATTTTGTTTGTGAGCTTGCCTCCTTGTTCTCGAACGCTTCATAAAAAATGAAGGGGTAACCCCCACAGCTGTTCTTTCCTCGAGAGCAAAGAGGCAGACTGATTTAAAACATACAGTTAGAGAAACAGCTGCTGCCATGATTTAATGGATCCCTGCACATCTGGTCGGGAGTTCACGCATGCGCACGGCAGTGGCCGTGCCCCCCCGAGATTGCGACGCCCGCTGATCCGTGCCGCCCGATCACTCCCCTGGCCATCCATGAGGCCCGCCCCACCCCGGTGATAGATCCCCTGCCCCCCCCCCCCCCCCCCCCCCCCCCACCAGGGCGGTCATGGACTGAGTCCGCATCCGCCACCTGAGGTTTCCGACGGTCAATATGTGGTTAGAACCACGCCGTCGGGAACTCAGCCAGTTTTTCACAGAGAATCGCGGGGGGGGGGGGGGGGGGCCTCTGTCAATGATCCCCTAGCTGCGCCGCGTAAATCACGCGCGAGTGATTCCCGGGGACCGAAGAATCGTTTCAGCGGCGCCAGTCCTGATTTCATCATAAACGGCCATTCTCCGCCCGCCCCCACGCCGCACGCGATTTCAGCGCGGGGCTGCGGCGAATCCAGTCCCTGATGCTACACTTTGAAATTCCAACCAGCTATCAATCACGATGGTTTTAGCAGACAATGGAATGTGAATTTCGACAAGCATTCAGTCTTCTAGCCACACACACTGTCTTCAATACTTCATGAGGCAATGTAATTGGCTGTATGCAAAGCACTTCAAAGGCTTCCACCACTTTAAAGGCATAACCTTCACCCTTATCTCACAGACCTTTTAACAAGGCTAAAATACTAACAGTTTTAAAGGTTTTAGTGGTACAGATGGGATCACCTTTACTTTATTATGAGAAAACTTTATTTCTTATACACTGACTTACTGTTTACTGGGTTTAGGGTGCAGATGAAAACATTTTCACTTTATTATGGGAAAACTTTAACTTTTTCAAACTGAGTGACTGTTTCATGGTTTTAAAGGCTGGAGATAGGGAGAGTTGCCCAAGGCATCCCACCCCAGGGAGGACCCCCACCTGAGTCGCGTCAGCCCAGCACAAGCCCCCTGACCCCCACATCCCAGAAAGAACCACCCTTGGCACCCTGGAGGCTATTGCCGGGCGGGTACTTACCACATTGTTACCCCTCGGACTGCAGGATTCCAGGTTGGCACTGCTAAGTGGCAGGACCTAAACAGAAGAATTGGGGGTGGGGCTGAAGGGGAAGGATCAGGCGGGGGAATGAGGGGGGGGGGGTGAATAGGAGTTCCAGTGGGGGGCTGAAGAGGGATTCTGAGGGGAAACCTTGCTGGCAATTAGGGTGCGGCAGTGCCCTGAGTTCTGAGGTCAGTGGTGAGGGGGTGGTCTGCAGCAGCAAATGGAGATTGGAGCATCCTTTAAAAATAGCGCTCCAATCTCAGAGATGTCCAAGAGACTAGGTCCCGGCTCTCCCAGTTCCTGTGTGGATCCCGGAGTGACATGGAATGGCATAGAAAATTGAATTTCCCCAAATAATCTTTTCCAAGTGCCATAGAAAAGCACATCGGGGTGTTCCTTGTGCCAGCACAGACCGGCCCAGATTCTCTGCTGAAGGCTTCGACTCCGGGAGGGAGAATCCAAGCCAGAATGCAGCTGTTTGTGGAAGCTTGCTGTGCACAAACCGGCTTCCATGGTTCCTACATTACCACAGTCACTGGACTCCAGTTGTACTTCAGTGATTGTAAAGTGATTTGAGACACCTTCCCCAACAAAGATATCACCCCGAAATGTGAAAGGCACTATACAAACAAAAGTCTTTCTTTCTTAGTCATAATATAACATTCCGTTCAGTATATATTGTCATGTGAGAGTACCTTTAAGAAATGGGTGTTTATCAGTGATGTCGGAGTGTGGGTGAAGCTGGGCTGTCTGTCAGCTTTTTACTTTCGTTTTAGGCTGTTTGCTGTAGTGTGTGTTTTAGTTTCGTTTTCATTGTTAGAGCTGATGCCAGACCAAGCAGGTGTACTGCTATTCTCTCTGCCATCAAAAGACTATCTCTTGATCATTTGGTGAATTCAGAATAATAAATGTTTTCAGTAGTGATTTTAACCTGATGTGCTTCTGTTAAAGGCTTTGTTTTTAAGCCGTATGGATGTTAAAAGGAAAGCTTAATGGATTACTTATTGTTGTAGTCTTTGGGGGTTGTATTTGAATTAATGGTTGCTAAGATGTTCACTGTTTGTTTTAAAAAGGTTAACTTGAGTTCATAGAATAAACATTGTTTGCTTTAAAAAATACTTTTCCATTTCTGCTCTACCATACCTGTAGAGTGGGCCATGTGCTCCCCATACCACAATCTAGTAAAAGTTGTGGGTCAGGTGAACTCCATGATACACTTTGGGGTTCTCTAAACCCTGGCCCATAACAATTACCTATAGCAAATTACTTCTCCTCATTCACTCAGTCACAAATTTGGCAATTACCGACTTATACAAAATAGGCAAAATGATATAAATATGTGAATTCCCTGGCGATGGAGTTAGTAAGTGCAATGGTTGATGTAATATCAAACTGTACTCATCAGGAGATAGGGAATGGGATGAATCTGCCTGTTATCCTGCTCTCGATCAACATTTATTGATCCCAGCAGGTAAATTAATCTGTGTGAACATTGAATGAGGACCATGCTGGTGTGATTGTCCCCATAATGCAATAACCCACCAACAATCAATGTCCATGATCGCAGAAGTGGAAAAATGAACGGGAAATTGTCGGGCCAAAGCTCCAAATTTCCTGGTATGTGCTCTTTTAGAGCAAGGCTCATTCTGGGAGCACTCAATCTAAAACTTTCCCAATGAAATATCATCAGTTGTGTGGAAGACTGGAAGGCTGTTGATCGTTGGTGCTCCAGCCCAATAAAGATCAGCGGCTTTGGAGAAAAGAAAAATGGAAACAATGGCTGAATTTTACGAAAATAAGCTGGCGAGGGGAGAGGGAGCATGCAAAACACAAAAGGCATCCAGCTCACCACCTTTGTGCCAACTCTTGAGTTATCCCTCATAATGTGTCAGGTTGGCAGGTGTGAAATTGGCCGTAGGCCCTCCATATTTAAATAATTAAATGCCAATTGTGTGAAATGCAAATGTCGTATGAATGGGAGTTGCAAATTACCTATTGTTTTTAATTTAGGCAATAGCTGCAATAAACTTATCTTGTTCAGAAAGCCTGTTTGACCATTCTGTTATAATCTGAAAGTGTGCATTGTGGGACATCTGTGACACTGGCAAAGCACATCTTCTCTAACTTCACAAAACACAAGTGTTACAGTCAATCCTGGACTGTTAGAAAAGGAAGTCACTTTTCCCATTCCCAACAGGATCGTAACAGAGACCAGGTTGAAAAGGGAGGAGATGGAGGGGAGAATCGGAGAGTGGAGGAGCGATGGGGAAGAAGGGGGAAGGGTATGGTTGGTGCATTGTTCATTTGCGGTGTTACATGGGGAGAGAACAGGTGTTGCCTGTGTGCATCAGGGTCATTCGCCCTCACAATGATATCACCCCCAAAATGTTCCTCGCTGCCTACCCTCCAAACCACCACCGCAGCCCCCGCCCCTACCACACCAAAGCTCTTGGACCTCTCCCTGACTGAAAGCCCAAACTAAAATAAAAGAAAACTACTGCAGATGCTGGAATCTGAAACAAAAGCAGAAAAACAGGAAAAGTGCAGACAAAGAGTCATCTGTTCTCTCTCCACAGGTACCGTCAGGCCTGTTTTTCGTTTTTTGTTTGTGAAATTCCAGACTTGCCTGTCTTTGGCGGCCATTGCTTCTCTTGGCCCCTCCTCGCAGTCCCGACAATGCCCACTACTGAGCTCTGGCGCTGCTGGGACCGGCCGACTCCCTTGCCGCCCACTGCCCCTGCCCCCCCCCCCCCCCCCCCATAAAATCCAGCCTAATGTATCCATCTTTAAGGACAACATTGTTTCAACTATTGCAACAGAAAATATAATTGGATTTACTTCGTTATATTCTCAATACAAATAGTGATTTGTTACTCTTCTCCTGACTTTTATTTTCAGGTTGTGATCCTCCATTCACGCTGTTTACTGCTTTCAGGAATTGCCATCAGAGCTATTAAAAACTAAATACAGACTGATAAATACTATTGGGAGTATGAACTCCCCCCGTAATTGTGGGCGGGGTTTCCCCTCAACAAGAGGGAACCTCAGTCTAAAAACCTTGAATTGGGCACAGTTCGGGCCCTTTGGGGAGAGGAGTTGTGGCTTTGTAATTTTGTGTATATCGCAATAAACCTTTGTTCATTCCTATCCTACCGTGCATTCCTGCGTTTCTTCTGTTGGATTCTACAAGTCAGTTAAAGATTGTCCCAAAAATGTCACCCATACAAGTGGAATACATCAGCTGTTCCCTTTTGCAATTGTAGTCAGAGGATACTTGAACATACTTATTTCTTTAAGTCTCATGAATATTAAAGCTGCAGAGATTACAAGCGCAAAATGGCACTGTATTTCTTTCTAGCTGTTACCGCAGTTTCTAAGTTCCAGGATTGGATTCTTCTGCCTTGTCCGCTGCTTCTGCCCCGTCCGCCGCAACATCGCCGTGGGCGGGAAGCGGGCCACATGAAGTTCCATTGACATTGGGCGGGAATTTCCAGTCGCCGGGCGGACGCAGCCTGAGAATCCCTCCCGCAGTCTCACCACTCCAATCTTTGCCACAACCACAGCATCCTTGTTCACTTACAAGACCCAAACAAGGCTCACTTCATCGTATCTCTGTGATCGCTTCCAACATTGCATGGAATATTTCGGTTTGGAGTATAAATTGGGAGGTGCGACAGAAGTGAGTGATTTCTGCTGGGGGGGGGGGGGGGGGGCGTGGCTGGCCATGCGTGATCTTGTGCTGGTCAGCTGATTAGATATACATGTGTGAGGAGCATGCTGAACCTTGTGGGGGGATGGGCAGGATCGCGAGAGCCCCAACCCCCCCCCGCCCCTCCCCCCCCCCCCCCCCCCCCCCCCCCCCCCCACAGGCCATCCTCAGCTGAACCACAGCCAGTAGAAGTGCAGGGATGGCCTGGAGCTTGCATCGCACACGCCTGAGGTGATCTGTGAACAAATTGTGGTGATCCATCGGGACAGCATATTCTTTGGAGCTGTGGCTCTGACCCGGAGCCTTTCAGCCAATGGGAAGCCGTACCTTGCATCGGTGCCCACCCTCACCCCACCATGGTGAAGCTCATTGTGGAAGACCACAAAGCGGTTCTCCTCTCATTCATCCACGTGTACAGACTGCAGCATTGACCTGGGTAATGAAAAACATGAGCACATACCCGCCTTCAAACATTATTCAGCTATCTTCTATCATACTCGAGAGACATTAGAGAGACTCTTGGCTTGTCATTAAAGACATACTACTCACCATATTATCAGCCATGACCATCTACCCTTGACCCTCAAGGTTCTAAATCATGGATTGTTGTTGCCCCTCCCTCTCCCCAGTCACTGGGACCTGAGGAGATAACTCCTCACTCACTCTATCATTCCCTCCATCCCCACCACCCCACCAAACCCGGGTCGATCAACTTGAGTGGCCCTTTACTGCAGCTGCTGGCCTTGATGGAATCTCAATGTTATGAGACCCATGAGTCAGGGGAAAATCTGCTGTAGTGTGTGCTTCACTGTAGAGAGGAGAACACAGCTGAGACTTTTTCTCATCCAGTTGACGTATGAATATCAGGGTGTCCCTTTAGTTAAGCAATTGTGCTCACCTTTAACTCTACTCATCCAAAAAGACCCTCCTCCTAGCTCAAGGCCTCACACGTATGGAGCAACTGGAACAATCTTTAGAAAATGGTGCACATAACTTTCCAGACTGGCTCCACCACCCCTTATCCTCCCTCACCATCCATCAACTTTGTCTCATTTTTCTTGACCCATGTAATATTAAAATTCCTCTCCTTTCTGCTATCCTTGACCATCATCTTCCACAGGTTCTCTCTCCCTTCTGATTTTAACCCATTACCTTCCCCCTGCCCACCCTAACCTTAACCCCTCCATTATCTGTGCCTCCTGTTTTGTCTGTTCCTGTGACCTTTCCCCAAAAGACCATCTATGACCTAACCAGGACCCTGGACGTACACACTTCCGCTTCCCATTACCCCCCTAAAAGTAACAGTTCCCTCCACTGCCCAATATCCTCAATTCACCGGCCAGAACAGCATCAACACTGTCCTTTAGGACCATCTCTGTCATGATTCCTGCCGGGGAAACCTACCCTCACCTCCACCCATTTCTTGGACCTCCAGAGCCACAAGCAAGGCTTTTCCCTCCGCCCACATCCCTGCACCCTTGACCTTCCCTATCTGGCTCCATTCTTGTCCCAGACTCCATCCTTCCCTTTGCCAACCGCTCTGCCCCATTCCGCTTAGACTGCTACCACCCAATAATCACTCCATTGAACAACACTTCCCAAAGAAAAACAATTGGTACTCACTTCAACTCCAGCAAATTGACTATTCTGTTTGCTGCACTGCAGTTCTGTGCAATCTCAAATCTCAGTGCATGTATTGTTCACTCGCCGATAAAGTATTGGGAAAGCAACCTAATCCTGGCAAGCTGGCTTTTTAATAAGCATGCATTACTTTTGGCATTTGCCATCAGGATGCTTGACACACCTTCAAATGTCCCGCCTGCCGCACTGCCCAAAATAGCACCGGATTTTGCACATGGAACCTCATGAATTATGCACAAGTGAGTTCCCCTCTGACTCTCCTGGTGGACTGGCAACTGATTCGTCCTCGTTGACTAACCCCTCCCCCTCAGCTGACGGGTTCGAAGGTCCCAAGCGCCATATTTCAAGATCACTCATATCACTTTCCCCACCTCTCTTCACCAGACCATGCCGGATGTCAGCAATGCAGAGGGAAAAGGCTAGCAGCCTCCAGAAAAAGTCTGTTCCTCGGCTCAACAGCCCTCCCTTCGCGCCCATCACCTGTGAGGTGATGGACCTCTACGCAGTACATCTTGAATCTTCCTGCAGCCCCTTCTGGTAAACAACATGAGATCCCTTTGACACCCATGTTTTTGAGCTTTTTCCGCTACCCTATGGCGGTCCAGCTTCCCTCCTTTTGATCTTCCATTGTTCATTTCTCCATCCACCCCCCCCCCCCCCCCCGCCTACCCTTCCCCCCATCCTTGACCAGCCCCACCTCCACATGATCTCCCTTGTCTTTGTTTGCCCATCCCCAGCCCTTGGCCTCATCTCAAACTCCACCCTGTCCTACTACTGGGCTTTTCACAGTAACATCATTGAAGCCTACTTGTGACAATAAGCGATTATTATTATTACTGACCATTGTTGCAGTGGCTGCATGAGCTCCAGAGCACAGTGCTGTCCAGATAGATACTGGTGTGTGACACCAGGGGCAAGCAGATCCATGTATTCGCCAACCCCTGGCACAGTGCTGATCCAACTCGAGGAGGGTCCATGGGCCCATAGCTTTGCATCGAATCCCTACTGTACAGAAGTTGGCCATTCAGCCCATCAAATCTGCACTGGCCTTCCGAAAGCTCATCTAGGCCCATTCCCCAGCCCTGTCCCCACCTAACTGACACATATTTGGACACTAAGGGGCAATTTACCATGGCCAATCCACCTAACCTGAACACATTTGGACTGTGGGAGGAAACTGGAGCACCTGGAGGACACGCTTCTATGGTGAGAACATGCAAACTCCACACAGTCACCCAATGCCAGAATTGAACCCTGGTCTCTGGTGCTGCGAGACAGCAGTGCTAACCACTGTGCCACCGTCCCCGAGGACCATTTTCCACCTTTTCTCGATATCCATTGCACCACATTGTGAAGTTCTGTTAGGTGCTTCACTTCAGAAAAGTCCACAGGCTAAGTGCAAATTATTAACCTTAGCATTTGTTTTTGGCCTTGTAAGAAACAGTCAGTAAAGCAGATATTTATTCATCCTTCCTCAATCATATACCTCCTCTGGACTGGATAAGTTTACGAGTCCTTTGTGCAGCTAGTAGATCCAAAATTAAAACTCCCTTACCAATCAAAGGATTTCAGCAGTGATGTGTTGACAAACACCATTAAACAGATGAGAATAACAACATCCAAATTCTCATTACAGCTTCATGTTTTTGAGCAGGAGCGCTATTCTGATCAATATGCTTGCCAGAAAGAAATACGTTAGAAAATTCAATACTGTCAATACCTAGCAAATTTTAAAATGAGCTTTACTGTAAAAGTCATCATGTGTTCAGATTTTAAAAATACTTTCTTATCTTTTGGTTAATCTCTTGATGTACAATTACAGTCAAGATGCCTTTCATTCTTTCTGATGGATTATCCCAGCTGGCTATTGAATTTCTTTTGCATTCTCCAATAGATTTGCTTCATGTTTATGCCGTGGAGATGCAATGATTGTGGCTCATTTATCATGAATGCTTTGCCTGGTGAAGCAGCAGTTGCTTGTCCTTACTCTGCCTTCAACTTCCTCTTTCAAAAGATACTGTAATTCTTCCAATAGGGAGCGAGTCAGCCTGAAGGGTTTTGATGGACGAAACCAACAATCACTTGTATTTAAAGCATTAAAATTTCCCAAGGTGTTTCAGGGGCATTATCATACAAAATATAACACTGACTTACCCAAAGGGATATTGGTGCCTTGAAGGAGGGGGGGGGGGGAAGTGAGGTAGAATGTGAGAGTGATATGTGTGGGGAAGGATTTCCTGATCTCAGAGTCTCGGCAGCTGAAGGAACGGCCACGCATGGTAGAGTGGCGAAAATTGGGGATGCTCAAGACATCAGAATTAGATGCACCCAGATATCTCGGATGATTGTAGTGCTCGAGAGGATTACAGAGGCAGGTAGGAGCTAGGCATGGAAGGATTTGAAAATGAGGAGGAGAATTTTTAAATCAAGGTGTTGCCTAATCAGGAGATAGGATGGATTAGCAATCACAGAGGTGGTAAGGGTGCCTGTGCCGTCCTATTAATCCTATGTATGTATATTGTGTAACATTCTGGCTTGGGCTGATAAGTGGTGAGCAGCATTCAAGCCACACAAGTGCCAGACAATGGCCATCACAGTGCTTAGCCATTCTCCTAGGCATTAACTGGTATTACTATCATTGAATCCTCAGCTATCAATATTCTGGAGGTGACCATTGACCAGGTATTCAACTGGACCAGTCTCATCAATACCATGGCTACTAGAGCAAGTCAGAGACTGGGTATTTAATGGTGAGTGTCTCATCTGCTGACTTCCCAAAGACTCTCTGCTACCTATAAGGCAGAAGTCAGAGGTGCAATACAGTACAGTCACGTTTACTAAAGGGATACACTTGCAATAGTATTCAGAAGGTTTGACATCCTCCACCATTGGAGCTTTGTGGCCACAATATGTATGGTCTATGAAATAATTCGGCAACATGTTTTTGACAGCACCTCGCAAAACTATAACCTCTTTCACCAAGAACGACTAGGGCAGCTGGCACACAGGAGTGTTGCCATCTCAAAGTTCTCCTCCAAGTCATACAATCTGACACAAATACATATCAAGCCTCCTTCATGGAATTTCCTACCTACCAGCACTATGGAGCACCTTCATAGAATCATAGAATTACTGCAGTGCAGAAGGAGGCCATTTGGCCCATTCATTCTGCAAAGCATGGTTCAATCCATGAGGAACATAGCTGAGGACTTTGAGACTATAGTGCAGATACAGAGGACAATTGTTGAGGGGTTCGACACCATGGTGCAAACACTGGCAGGACTTCATGACAGGCAGCACAAGATGATGTTGAGGCTTCTGTGGCTCACTCCAGCTGCCCCCTGGCCCATGGAGTAACCCAGGGGCCCACCAGCACCCAGAGAGAAAAATAAGCCAGCACATCCCAGGGTCTTCCACCCAGAAGACCCTGAGAATGACCAGGCCTTCTGAATGTCCCCTTCCTGATACTGGCCCTTCTCAGAGGCAGAACAGTGTGGAGTTTGCACATTCTCCCTGTGTTTGTGTGGGTTTCGCCCCACAACCCAAAGATGTGCAGGCTAGGTGGATTGGCCATGCTAAATTGCCCCTTAATTGGAAAAAATGAATTGGGTACTCTAAATTTAAAAAAAAAGAAATACCCCAAGTCCCTGAAAGACCTTTGTGGCCTCCCCTTTGCAACCAAGAGTGGAGGTCCATAGAAAAAGCATCTCATCAGGATGCTGGCCTTGGGGTGTTCTTGTGCATGCTTAGCATGTTACTGCAGGAAGGTGATAGCAACACACAGCGGGGAAAGCTCTGATGCTCCTTAGCTTTGGTGTATGTCTGACTCCTGTCTGTCTGCTGCCAACGTGTTGATTCCCCAGCTCATGTGCGAGTGAACATGGGAGCCATATACCTTTGTCCTGCTGCTCCCGAGGGGGATAATTGAATAGCGTCTAGGATTCACTGAATAATGGCAGAGTACTTCCAGGATGTATCTAACACTCCATTTGAGCAGCCTTATATTGAGGGACTATGGAAAAATCAGTGTCCAGATGGGGTGAGGACCTATCCCAGTTGGGGAAGGGTCAAAGAGAGTGAGGCCTTGAGGTTGTGAACAACAAGGGACTTTAATAAGGTGACGTGTGCTTTTGTTACAAATTGACATGACAACATCAATGCCACCCAAAACTCAGTCGGGGCCCTCTAGGTCCAGACCCTCCAAATGACGTCCGCCAACAGCATCTCAGGTAACAGGGTATGGAAGGCAGCAGGACACTCCTCTTCTGATGTGTACCCTGGGGATACATCTCAGCAATGTGGGAGGGCATGCAAGATGAAGGAGTTTTAGGGACACAGAGTGGACACGGGTTAAGTTAGGCACTGATAGTTTGGTTTAAAATAATTTTTAAAATTTTAGCAATTAGCCATGAATATAATATATGCATATATATTATAAAAATAAGATTAGCCCTATGGCAATATAAATAAATGTTTTTGGAAAAAAGGTCCATTGCCTCCAGCAAGATCACTTCTAGAATAACAAGCCAATAAATCCCACGTAAACCAATAATAACAGACTATGTATATTTATAGCGCAGATAAGAGGCGGAAACCCTGAAATCGTACAGCGCTGCGGAGCAGAGGGGTGGGGAATGTTAACAAATATCCAAGCCAGTTGGTGAAACAAAATCAAGACACAGTTTTTCTTTGTTTAGAGAGTTTATCGACTTGTTCAGCCTGAAAACCCTCCTCCCACTTAGCCCAGTGTCCCAGCTATCCCCTATTACATGATCTTTAAAAGCAAACCAATGATCAATAAAAATAAACTAATACAAGGAGATGGCAGCCCTCATTAGGCACTTCTCAAGGACAATTGATACCCATCACCCGTTTCTTAACCTTAACAATGTAACTGACATGAACTAACCTTCGCAATGTAACTCGTAAGACTTGACAGGAAATGTAGGGTTCTTCAGGAGCCCCTTCCTCATCCATAAATACCCATAATAATTATATCCATGTGACATAATTCCGAATGTTTCCCCTTGTAAACAGAATGCAAACTGTATTGTGAAATAGATGTAGTGACAGATACGCTACTACTCACATTGCAGATCACTGGCTTTTTCAATTGCTTCATTTTCACATCTGAAAGCTGAAAACCAGGTCACGAGACTTGTGTTTTTTTAGTAGCATAATTGTGCGGGGTTTCTGAACTGATCTTTTTCATTTTGAATTTCTCCTTCTGGCACACAGACAGAAACTGCACAGTGATTTTATACTTCACCTGCTTTTTAATCCTTGTGCATTTCTGCAATTTGCATACAGATCAAGGCACATCTGAAGCCACTGAAATTAATGGGAGAAATCAAGGAGCTAATTGTCAGACTGTCAGTTATTTTACTGACAGGCAGGAAATTGCATGCTTGGCAGAAAGGGTACTTGCAGCAATTTAACCTACCCTGCACATTCTGAATAGATATATGGCTCGGTGGAAATGACTAGAATGTAACAACTGGAGTAAGCCATTGAACTTATTCCACCATCAAATGAGTAACTCAAGTGTGACCTAACTCCATATACTCACTGTTGCCCCACATCTCCTATTATCGTTGGTAAAAAAGAATCTATCAATCCTGGATTGAAGATTAATAATTGACCTAGAAATTGGCATTTAAAACTTCTCCCATCCTTTGTGTGTGAGTGTGCTTCCAAACTTCACATTCTGATAGCTCTGATTCCAGGTATCCTCTACCTTGAGGCTTCTCAAGTCGCCAAATTCTCTCTATTTGCCCTATTGTCCTTAATATCTTGGAAACTTCAATCAAATCACCTCTTATTCTGCTAAATTCCAGGAGATAAAACACTAGTTTGTGCAATCGCTCCTTATAATTTAACCCTAGAGTTAGGTATCAGTTTTGCAAATCTACCCATGCACTCCATCCAAGGTCAATATATTCTTTCTGAAATGAAATGAATGAAAATGGCTTATTGCCACGAATAGGCTTCAAATGAGTTACTGCGAAAAGCCCCTAGTCGCCACATTCCGGCACCTGTTCGGGGAGGCTGATACAGGAATTGAACCGTGCTGCTGGCCTGCCTTGGTCTGCTTTCAAAGCCAGCTCTTTAGCACTGTGTTAAACCAGCCCCAACCCATTTCTAAGGTATCATGCCCTGAATTGAATATAGTATTCCGTTATATCCATCTGGCATATTTGCAAATGTTCCCCCTTGGTATAAGCAAGACTTCGTAAAGCTTTTGTATGCAAATGTGCTGATTTATTTTGTAAATTTGGATGGGATGTTTATTCTATGGCAATTTTATTTTTTGCGTTTTGGATATGTGGATGGTCAGAGACAAATGGAAGTTAAAGGTGGGAGGGTCAGTTGTTGAGTGGGGTATTGGGATTGTGGTTACTGGTACCACACTTTGATGAATTCTTCATGGACTGAATGGGGCTGTCTAGGTCTCCTCCTCCTGCCATTTAAATTGAGACAAGGGCTGGACCCTCATAGTGGCAAGGTTCTCCAGCATACAGCAAGGCTACCCTGAATCTTGATGGCTGCTCAGTTCGGGTACTCCATTGTTTCTTCCAGAGCAGTCCAGGCAGTAGAAGAAGTGCTTCAGCACCCCAGTGATTTGTTCCATCACAGTTTTGTGTGACAGCATGGCTTTCATTGTATACATCTTGTGTGTACATGCATGAGGTGTACACTAGAATCATCAACCACACCATCAGCGGTTGGTCTTTGTTACCCAGTAGCCATCCTTTGGTTTGCCATGATAACTCTGATGCAGCTGGCAAAGTGGACTACCGCAGGGTGAAGCTGCCACGTCTGCTGCCAGGATACCGGCATTGACCTGCATGATTTTATCCTCTGGGAGATAGTGGTATTGACGCTGAACTAGTAACCCAAGATCCAGAGTTATGGTCTGGGGACCTGGGTTCGAATCCTGCCATGATAGGTGGTGACATGTGAATTCAATAAAAATCTGGAATTAGAAGTCTAAAGTTAACCATAATTGTCGATTGTCGTAAAAACCCATCTGGTTCACGAATGTCCTTTATGGAAGGAAATTTAGAACAGTACAGCACAGAACAGGCCCTTCGGCCCTCAATGTTGTGCCGAGCAATGATCACCCTACTCAAACTCACGTATCCACCCTATACCCGTAAACCCAACAACTCCCCCTTAACCTTACTTTTAGGACACTACGGGCAATTTAGCATGGCCAATCCACCTAACCCGCACATCTTTGGACTGTGGGAGGAACCGGAGCACCCGGAGGAAACCCACGCACACACGGGGAGGATGTGCAGACCCGCACAGACAGTCACCCAGCCGGGAACCGAACCTGGGACCCTGGAGCTGTGAAGCATTGATGCTAACCACCATGCTACCATGCTGCCCATGCTGTTGCCTTACCTGGTCTGGCCTACATGTGACTCCAGTCCCACAGCAATGTAGTTGACTATTTAAATGCTCTCAGGGATGGGCAATAATGCTGGCCTAGCCAGCGACGCCCACCTCCCATGAACAAATAAAAAAATGATTCACATTGTCGTTGGTCACACACCACCTGGAAATTGAGGGAGTGAAGCCTTTGTGGTTCCAGTATAGTGCGTGTTGGCATGTGACAAAGCAATGTACATGCAGCTAAAGGCACCCTGCACCATGGGGGAAGCCTACGAATCCAGTGAAACAGCATGCTTGCTCTGCCTGCTTGTCAGTAGCAAGTAGTTGGTGTTTCTATGAACATAGAACTTTCAGGACCTCCCTTATGCAACATGTGTGGCAAATATTTCCAGATCCAGTCTGGAAGATCCAGATGCATAAAAGCTGATTACAATGGCCACCTTCACAGCCACTGGCAAAGCAGCCCTTGCCCTGAACTAAAGTTGTAGTTGTGGCAGACTTCAGTGACGCTGTCCTCAGTGAAGATGTCTCACACAATTGTTTCCGCACTGAGTTTCAGTAGGAGAATTTCTCCCAGGGCAAATGTGGCCCCAATACTGAGAGTCCGTCTCCATCCCTTTCTGCCTCTCCCAGCAGTCTGTCCAACTCGATGTCCT
The DNA here is from genome assembly GCF_902713615.1 of Scyliorhinus canicula. Taxonomy (NCBI): domain Eukaryota; kingdom Metazoa; phylum Chordata; class Chondrichthyes; order Carcharhiniformes; family Scyliorhinidae; genus Scyliorhinus; species Scyliorhinus canicula. The sequence goes on along the minus strand of NC_052164.1, from coordinate 21,746,152 downwards.
TGTGTGTACTCTCTCCAAGTCATGACATATTTCAAAGGGAATATCTACCATTAAACCATGTTCGGGAGTAACTGGCTTGTGGAGTAGCCTTGTAATCAGCAAAACATCGTTTGGCACTTGCCACACCACTCCGTGTGGACTATTGTGATTTGCACCAAACACTTACACAATATTAGTAACCATAAGAAGAAATCACCAACACTAAGCTGGAGTTGATCTCTTTCAATGGTGCTGGTGGGGTCTTGTCCACAGCTGAGCATATTTACAACTGTGTGAGGTTAACATGGAACATAAAACATAGAACATACAGTGTAGAAGATGGCCATTCGGCCCATCGAGTCTGTACCAACCCACTTAAGCCCTCACTTCCACCCTATCCCTGTACCCAATAACCACTCCTAACCTTTTTGATCACTAAGGGCAATTTATCATGGCCAATCCACCTAACCCGCACATCTTTGGACTGTGGGAGGAAACCGGAGCACCAGGAAGAAACCCACGCAGACACCGGGAGAACATGCAGACTCCGCACAGACAGTGACCCAGCAGGGAATCGAACATGGGACCCTGGCGCTGTGAAGCCACAGTGCTATCCACTTGTGCTACCGTGCTGCCCTGAGATGGCATTGTCTGAAGCATTTAGCTCCTAAATGGCACCGCTGCCATTAAATCAATGTTGAATGCTGATTGATTGTGTCGATTGACGTGCTATCCATATTCCACTTGAGGTTCACTGAGCGTAAGCTATTGCTTGCACCAACACGGCATTCAATCTTGCACCATTTGACCCGCAAGTGTGCAAAAATGCCACGGACGTCATTTTGGAGTTTGCTCGGCAATTGTATGCCAATTCTGGGCGCCAATCAGCCCATTATCTCACCCGAATGGGTGACGAGTTTTAGATTTTTGTTTCCAGAAGAAATAGGTCCCTTCAGGTTTCTATTCTTTTGCACCTATTAAAACCTATAACTCCTTTTCTGCTGTGTTTAATCTTGTGCTGTTGAACTCTTCTCAGCAGCTTTAGGGAACCAGGGAAGTTTCCTGCGTGGTTGCCGTCGGTTGTGCAAAGCCCACGCGTCAGGAGCCGGGGCAGCAGCCTGCCGCAAAACCCGTTACAAAGCAGCTTATGGCTGGCTTGTCAACAGTTTAATGCACAGGACACTTAGCAGGAATTAGTTGGGACACAGGTCACGGTGAGTTTAGCTCTGTAATAATACCCCTGTTGTATTTAGAATGATAGCTGGGCAGGGCCAGCAAAAAGAGATATTACTTCCGGCGCCTGAACAATAATTTGAAAAACCTGAAGAAAAATGATTCCCAGAGATGTGGATGATTTTCACGTTCAGTATACCTCATCCAAACACTTAGCAGAGTTGCCTGATGCCTGCCTTTGTGCAGGTATTTGTGTGCAATTCCACACAATTGAGGTCATCTATGTCAGCCCCCATTTAAATTTTCTGATAGCACAGTTTCCTTTTCTCTACTCGATGAAACACCGTCCAGGCTTGCAATGTGGGAAGCGATAAGAAACTTAAATTGACCTGTATCATTACTGGTAGCAGCAGTTTGAAGCTATTTTTAAACTTGTTTGTCGATGACAATTCGACTTTGATACTAAACCTTCTGCCAATTGCTGTCAGGTTCACTAAACCTGCTGGGTAGATTCAACAGCGCAAGATTAAACCCAACAGAAGAGGAGTTATGGGTATTAATTGGAGCAGAAGAATGGAAATCTGAAGACATGGATTTCCTCTAAAATAAAATTTGAAACATGTAACCCATTCGAGTGAGAAATTGGACGGGTTGGTGCCCATACTTAGCATGGAGAACTCCAAAATTGCATCCGTGACATCATGGAACACTTGTGGGGCAAGTTGTGCTTGACAGATGCTGTATCGGTGCAAGCAATGGCGCACGCTCCCCCCTCACCACATTGTGGAGGGGTGAGGGGTGGTGGTGGTGGAGGTGGGCATTTGGGGGGCGTGCGTGCTCCTTTGTTATCAGTGGAATGCCAGCACCCCAGGAAAATGGATTTTAATTATTAAAATCAGCTGGCAGATGTGAATTGAGTAAATAATGAAATATTTAAGGGCTGACTATTTCATCCATTAAGTCTGTGGTCTTTTGTAAAATGAAAAGAGAGCAGCCACAGGTCTCAAAGAGCCGGGCTTGCCATCAGAAATCCTTTTCAAAAACTAAAGCTATAAAGGACCATCACTGTTATTCAGGTGACTTTATTAAGCGAGTTGTTGGGTTGAATGTTTTCTTTTTACAGTGGAAAACAGAGGTAAGGTTTTGTCATGCAACCACAAATTGGCTCTTTGGTTCCGATGCCGGTTTAAATCCCCATCTGATTTTACATTCATTGTCTTCAACCGAGCGTAAAATCGAGCCAGCTGTAAATCAGGGGTCCGAACAGGACCAGACTCATGGGGTGGCTTAGACTTAAGTCACAGCTTCAATCAAAGTAAAGTTACACATAGTGCCATGTTGAGCAGAAAAGCTAATTTGACAATCCAGCATAGAGATCAGCAAGCCTGATTTATAGTCACATATCCAATCTCCAGGCATTACAACGAGGAACAATGAGTGGGAAATGCTGTTAAGCAGGTGTGTTATATGACTTCTAAATTGGCTCTTTAGGGATAGGTTGCTTGTTGCCGATGATTTGGACCCTTTCAGACATATAAATGGACAGATTATTCCATGACTCGTTCTTTTTTACTCTCAGCCACCTTCCCTCTGCCTCCTTGCTTGCTCTTTCCCAACCACAGTAGAATAAAGGAAACGGTACAAACGGGCAATTCTACTGGAACACCGCAGGGGGATTTAAAAGTTGAACCAGTTCATGTTACAGAAGAATGGAGATATAACAATAAGAGACAGCTGAACTAACCTGCAGAGTTGAAAAGACAAGATAATTGAGGGCATCCTCATTATAGTTTGAATTGAAAAGGTTAGTGCTCCTGGTACAGACCCTTACTTCATCAGATAATAGGGTACTAAGGTCAGCACACCCAATTAACAGCACTTCCTATTTTATTATTAGACATTGTGATGCCTTGAGCTTAGTTGCACAATTGTCTAATTTACCTTTATGAGCCAGGAAAAATAACTGCTAAATATGCATCAGTATCACTACTAAAATCTGATTTGATCCTGAAGGATAAGGATCACGCCCACATTGGGAGTTATGGCCTTGTTTGCCTCAAAACCGTTTGAGCAGATGCCATTTTAGTGAGCAATCCAGAATTTTTTTAAAATCAGAATTTGCATCAACATGCAAGTCAGTTGTTTTTTTTAGAACTTCTAATCTTCCATTTATTCGTACTGAAGGATGTTTGCATTATACCTGGATTCCTGTGGAAAATGTTTATCATTGAATTGCCTGTAGCTTCCTCAAAACAGCAGTGAGTCATCATTTTGTAGCGTGCTAATTTGAGTGTAATTCATATCGGAATTCAAAAAGCATTTTTTAAAAATACCAGCTTATTATTGGATGGAAGCATGACATTTTAGTTATAAACCGTTCTCCAATAACTATTGCTACAGGCACCTCTGCATTGCCAACAGCTCTCTCGATTCCCCGATACAACACAGCCCACAGTGTACCTTGTAACCCCTTGCTTTTGATGTTAGCACTGGAGATTTTTCACCATTCTTTCTCAATCATGAAGGATAAAGGGTCAAGTATTTTCTCTTAAATAGATGCAAATAAAAAAACAGCACCAGATCTGCTAAACTGCTTTTTTTTGCTAAAGGAGATAAATGGATACAATTTGAAGGAATGAAAACCATCATTGTATCTATCTCACAAGGAGCAAAATTTTACAAGTTTGTCTTCATGGTGCTTCATGGACATCCAGTAGGAATAAGGTTGTCAACTCTCCAGGGGAGATAGTGGCAGTGTCACTGGATTAGCAATCCAGGAGCCCAGGGTAATGATCTGGGCGACAGGTTAAAATTCAATTAACCAATCTTGGATATAAAGCTAATCACAGTAATCATGACCATGAAGTTATTCACCAATTATCATAAAAGGGCACCTGATTCATCCACGCCCTTTAGGGAAGAAAAGCTGCCTTCCTTGCTTGATCTGGCCGGCATATGACTCCAGACCCACAATAATGTGGTTAACTCTTAATTGCCCTCTGAAATGGCCCAGCAAGCCATTCAGTTCAAGGACAATTGGGAATGAGCAACAAATGCTGGCCCTGTCAATGACACCCACTTCCGAAAAACGAGTAAAACAAAGCAGTGTCTCTTGCCAACACAAGATGGCCACTGATACTTATCTGCACCGATGCAATTTTCCACAAAAAAGAAAAATTCATCCTCCTAAATTAATCTCCTGAAACTGTTGCAAGTTACTAAGCAAAAAGTAATTTGAAGATCTGAATCATGTGGGAAAAAAAAAATTGGTTTCAACAACAAGCGAAAAAAAAGGCCTTCAAGGACATGATGGTCAACAGAGGGATGGGAGCCATTAATAGTATCAGAATTACTGCACGAGATGAATCAAGAGCAGAGATAACGGCAAAGTGGATGGAAAAGTAAAAATATCTTGGTGTTATCAGTTATTATTGCTCTAATGAACAAAATTGTCCTCTTCATGCACCAGTTTGCTTAGGGCTACAAATCTCCAGAGCCCTTTGATACAATGAAACAGGATGTTCATTTAATCCTGGAGTTTAATCATGGATTGGAAAATGTTAAAACAGGCACGAGTATCTGTTTATTAATGATTAGGTCTGGAAACATGGCCCTATTAACCCAACCATATTCAATTTTTAAAAAGTTGTCTGGTCCTAGTTTATTAGATTGCGAAGTCAAGTTTAGGCCGTAGTTATAAAAAGTTGCTTTTATTCATTTTGAGGAAATGTTTAATAAATATAGGCTGGAATTATCTGGCCATAGGAATTCTCTGTTCCTGCGGAAGTGCACTCCCACCTGTGAGTTCCCCGATGACCGTGGGGTGGCTTATAATGGGAGATCCCATTGACAAGCGATGGGAGTCCGTGAATCTCGCGCCGGTGAACGGCGCGCCGCCAAGGAACATGTGGCTGAGGGACCAGAGAATCCAGCCCTTGTATGCAGTTTGTTGGTGAAATGTAAACACCATTTTTAGTTGTTGTAAAAAGGTTGTGGGAGAGAACTAGCTGTGGAAAGATTCTGACATTAACTTGAACTCCGGTTTTGAATGTAAAGGGGGTTGATTATAATTTCAAAAAGGTAAGAGCTGATAAGAATCTAGAAATAGGCAGCTGGGAGACCACAGAATCCAGACCAGTATTTTTGTGCCAATGAGGACACTATAGGCAGGATTCTCCGGAATCGGCGCGTTGGCCCGTCGCCGGCATCAAAAAACGCCCGTGAACCACTCCGTGTCGGGCTGACCAGAAGCAGCGGAATCCTCTAGGTGGACGCTGGAGAGGTTTGGTGCTGCGCCAGCAGGCCCTGAAAGGACTGCGCGAGTCTGCGCATGTGCGGAACCGCCGCCGCATTCTGCCTCATGCGCAGGGGGGTGTTCTTCTCCGCGCCGGCCATGGCGGAGCCCTACAGGGCCAGCGCGGAAGGAAGGAGTGCCCCCATGGCACAGGCCCGCCCGCAGATCGGTGGGCCCCGATTGTGGGCCAGACCACCGTGGGGGGCCCCCCTGGGGTCGGATCACCCCACGCCTCCCAGAGGTCTGCTCCAGCCGACCATGTCTAATCCACGCCAGCGGAACTGGCCAAAAAACTGACGGCCATCGGGGCCTGGAGAATTGCCGGGGGGGGGGGGGGGGGGGGGGGGGGGGGGGGGGGGGTGGGGGGGGGCACTGCCAAGGCCCCCGCCGTGTGGCGTGAACCCCGCACCCGCCCGCAAACCGGCGCCGGAGAATACGCAGCCGCCGTCGGGGTGGCGGGGGCGGATTCCTGCCCCCCCCCCCCCCCCCCCCCCCCCCCACCGGAGATTCTCCGACCCAGCGGGTTCGGGGAATCTCGCCCTATTTAGGGGACATTTGAACATTAATGATGCCCTTAAGATTAATACTGCTCTTGGTATTTACGCATTGTGAGAAAGGTGACTGTCATTCCTGGTTGGAAGATTGACCAAAAAAGAGTGAGTGATGACGGACAGTCCAAAAGGTTGTGGATTTCGGGTTATTAGTTCACTGTGTGAATGTCACATACAGCTCTGACCTGAACAGGAGGCACGGGAAAATGGAGCGACCCCAGCAGCACATGAAGCTTCCCATACCCAATCTATTAAAAGTTGTGGGTCAGGTGAACTCCATGATACACTTTGGGATTCTCTAAACCCTGACCCATAACAAGAGATATAAAAGGCGAGGCTATGATTGAGACTGAGTGCGAGGGGGGAAAAAGCCCATTCTGGGGCCTGAGGGAAGCACTACTCCCCCCTCTTGGCCCACAAGGAGTGCTAAATGTGCTGATTTTCAACACTTCCCTCCAGGACTCAGCACTTCCTGTGTTGGATGTGTTACTGAAAACATTGGGCAGAATTTACCGGCTGTTCACACCGGTGGGATATTCCGGTTCCCCCCGACAGCGCACCCGGCGATAAGTGGTGCTGTCAACGGGTAATCCCCTGGACAACGGCAGGACCAGAAGGTCCCGCTGGTGAACTACCTCTGCCACCGTAAAACACGCAACGGGTTCCACAGTAACTCCCCGCCCATTATCTTTACCTACATATTTAAAGCTAAGGCTGCTGTATCCGTGACAGTCATATGTTGGGACCAATTGCTTCTGGGGCAATTATAGAGTCCCTGCATGAAATAAAAGCAAACTACGAATTACTTATATAATTCCTTAATTAAGGAAATGTCCAGTATTCAGTGCTCCCTGTAACGTATCACTGATACTATCTGCCTCTAGAAAGGAACTCAAACATGAAGTCCTCCGGTAATTGCGTAGGGATGATCTTTATCGAACTTAAACTAGTTATTTTGAAGAATACTTCCAAAGTATACTGAAAAATATGTTTTGAAATGTCTTTGACAAGAATGTGGAGCACTTCCTTTTGAATTTATACCAGCTCCTATTCTGCTATAGTCACAGACGCAGCAATGTAATTATTATGGGGAGCTGACTTTCAGTGTGCTCAAGGGTGAAGATTTGACCATTGAAACAAATTTCTATCTTGCTGCAGGGACACTCTCTCTGGAACACATCAAACCTTTGCCCTGCATCTTGTGTCTTTCACAACGGCTATGATAGATAGAGAAATACAGCACAGAACAGGCCCTTCGGCCCACGATGTTGTGCCGAACTTTTATCCTAGGTTAATCATAGAATTTTGGACACTAAGGGCAATTTATCATGGCCAATCCACCCAACCTGCACATCTTTGGACTGTGGGAGGAAACCGGAGCACCCGGAGGAAACCCACACACACGGGGAGGATGTGCAGACTCCACACAGACAGTGACCAAAGTCGAAATCGAACTTGGGACCCTGGAGCTCTGAAGCAATTGTGCTATCCACAATGCTACCGCGCTGCCCTTAAGAAGAAATTAATCTACACTCCATTATTCTACCCTAATCCATGTACCTATCCATAGCCGCTTGAAGGTCCCTAACGTTTCCGACTCAACTACTTCCACAGGCAGTGCATTCCATGTCCCCACTACTCTCTGGGTAAAGAACCTACCTCTGACATCCCCCTTATATCTTCCACCATTTACCTTAAATTTATGTCCCCTTATAATGGTTTGTTCCACTCGGGGAGAAAGTCTCTGACTGTCTACTCTATCTATTCCTCTGATCATCTTATAAACCTCTATCAAGTCGCCCCTCATTCTTCTCCGTTCTAATGAGAAAAGGCCTAGCACCCGCAACCTTTCCTCGTAAGACCTACTCTCCATTCCAGGCAACATCCTGGTAAATCTCCTTTGCACCTTTTCCAAAGCTTCCACATCCTTCCTAAAATGAGGTGACCAGAACTGCACACAGTACTCCAAATGTGGACTTACCAAGGTTTTGTACAGCTGCATCATCACTTCACGGCTCTTAAATTCAATCCCTCTGCTAATGAATGCTAGCACACCATAGGCCTTCTTCACAGCTCTATCCACTTGATGTTGTAACAAAACCCGCAGAGCAACTCTTTTCAATCAGTGCACAATTTGGAGAATAATTCTAGTTAATTCTTGCTTCCATGTCAAAGAGTAAGGGGCACAATTCTCCGATCGCGGGACAGAGTGCCAGCGCCATCATGAATGCCGTCGCGTGAACGACTCGGGTTTTCTGTTACGGCCGCTCGGCTCATCCTGGGCCGTGCCGGCGCCGATGGCACCGATTCTCCTGCGGAGAATTGCGTTGGGGCGGCGTGGCGCGATTCGTTCCGGTCGCGCCGATTCTCTGGCCCAGCCCCGGTCTGAGAGAATCCCGCCCACTGTCTCTTAAGTGAAAAGCTAATCTCTTCTCCCCATTGCCTGCTTCCATTTTCCCAGCTGGGTAATTTCTAATCCCAGAACTAAATTTCACTGCAAGGGTTACACAGGAGATTCTAGTTCTTCAGCTAAAGCCAGGCACATTTACCAGCATCCTTTAAATCTTCATGAACTCAGTCTCTTCAATCTGAACAAGAGTTTCCACCTGCATTCTGTGTGGTGACCATTGGGGTCAGCATTTTCTCTGTGTCACATAGAAGACTGGTTCATGTCTCATGATCTGTGTGTCTCAGGTGACTCCAGATTGACTTATATCCACCAGTTTCAGAGGTGTCTCAAAAACCCCATCACTGCTAAGTGTTGCAGTGGCAGTTGGCTGCAGAAGGCTTCAGTTAAGGGACATTGTTAAGAACTGTAGGACAAATCATCTTTTATCCAAAATGTGCTATCTGATCAGGGATTGGTTAATCTAAGTGCCCCTTGATCATTCTTTGCCATTCAACTCAATCATGGCTGATTTCTACTTCAAATCCATCAATCCATCTTTATATCGCTTCGTACCCTTATTTGAAATGTCACTGGGAAAAATCTTTTAAGAATTGTGTTTTAATCTTGTGTATTACTGCAAAAGTACTAGTGTAAAAAGTGTTATGATCATATGACTTGTGCATATGTGATATTAATCTTTAATTTAATATTCTGGTAAAATATATATGAACTGCTTTAAAAAGGACTTGTAAAAAGCAAGCACAGACCCTGATTTAAGATAGCTGCCACGTGCCACCTGATATCCAGTATTACAAGTTGGTCAGTTTCTGAAAGGTTCCAATGTGCATTACAATTGAGATCTGATAAGGAATACTATGGCATTTCACACCCAGAATTACTTTAAAGATTTACTGAAACTGTACTGGAACTCGCTATCTGTATTTCTCTAATGCTACTTTTCAAGCAGAGAAAAAAAGTCGACTGGCATAATGGCTATATAGAAGCTGTTGTTCCTATCTAATCAAAATAGAGGATGGATCATTCAAGAGTTAATGGCTGGGACATTAAATAAAGTAATCGCCTGTCGACCATGAGAATACCCAGGGCTGTGCAGACATAAGCGAATTAATGTTGTTTTGAAATCATTATGGGGAGAGGGGTCATGTAGTCAGAATAATCAGCTTGTCAGGTCTTTTAGTGCAGCATCCAAGCTTCTCAAAACAAGAGTCTGGAAGAAATCTGCCAATGAAGCAGCAAGACCATGGTCGTGCGATTCATATTTCCCGCCGGCAGCGAACCTCCGCCCACAGGTTACCCGGCAACGTTGGGTGGCTTTAATGGAAAATCCCACTGACAAGCAGTGCGCCACCAAGAAACACATGGTTGGGGGTCCTGAGAATCCAGCCCCATATCTCTCGTCTCTGTGTCTTTGTTTTTCTCCCTCTCTCTCCCTCTCTCTGTTACATTTTTGGAGGTTACAAAATTCCATTGCAATGAATGTCTCCAGAAGTTGCAATTTAGGTCAGCCTCAACTCCATCGGAAATTTCAAGACCACCATCAAAAAAGTGTGCCTCAGTCACTGATACCAGTGAAGGGCTCAAACAGTGAACTCTCTATTTAAAAAAAAACTTTTATCAGTGAATTTTAATTTGGCCAAATAGTAACCTCCTGTTGTGGAACTTCTAATTGTGCATGCTTGTGAATATGTGGGTGTGTACATATAGTGTGCGCATGTGTGTTGCGAAGGTTGGGACATGGGTTTACATTTTGTAAATACCTTTAAATATTTACCTGGGTGGGTCTTTTGCTCAGAGAAAATTAGCCTGTTTTGCTTAAACTCAAGAATGCTGACTTCTTTATGGTCAGCATGTGAATGGTTAAGCACAGAGACTGAATTGACACACTGAAAAATAAGTGTTGCAATCAATCAAGGAAAATAAAGGGCACATCCTGACATGTGTCCTCCCTGGTCGGAACAATTGACAATTGATAAAAAGAGGCATAATTGAATTTGAGTTTGCAACAACCCGAGCTGCATCAGCAAGAGACAGTGAGCGAGGACATGGTTTCACGGTGTCATACTGAAATATGACACATGATGTATAAAGAGAAAGTGAATAGCTTGGATGATTTAATCCTATGAACAGTTACAAAACTTATTTCAAGTAAAACACCAACTTGATCATAAAATCAATACAGCTTCATCTTTATGATGTATGTGCTGAGGCGCAGCAGAATGGTGTTTGTACTGCAAAGAAGCCTATCAATACAAAGAACAGTAGCACTGATGCACAATCAATGGACACGAAACGTAGATAAAGTCCGAACGATAGGCTTTAATACACAAGAAGTGTACCCAGCAGCAGACATACAGAAGAATGGCAGACTGCCGGGGGACACGGGTTCTTATACCCCGCCTCATAGGCGGAGCTGCCTACCTCTCAGCCAATCGGCTGAGAGGCACATGACATACCTGGGCCAATGGGCATTGAGTCCTCTGCACCAATGGCAGTTCACACTTCCATGTACCATAATACCCCTAGTAATACTACCACGTTCACCCCCTGTTGAAAAAGGAACCGGGGGGGGCGGGGTACAGGGAACGCGGACATGGGGGGGGGGGGGTGCGTGTCCTGTGAGTATGAGAGAGACTGGTAGTATGACTAGAGATGTTAGGTCGTACCATTGCATTGGTGGCTGCCCACTGGCCCGCAATTATGCACAAAATACAAACAAAAACTATGAACAGGTGGAAAAAAATGGGGGGGATAAAAATAGAGAACAGATAAAAAACAAGAGTGCACAGCAGGTCACATGGATTCAATCAGCTGATCGGGTGCCTTGGATGTCCTGTTCTACCTGCATAGCTGTGCCGGCGACATTGGAGTGGTGGTCGTCCATGACTCCGGGGGCAATGAACCTGTTCTTGCGTCCGTACCCCTAGTCGGAGCTAGCGGGGGCCAGGCCGGGGGAGGGTCGTCCTGTCCGCTGGGCCGTGGGTGTTGGTGGGGCCGGGGAGGGGGCACCTGCTGGGGGCGGTTGGGGGGTGCTGGCACGGGGTGGAGGGTGGCCAGGATCCGGCGGGTGCCAGGTCCCGAAGGGAGACTGTGTCCTGTCGGCCGTCGGGATACTCCACATACGCATATTGCGGGTTTGCGTGGAGTAGCTGGACTTTTTCGACCAACGGGTCCGACTTGTGCACCCGCACGTGCTTCCGGAGCAGGATGGGCCCGGGGGTAGCCAGCCATGTCGGGAGGGGAGTCCCTGAGGATGACTTCCTGGGAAAAACAAGAAGGCTTTCGTGAGGCGTTTGGTTAGTGGAGGTACAGAGGAGTGACAGGATAGAATGGAGGGCATCTGGAAGGACCTCTTGCCAGTGGGAGACTGGGAGATTTCTGGACTGCAGGACCAGCAGGACGGTCTTCCAGACTGTACCATTCTCCCTCTCAACCTGTCCTTTACCCTGGGGGTTATAACTGGTCGTCCTGCTGGAGGCAATGCCCCTGCTGAGCAGGAATTGACGCAGTTCGTCACTCATAAAGGAGGACCCCCTATCGCTATGAATGTAAGGGGGGAAACCGAACAGGGAGAAGATGGTGTGTAGGGCTTTAATGATGGTAGTTGTGGTCATGTCAGGGCAGGGGATGGCAAAGGGGAAGCAGGAGTACTCGTCAATCATGTTGAGGAAATACGTGATGCGGTTGTTGGAGCGGAGGGGACCTTTGAAGTCCATGCTGAGGCGTTTAAAGGGGTGGGCAGCCTTTATAGTATGCGCTTGTTCAGGGCGGTAGAAGTGCGGCTTGCACTCCACGCAGATGTGGTATTCCCTGGTCACTGTCCACACCTCCTCGATGGAGTAGGGCAGGTTGCGGGTCTTTATAAAATGGGTGACCCCTGGGTGGCAGAGGTCCACGTGGAGGGTTCGGAGGCAGTCCACTTGTGCGTTGGCACAGATGCCGCGGGACAGGGTATCGGGAGGCTCGTTTAGGTTCCCAGGACGATACAAGATGTCGTAGTTGTAGGTGGACAGTTCTATCCTCCACCGCAAGATCTTGTCATTCTTTATCTTGCCCCTCTCTGCGTTGTCAAACATGAAGGCCACTGACCGTTGGTCTGTGAGAAGGGTGAACCTCCTGCCGGCCAGATGGTGCCTCCAATGTTGCACAGCTTCAACTGTGGCCTGTGCTTCCTTCCCGACCGAGGAGTGGTGGATTTCGGAAGCATGGAGGGTACGGGAGAAGAAGGCCACGGGTTGCCCGCTTGATTGAGGGTGGCTGCCAGAGCTACATCGGACGCGTCGCTCTCGACTTGGAAGGGGAGGGACTCATCGATAGAACACATCGTGGCCTTTGCAATGTCTGCTTTGATGCGGCTAAAGGCCTGGCGGGCCTCCATCGACAGGGGAAAAGTGGCTGATTGGATGAGTGGACGGGCTTTGTTGGCGTAATTGGGGACCCACTGGGCATAATATGAAAAGAAGCCCAAACAGCGCTTGAGGGCTTTGAGGGAGTGGGGGAGGGGAAGCTCCATCATGGGGCGCATGCGTTCAGGGTCGGGGCCTATCACTCCGTTTCGCACTACGTAGCCGAGGATGGCTAGACGGTCGGTGCTAAATGCATTTATCCTTGTTATAGGTCAGATTAAGGAGTTTTGTGGTTCGGAGGAATTTTCGGAGGTTGGTGTCATGATCCTGCTGGTCGTGGCCGCAGATGGTGACGTTATTGAGATACGGGAAGGTTGCCCATAAACCATAGTGGTCGACCATTCAGTCCATCTCCCGTTGGAAGACCAAGACCCCGTTTGTGACACCGAAGGGAACCCTTAAAAAGTGGTAGAGTCGTCCATCCGCTTCGAACGCAGTGTACTTTCGGTCACTCGCACGGATGGGGAGCTGATGGTAGGCGGACTTGAGGTCCACCGTGGAGAAGACCTTGTACTGCGCGATCCTGTTGACAGGTCGGAGATACGTGGGAGAGGGTAAGCGTCCAGCTGCGTAAACCTGTTGATGGTCTGACTGTAGTCTATTACCATCCTATTTTTCTCACCGGTCTTTACCACCAGCACCTGTGCTCGCCAGGGGCTGTTGCTAGCCTCGATGACCCCCTCCTTCAGTAGCCGTTGGACTTCAGACCTGATGAAGGTCCGGTCCTGGGCACTGTACCGTCTGCTCCTGGTGGCGACGGGTTTGCAATCCGGGGTGAGGTTTGCAAACAAGGACGGGGGATCGACCTTGAAGGACGCGAGGCTGCAGACTGTGAGGGGGGGCATAGGGCCGCCGAATTTGAATGTTAAACTCTGCAGGTTGCACTGGAAATCTAACCCCAGGAGTGCTGCTGCGCAGAGGTGGGGAAGGACGAAGAGCTTGTAATTTTTAAACTCCCTCCCCTGGACTGTGAGGTCCGCTATGCAGCACCCTGTGATCTGGACCCAGTGCGACCCGGAGGCCAGAGCGATTTTTTTGTTTGACCGGGTAAACAGGAAGTCTTACCGTGGCAGGGTGGGCGAAACTCTCTGTGCTCCCAGAGTCCAGCAGGCAGCTTGCCTCGTGGCCGTTAAGAAGGATCTTTATGGTTGCCGTGGATAGCGTGCGAGGCCACAATTGGTCCAATGTGACTGAGGCGAGTCGTGGCAGAAACTCAGAGTCGTCATCTGGCAGAGAGTAGTCACCTGCGGAGTCCTCAGTGCCGATCCAAGATGGCGGCGCCCGTCGGCCGCATGTGGTGGGGGTGGCCAAATGGCGGCGCCTGGGGATCGCACAAGGCGTCGGGGGCCCAAAATGGCGGCGCACTGGGATCGCACGTGGCGGTGGGGGGTGGGGGCAGCAAAGTCCACGGGCTGCACGGGGCCCCTGAGGAGAGCGGGGGAGCGGTCGCTGCTCAGGACCGCACCGACTGCTTTTGACTGATAGACGGCCGCAAAGTGGCCCTTCTTGCCGCAGCCTTTACAGGTTGCGGAGCGGGCCGGGCAGCGCTGGCGGGGGTGCTTTGCTTGGCCGCAAAAGTAGCAGCGGGGCCCCGTGGGTTTATCAGGGCGCCCTGTGGCGCAGGCCTGGGGGGTCCGAGTCCGTGGGGGTGAGGGTGGCCACGTTCCACGCTGCCCAGGGGGACGCCGCGCGGTCGGGGGTGTACGCGCGGGCGTTACGATTCACAACATCTAGGGAGGAGGCGAGGGCCCGTGCCAGGATTTTGACTCCGCGAAAGTGAAGTGAAGTGAAGGAACGACGACATATTTGAAGAGAATCTTAAAAAAGAGGGGTGAGAGATAGAGTGAGATAAAGTGGATGCAATGTTTCAGGAGCAGACTTGAGAGCTGAGGAGTGTAGAAAGCCAAGGGTACAATCATCATTGGTGGAGCAATTATAGTCAAAGTTTCCCAAGGGGCCAGAATTAGAGGGATGCAGTCATCTCCAGTGGTGTGGGGCTAGAGGGGATTACAGAGACAGGGAGGGGTGCGATGATGGAAGAATTTGAAAACAACGATGAGAATTCTAATAATCGAGGCATTGTCAGACAGCGAGCTGAAGTATGTTAGAGAGCGCAGCGAATGAAACAGTCAATGATATCAGGAAAGAAAATACCTGTTTGGAAGAATATGGTTGAGAGGGCGTTTTGGTTGGTGGCGCTGTTGCTGGGAACCCTTTTGTTAAATTAAGGGCATGATATACCGGTCGCGTTGCACCCGAAAAGCTGCGGCGTGGCGCAACATGATCGATAGATGCCGGGAGATGCCACTTGCGGGATCTACCCTGTTCGCCATGCCTCGCGAGGTCTAACAATCACTTTCTGGCAAATCTGCATATTAGAGTGAGACAGCTAGTTTCACTCTAATATGTGCTCCTGATATCTAACCAACGCTGGGGATCTAACCCTCTCAGTTTGGAGACCTTGGGTGAGTGTTCAGTTCAGGTCTCCACAAATGGGGACAAAACAAAACACCACTTGTGGAGGTCGCCTTGGGGATTGGAGGCCCTCAGGTGCATGTCCTCTCACAGTGTGGTATGCTGGGACGTCTGGTGCCACCTGGGCCTGGCAGTGCCACCTGGGTGCCAGCCTGGCAGGGGCGCTGCCAGGGTGCTAAGTTGGCATTTTCTACGTGGTGATGATCAGGCTGGGGACCCCCTTAGAGTGAGCCCTGTTCTCCACAAACGGGGATTAGACTGAACGGCAATTATGAGGGTCTCCCAGAGAATTGGAGGTCCCCAGGTGCATGCCCTCTGGGCAGGGTGGTACACTGGGACGGCTGTTGCCTCCTGGGTGCCAGCTGAGCACCCAGCAGGGGGCAGTGCCTGGATACCAAGTTGGCATTTTTGCGCGGTGATGATCGGGCTGGGGACCCCCATATCGTGAGTTGGGGCTTGGGTAGGGGGAGATTTGTGGATCTCGTCAGGGGGTTGAGAGTTCAGGATGCCATTAAAAAATGGCGTCCTGATCTCTCACTGCACTGAGGAGATCTGTCAAGTGGAGCTCCGCAGTGAAGGAAATGGGGCTCTGTGCGGCCTTGCTGGGAAGTTTCCCCACTGAGATTCTGATCTACCCGGATGGGCGTTAGATAGCGGGGTGTTTCTCTCTGCCCAAAGTGCCGGGAAACACCCGGCTAATCTCGTGCTGTGGGGCTCCGACCCCAAGGAAAATATTTTTTATTTTACCCTTTTCAAATAAAAGAAAATTATTTTAAGGTATTGCGAAATTACTATTGTGAAAACAAGAGGAAGCATAAAGAAATAGAAAATGCTGGAAGATCTTAGCATGTCTGACAGCATCTGTGAAGAGAGAAACAGGGCTAATAGGCTGAATTTTATGGTACCGTGCCAAGTGTTCTTTTGGCGGTGGGCATGGGCAAGTTGGGCCGAAGGGTCTCCTTCTGTGCTGTAACGTTTCTGTGGTTCAATGGGGGCAAGTAAAATACAAGGGGTCGTTGGCCCACCAATTTCTCGCTCACTCCCCAGGCTGTCCCCATTAATAAGGGGGTGGGCGGTTGCCAAAATCGGCTGTCTGCCTACCATATGTTAAAAAATATATAATGAAGGGTCGATTTAGCTTGTTTACAAGCCATTTGACCTCAACATTACACAGGTATCAGATGCGTATCTGAGCCCGATACCCGGGCAGTTTGCACTGCACCTTCACCCTGGCACACTGGACGATTCCTGGCCTCTTCGAGGCCCACCCTAGCTGGGAGGCTGCCTTCTGGGTTACAGGGGCTATCCACTGATGTCCTGGCTGATGATGCCTATCTGGAGGGCACAGACCAAAGCTGAGACCTGCTAAAACTCCCATGCAGCGATCAGGGTTGTGATTGAGTGGTCCTGAAGATGCAGTTCAGGTGCCTGGGCCTCTCTGGAGGGGCCCTCCAGTGGTGGGTCGCCCGCCTGCATTTGTACTCCCCAATGTATAGGAGACTGACTGCATGGTGAGCAGTAAATACATTGGAGGAAGTACAAGTAAATTGCTGCTTCACCAGAGGACTACACAGTCTGAAAAAGGCGTAATCAATTGAACTTGAATGTGACATGGTACATTTGACGTACTGTTAGTTTGGTGAAAGTAAGGAGATATTCTAGCAACAAAAATACTTGCCCCAGGATTTCTGACACAATTAAAATGGAATTTGTCTGATTTGTAACCATGCATTCTAGTTCCCCAGCTTTCCTGAAAGAAAAGTGAAAGCTGAGTGTTAAACCTCTGAGGTTACACTGGAAATCCAGTGGGACACAGAGGTCTGGGAGTACATACAGTTGGAAGTTGGTGTAGTTGGCGCCCTGTATTGTTAGCGTTGCAATAGTGCGCCCTTGTATCTGGACGGAGTGCGACCCCGAGGCAAGGGAGATAGTTTGCTGTGTTGGAAATATCGGAGGCGAGCAGCGCATTACCAGGTCTGGGTGAACGAAGCTCTCGGTGCTCCCAGAGTCGAAGAGGCACGGTGTCTTGTATCCGTTGATTTGGACGGACATCACGGAGCTCTTGAGGTGCTTTGGCCGCGATTGGTCCAAAGTGACTGCACTGAGCTGCGGGTCGTCGGTGTCGTGGTTAGCGGTGCTGGAGTGGCCCCGTGATGACTGTCCACGGAGCTCGTAGTCGTCGAGTGGCAAATCGGGTGATGGCCAAGATGGCGGCCCCTGTTGATTGCATGTGGCGGGTGGCGAGGAACGTGGCGTCCAAGATGGCCGCCCCGTAGATCGCACGTGGTTGCCGGCGAAGAAGATGGCGCCCAAGATGGCGGCCCCCATGAATCGCACATGGCCGGCCGCGTGAGGGAGGATTGCCAAGATGGCGGCCCCCATGAGTCGCACATGTTGTGCGGAGGCGGAGGCGGCAGACACACTGCCACATTGTGGGGTCTGCGGGCCGGTGAGTTGGAGGGGCGAGTGTTTTGGTTAGCATTTGAGTTGGTGTTCGCAAAGTGCCCTTTCCGCCCGCATCTGCTGCAGGTCGCGTTGTGGGCCAGGCAGTGCTGCCGGGAGTGTTAGGGCTGGCCGCAAAAGTGGCACGATAGCCCTCCGTGGTGGGCGGGTGGCCGCGCGGCACAGGCCTGGGGCAGCCTCTGGTCGGGGGTCCACGATGGGGTTGCGTGATCGGCTGGGAATTAATTTAAACTCACACTGAGTTTCTGTTCTTCTGTAACAGAGGAGGTAGTCGACGCAGCCAGGTAGGCCTTGAAGCACCGAAGCCAATGCAAAAATATTTCCTTTGCTTCTGCGGTCTGTGGATCGAGTTCCAGTCGATCAAGTTTGAGGGCTGATTCCATAGTAGTTTTTTAAGTCGATTAAATTGATGCAACCATCAATTCATTCAAAGGCATGAGTGAAGTAAACTGTGGCTTTAATCGACTTACAACTGAGCCTGCCTGCAACTAACTGAACTGAAGGTAGGCTCATAAGACCGCAGCACTTTATACTTCTTGCTGGGGTGGAGCCAAGGGCGGAGCCCTGTACAAGCTCCTCATCTCCCCCTGGTGGGCAGAGCCGCGCAACGGCTCAGAGATGGAGCCCACAGGGGCACGGTAATATACAGTGTGGATTTATAGGTTATACATTCACCACAAAAAGGTAGTTACATTTCTCCAGTGAAATTTCAGCGAATGCCCATTAGGAAGATCCCAGGAAGCACACATCAGGAAATGGCCACAAAAACAGAAAATGCTGGACAATCTCAGCAGGTCTGACAGCATGTGTGGAGAGTGAATGGAGCTAACGTTTCGAGTTTGGATGATTCTTCGTCAAAGCTAGAGAGAACTGGAAATAGAATGAGATAGCTGGCTGCACCATGGGAACAGGAAGAGGCCATTCATGCCATTGAACCTCTCCTACTCTTCAATCGGATCTGTGGCCTAACTCCATATAACTGGAAGAGAGATGGAGACAGCACGGTGACACAGTGGTTAGCACTGTTGCTTCATAACGTCAGGGTCCCAGGTTCGATTCCCGACTCAGGTCATTGTCTGTGCGGAGTCTGCACGTTCTCCCTGTGTCTGCATGGGTTTCCTCCGGGTGCTCCGGTTTCCCCACACATGTCCTGAAAGACGTGCTGTTAGGTAATTTGGACATTCGGAATTCTCCCACAGTGTACCCGAACAGGTGCCGGAATGTGGCAACTAGGGGCTTTTCACAATAACTTTATTGCAATGTTAATGTAAACCTACTTGTGACAATAAAGATTATTATATACCTGCCTTTGGCCCGCATCCCTTAATATCTTTGCTTAACTAAAATCTATCTCAGATTTAAAATTAACAACTGTGCTTGAAGAACTGCTTCCTAACATTTCCCCTGAATGGCATGGCCCTAATTTTGAGAGCAGGGAAGCCCAGGATCACAGAATCATCATAAGAAGAGGAGCCAGGGCCCATGATTTGGCTGATAGACATACACACGGGTTTTGATTCAGAGGGCTGTGTTCATTGGGCCTGATTACGAGTGTAGAATTAACACACGGATGTGTTCTTCTGCTAGAATGATGTTGCTGCTGCAAATAAATTAAGCTTCCAATCAAGCGAGTTATGGGAGAGGTGTTTTCAGAACCCCAAAATGTATCATGGAGTTCAACCAACCCACACCTTTAATGGATTGTTGCACACGGCTTGTTCCCCAGGTGTAGTATTACAATTATGGACACGTGGTTTTTAAAACAAAACAATGTTTATTCCATGAACTCAACTTAATCTTTTAAATAAACATTGGATCTCTTAACATCCCTTACTTCAAAGATAACCCCGAAAATAATACAACGCTACCCAATCCTGCAAACTGTTCCTTTACACATTCAAAAGACTTAACAAATCCTTCAAACAGAAGCACATTAGATTTATATTCAATATTAAGACCGTTTTACAATTCCGATTTCACCAAAGGATTAAGAGATAGTCCTTCATGGCAGAGATCACCAGCAATGCAGCTCACAGCCACACCCAATCTTTCTTCAAATTGAAACTAAAACACTCAAAAAGCAGAAGTGAGCTCAGGTCCCCCCTGTGACATCACTTCAGTAATATGATCAGCTACATTTCTTAAAGGTACATTTCTTAAACATCCAATTCTTAAAGGCACTCTCACGTGACAAGCGGAACAAGTAAGCAAGAAAAAGCAAATTATTTAGCTTTTTCTCAGTGTGTCTATTGTCTCCACCAGGGAGAAATTAGAGGGAAAATACCAACAACGTGCAAACCTTGCTTCAGGCTGGTTACTTGGAGGATAATCCCCAGGAATCTCATGAGGATTTTTGAAAAAAAAAAGGAGAAAACCATCTACTGAAAATTAATTCAAATTCAATTTTCTCACTGCGACAAGTTAATGGTATTGACCCAGATACGTTAGTCTGCATTCATATTCTACATTCGGTACTAATATCAAGGTGTCAAAATACTCAATCATTATGTGCCCCTGTCAGATATTTTTTCGATTGGGGGCACATAAAAGAGGGCAGGTTCCTACCTCATCATCTTCCCATCCATCCCACATTATGGGGCATGGGAAGGTACAGAAATTAGCAGCCCATGTAAATGTCTGATGTAAATAGATAATCAAAGGTCAATTAGGCTTGTTACCAAGCCAACTGACCCTGATAATACATTATCCACGCCATAAAAGGGTTTGCGAAGAACTTGTGGGAACTCGATGGGAGTGGGCAACCTGATTTTTAAAAATAATTCTTCAAGGGGTAATAAGGAAAGGAGGAATTCTAACTTCGGGGACTGCCCTTTGCGGATCAGGGGATACAGCCCTACTGTCATGTGAGAGTACCTTTAAGAAATGGGTGTTTACTACTGCAGTGATGTCAGAAAGTGAGTGGAGCTGGGCTGTCTGTCAGCTTTTTACTTTCGTTTTTGAGCAGGCTGCAGGGTGTGTTTTAATTTTGTTTTCAGAGCTGGATTGCTGCAGTCACAGCCAGAAGGTGTATGAATATATCTCTGTAATCTAAAGACTGTAAATCGATCTTGCTAACTTAAAACTAATAACAGTAGTGACTTTAACCTGATGTGCTTCTGGTAAAAGTTGTTCTAAGTCGTATAGCTGTTAAAAGGAAAGCTTAAAGGTTTACTTCGTGTTGTAGTCTTTGGGGGTTGTATTTGAATTGATGGTTGCTAAGATGTTCGCTGTATGTTTTAAAAGGGTTAACTTGAGTTCATAGAATAAACATTGTTTTGTTTTTTAAAAATACTTTTCCATTTCTGCTGTACCACACCTGTAGAGTGGGCCGTGTGCTCCCCATAAAAATTGTGGGTCAAGGGAACTCCATGATACACTTTGGGGTTCTCTAAACCCTGGCGCATACACTACCCTCCACCCCCTGATAGACCGCCCTGTTCTTCATACACCTGCTGCCTTCAACCCGCCTCCTGCACCTTCCTCAATATCCTAGCCAAACCCTCCTTGCCCAAGACCCCAGACTTACTGTTTCCAGGCATTCGTGGGTCTCCTTTTGCTACCTCATTACAGTTCAGAAGCACCCACGAATACGCTCTTGGTTCTGCTGGAACAGATGTACCTGCTATCAATCAGATTGGCCAACAACTCCAGAGAGCGGGGCTTTCTCCGCAGTGGGGGGTGGATGTCCCACACTGCCCCTATTTGAACCCACCCACAGAGAGTTAGGGCTGAGAGCAGGCCAATGTGCAGCGGAGAGGCTCCCCACCAACTGTACTTTGGGGAGCCAGGGGGTCGGGGAGGGCATGAGCTATCCGCAAGCATCCCAACCCCCCCCCCCCCCCCCCCAATGGCACACCCACCCTGTGTAATATCAGTCCATGTGATTTCATTCCTCTCAATTAAAGGTGGAACTGAATTTGAGAAAGCACTCGAAAGTCCCTTGCGGATTCTCTTGTAATTTTTACAAGTTCCTTATTAAAACTTAAGAGTATTTACTAATTCAAAGTCTTTGCACATGCGGATCATAACAAAACAGCCTGTCTTAAATACTGGCACTAGTGCCAGACTGCTTATTCAGCTTGAGCATCTGTGCTGTCTGCTGCACTTTGAAGTATTGCAAACTAGTTTCCGGGTTCAATACCAAGACACATTATGGTCTTTATGGCCTAGAAATGTTCAGTAATAAATATAATCAACAGCCTCAAATGCAACTTCATAATGTTCACCACATCATGATGCCTTTCCCTATATACATCCTGGTCAGATTACCTTGCAAGACATTTTAGCAGGTCGTGCAAATCAGTCTGGAGCCACCCCTGAGCCAACAGTGCTTGACATTTCATTGCAAATTGGGACTTTGCAATTTGACTGCTATTGTTTGCTGAGCTGACAGTGCTGATATTGCCCAAAATAATTAATTACTTCTGAAGTATCTGAGACATTTGGAAGATGTGCTAAGGCTGTATGCAAAGACAAGTTGTTTCTATCTGTACCAAAGCAGGTTAGGTGGATTGGCCACACTAAATTGCCCCTTTGTGTCCAAAAGGTACAATGGGGTTACAGGGATAGGACGGGGGAGCGGTCTAGTGGGGTACTCTTTCGTAGGGTCGGTGCAGACTTGATGGGCCAAATGGCGTCCTACAGAACTGTAGGGATTCTATGAATTTGATTCTGTTAATGTAATCTGAAATTGTTTTCACTTCGCTGCTACAGTAACTACAAACTTGCCAAAAGAAAGAAAATAGTAATTGATGACGAGACGAGAGTAGAGTGTAATCGAGGCTTTATTACACAGATGTGTAGCCTCCCGCAGCTGCTGCTGAAATGGCTGCAGCTCGGAGAGCCCACACATTTATACTCCACCTACTGGGCGGAGCCAGCAGGCAGGGATCTACCCCTGTACCTGTACTACAGGGGCCTTACCGTAATACACCTCATATGCGGTACATACAATACAACAGTGGTGACCACCACAGTAATGAAATGAACTTCAAATTACACAACCTCAAAGAAAATAATCATTGTCAATTTTAACAAGAACAACTTGCATTTATATATCAAAATGGTCCGAGGTGCTTAACAGGAACAATTATCAACCAAAATTTGATTTATAAAACAGATGAACAATGCTTGGTGAAAGAGAGAAAGTTCTGAAAAAATTCAGCGTGTCTGGTAGCATCCTTCTTTGACAGATCTGTGAATTTTCCACAATTTCTGTTTTTATTTCAGATTTACAGCATCCCCAGTATTTTGATTTGATTTTAGTTCAGTCAATAATATCTTAAAGGAGTGGTATACATGGCTTAAGTGGGCATTCAGACAAACTTCATATCTTGCTACTGAGATGTAGCTTCTAATTACCTAATATGAACTTGCATAGAAGTATCTTGGTTATACCTATGTGATAGCTATGTGCTGGTTATATGCTGTGAATTCTGGAGAACAATGCTAAAATGGTGGCAGTATCCTGATGAATGGTATGTCATTGAACAGGTATCATCAGCAAAACATTTTGGGTAGGCTTTAAACAAATGAGTGCCTGACACTAATCCTTCTGCCATAAATTATTATTGTCTTCCCCCTCCAAACACCAAATCTTGCTATAATCCTTAATTCACTCCCTCATCCTCTACGATATACCTATGAGAGGTGGGAAAGATCATGCCCATTCACACCTTCTCCTTTCAGATTTTGTAAAATTGCTGCTTTTATTCAATAATAGATGGACAGCACGGTGGCGCAGTGGTTAGCATTGCTGCCTCACGGTGCCGAGGTCACAGGTTCGATCCCGGCTCTGGGTCACTGTCCATGTGGTGTTTGCACATTCTCCCCGTGTTTGCGTGAGTTTCACACCCACAACCCAAAGATGGGTTGAAAAAAAAAAAAAAAAAAGGGGCCTCACGGTAGCATGGTGGTTAGCATCAATGCTTCACAGCTCAAGGGTCCCAGGTTCGATTCCCGGCTGGGTCACTGTCTGTGTGGAGTCTGCACGTCCTCCCTGTGTGTGCGTGGGTTTCCTCCGGGTGCTCCGGTTTCCTCCCACAGTCCAAAGATGTGCGGGTTAGGTGGATTGGCCATGCTAAATTGCCCGTAGTGTAAGGTTAATGGGGGGATTGTTGGGTTACGGGTATACGGGTTACGTGGGTTTAGGTAGGGTGATCATTGCTCGGCACAACATCGAGGGCCGAAGGGCCTGTTCTGTGCTGTACTGTTCTATGTTCTATGTTCTATGTGCAGGATAGGTGGATTGGTCATGCTAAATTGCCCTTTAATTGGAAAAAATGAATTAGGTACTCTAAATTTATTTTTTAAAATAGATTGTATATAATTAGCAATTTCAAACATCCCACTTGCTAAGTAAAAGGAAAACTGCTCCCTTTGATGGCTCATTCCCTGTTTCGGCTCCCTGAGGGTGTGCTGTTGGGAAATTGCCAGCCCACAGCGAGTCATAATAGACAATGCATCTTGGGAAATTGTTCTTCCCCATTGGCACTGTTGAATCTGTTGAATGACTGGTTGGAGAATCAACTGTCGGATGTTAGCCATTATGCAATCATTTACAGTGCAATTAATGCAATGTTGCTTTCCACCATGACGCTCTGGTCCATAGTCCCAGACAGTCATAGTTTACTATCCCTTTTGAGGGGGAGAGCTGACTGGTGGTGATTTAACCTAAGGATTACCCCACTTCAGGTGAAGAACATTCAGAAGGCGGGGCCTTCATGAATAACCTCAGCCAGTACGGGAATTGAACCCATGCTGCTGGCCTCGCTCTGCATCACGAACCAACTGTCTAGCCCATTGAGCTAAACCAACCCCCAAATATGGCAATGGCACCAGGACACAAAGGCAGTGCCCCTGCCAACTGGTAGTGCCAGCTGGGTGCCAGCCTGGCATGCTCAACGTGCCAAGATAGCATTGCCAGCTGGACTGGGCACTTCCAGGTTGCCAGGCTGGCATTTTTCCTGCACTGTAGATCGGGCCAGGGGGTCCCCTGTGCGGTTGCAGGGGGATGCAGGGGAATGTGGGGGGGGGGGGGGGGTGGAGCTTGAGGAGCCCCTTATCGGTGAGTTAGGGCTTGGGTGGGGTTTGGGGGTCGAGAGATCGGGACGCAATTTAAAAATGGCATCCTGATCTCTCCAGCAATGAGGACTTCCGGTGAGTGGAGCTTCTCAATGCAGAAAATGGGACTGAGTGCGGCCTCGGCCGTGCATTCCCCGCTGAGGCCCCCAATCTCCCCGAATGCCCGTTCATAATGTGGTGTTTCTCAGTGGTCTGAGTATCGGGAAACACCCAGCTAATCGCGCACACTATGGGACTACCCATTCGGATAGATTGCGTCCAAGAAGTCCATGACCAACTCACCAGGGGAGAGTATTGCCGAGTTAAACCAGTATCTTTGAATAATCACAGACAGTTTGGAGTCATAGTGGTCTGAAACCATTGACATGAGTTCATCGAGGGACCTGGGAATCTGGTGCTGCCGTGTAGGTTAAACCTTTGATGATTCCAGATGTCTGGAACCCGTAGGCGGTCAGAGGGACAACTCTTTGTTGGTCTTCCCCCCCCCCCCCCCCCCCAATATACCATTTGTTGGGAAGAAGTATCGCATGCGCTCTGCACACTGATTCCAATCCTCCAGCCTCTCATCGGAGGCCTCCAATGTACTGAACAACGGCATTTTAAACGATACACCGTACCGTACTCAATGGCACCTTCCGGTAGATAGGCGAATCAATGGGTCAATATAATAGCTGTTGGTAATAAAGGTGAATTTATTTGTATATTTACAATTACATGTTTAGCACAACATCTCACTCCCAGGGCAGCTAAATCTGCACAGGCCTGAGTTGGGCCTTCTTTTATCCTCTGCCTTAATGAGCCCCTCCACCCCCTACCTAGGGGGCGGAGGGGCTCATATTCCATGAGTCCCACAGGGAGATCAGTAATTGTTTTCCCATGGTCCTCTTGGGGGTCATAACAATATGAAAATGCTAATGACGATGTTATAATCTGCAAGTAGCCGACAGCATGGGAACAATTAACTTCCCTGTGGCCCTTGCAGAGTACGAGCTCCTCCATTAAGGGAGCGGGGGACCTCTAAACAATGTACAGTTGTATCATATTTAAAGCCGGCCAGTTTAGGCACCGGCTAGAGAGATAGAGGACCCAGTAGGGAACTACTGGAGCTGTATATAATAGCAATTGTAAAATAAAATAAGTTTGTTTGTTTCGACCTACTCTGGACTCTTCATTGCCATTACAGAAATAAGCAAGGGCAGCGGCACTATTGCACAGACCTCCAAAGAGCAAGATGAAATGTTCCACAATGAGCAAAGTCAGAAGTGTTAGCTAAACTACCAATAAATCACGGAGGTTTCAGATGAGTTTACGGCAACTGTAAGATTTTGCAGCACTCCATTAATTAACCAAACGAGGTAAGATTTGCTACAGCAATCAGAATTGGCAAAAAGGCACTGAAAGTACATGATGGTTTACAGGTTGAGACAGATAAAGACAAAGTCTGCCATTTTCTTACCAGGGTGGAACAGTTCTGTTGCAGGGAAACCAATGAAACATATGAATACTATAATTTAAACTGTCAGATCCTTAAGAATCATGGAATATCACACCTTAGCTATAAAATTATAGGGCTGTACAAAACAGTCTAATTATAGACAGAATTGCTATCGGTGTACAGAGTAATGTGATTAGAAATGCATTCACAAGAGTCAAAAATGTAAAGCCAATGAAGCAACAGCAAAGTAGGCAAAGGACTCAGAATAAAATCATAGAATTATAGAATTTACAGTGCAGAAGGAGGCCATTCGGCCCATTGAGTCTGCACCGGCCCTTACAAAGAGCACCCTACTGAAGCCCACGTATCTACCCTATCCCCGTAACCCCCACTTAACAATTTTCGGACACTAAGGGCAATTTAGCATGGGCAATCCACCTGACCCGCACATCTTTGGACTGTGGGAGGAAACCGGAGCACCCGGAGGAAACCCACGCAGACACGGGGAGAACATGCAGACTCCACACAGACAGTGACCCAGCCGGGACTCGAACCTGGTACCCTGGAGCTGTGAAGCAACTATGCTAATCACTATGCTACCGTGCTGCCCAAATGCAATAACTGGTTCTAGAAAATGAAGTATGGTAACAAGTTAAATGCCAATATGCACATGAACAACGGCGAGGTCAGTTTTTAGTTAAATTGCCTGGCTAATTTGTTCCCATAGGAACATATAAGGCTGGATTCTCCACCGACGGGATTCTCCGTTGCGCCGGCAGCGCAGCGAAGCCCATGGGTTTCCTGACGGTGTGAGGTGGCCACAATGAGAAATTCCATTGGCAGGTGATGGGGATGGAGAATCCCGCTGTCGATGAGGGCGTGCCACAGAGGAACCAGCGGCTGGCGGAGCGAAGAATCTCGCACAGGCTACTCCCAGGGAGAATGAAAACTTTCCCATGTCACTGGCAACTGCACTTTCAAACTCCCAACTGCTCAGCTTTGATCTTCTGTCGGCCACTGCATTTCATTAACTATCAGATTTGCAGTGATATCATGGTTGTATGGTAATTCACCGACTGACCACTAGGAGTCTTATTAGTACATAAGTGAATGTTAATGTCAGGTGACCTCAGACAAACTCGGGAGCTGGGAGAAAGGTTGCTTGTGAATGTTCATACCGTTATCTGGGCAACATGGTAGCACAGTGGTTAGCATAGGTGCTTCACAACTTCAGGGCCCCAGGTTCGATTCCCGGCTTGGGTGGCTGTCTGTGCAGAGTATGCACGTTCTCCCCATGGTGTCTGCATGGGTTTCCTCCGGGTGCTCCGGTTTCCTCCCACAGGTTAGGTCAGGGGTGGGCAAACTTTTCCGGTCAAGGGCCACATTCAGAAATTCACAATTTTAAAGGGCCGCATAGTATATTAAGTAAAATAATTACTTCACCCGGTTATGATTCTGGGCGTCTCATATAGGACATAGAACAGTACAGCACAGAACAGGCCCTTCGGCCCTCGACGTTGTGCCGAGCAATGATCACCCTACTCAAGTCAACGTATCCACCCTATACCAGTAAGTAACCCAACAGCCCCTCCCATTAACCTTAAAAAAAATTAAAAATTAAAAAAAAAAAATTTTTTTTTAAATTTTTTAATTTTTTTAAATGACTTGGTGGGCCGCATAAAGACCTTTGGCGGGCCGCATGCAGCCTGCGGGCCGTAGTTTGCCCACCCCTGGGTTAGGTGGATTGGCCATGCTAAATTGCCCTTAATGTCCGAAAAAGTTAGGTGGGGTTACTGGGTTACGGGGATAAGTTGGAAGTGTGGGCTTAAGTAGGGTGCTCTTTCCAAGGGCTGGTGCAGACTCAATGGGCCGAATGGCCCCCTTCTGCACAGTAAATTCCATGATTCTATCCATCTGTTGTTTTGTACATATTTGTACATTTTGTACATATTTGTACAAATTTGTAATTTTAATAATTCATTCATAACTATAATTCAATACATCACACAGAGGGTAGCAGTGCACTTCGGGACTTGGTGGGATTGGCATAAGGAAAGATGACAAAATAAAACATGGGGATTCAAACAGAAGAAAATTATATGAAACACAAAACATAACAATTCCACTCTGAATAAATATTTGACAATATGTCAGTGTGCATTGTTTGGTTAAAAGTATTGCTGCACATGAATATTTGCAATATTAGTCCTTACATTTGGGCAACCATAATTATATTCATTGTCTAATTAAACCTTCCTGTGGACAAATGAGCAAGCTCACAACCTTTTTGTTGAATCGCATTCAGGCCCGAGACTGTTAACTCCTTGTACTATCAAATCCACTTCTATAATTTACCTTCAACAGTTAGCTGTTCCGTTCGATTTAATTTGCTCTATTAGAACTGAGCCTAGATCCAAGAAACAAACAATGTTCAGCATCAATATAATAGAACAATGTGCCTGGGAGTGTTCTGTACCTTCCATTTTCTACCCCGTCAAAATTGCAACTTGTTCTGGTTCAAAATCATGAGGTCTGGACGTGCTGTAATACTTCACTGCGAGTAATTATTCCAGCTGAGGTTACTTGATACTGATAATACATAGAAACGCACATAGAAAATAGAAGCAGGAGGAGGCCATTTGGCCGTTCGAGCCTTCTTCACCATTCATTATGATCATGGCTGACCATCAAATTCAACACCCTGATCCCACCTCCCCCCATATCCCTTGATCCCTTCAGCCCCAAGAGGTCTATCTAATTCCTTCTTGAATTTACACAACTTTTTCTCTCTAAATGAAGAAATCTCTCCTCACCTCAGTCCTAAAAGGTTTACCCCTTATCCTCAAACTATGACCCTCATTCTGGACTCCCCCCCCCCCCCCCAACACCAGGAGCATTCTTTCTCAATCTACCCGGTCTTCTCCCGTTGGAATTTTGTAAGTTTCTATGAGATCCCTTCTCACTCTTCTAAACTCTGATGAATATAATCCCAACGGACTTGGTCTCTCCTCATGTTACAGTTCCGCCTTCCCAGGATTAGGAAGCCAAGTCAATTTTCTCTTTCATAGCTCAAAGTCACCTACTAACGCTCAGATGGTGTTCAGTCATCTGTAAAGCTCAGCTAACTAATTCTTTAGCTTCTTAAGACATCTGGGCTGCAAACTTCCTTCATGTAGCACCACTTCCAGCAGGCCATTCATTACCTGTGCTGCAACCGTCATTGCAATGGCTGTGTTGAATTCCCTTCATGTTCCCAACATTAGAACATAGAACATAGAACAGTACAGCACAGAACAGGCCCTTCGGCCCTCGATGTTGTGCCGAGCAATGATCACCCCACTTAAACCCACGTAACCCGTAACCCGACAATCCCCCCATTAACCTTACACTACGGGCAATTTAGCATGGCCAGTCCACCTAACCCGCACATCTTTGGACTGTGGGAGGAAACCGGAGCACCCGGGGGAAACCCACGCACACACGGGGAGGACGTGCAGACTCCACACAGACAGTGACCCAGCCGGGAATCGAACCTGGGACCCTGGAGCTGTGAAGCATTGATGCTAACCACCATGCTACCGTGAGGCCCCCAATGCTTTACACATCAAAATCTGCAAATATGACACCAGGATGCCAAAGTTGGACAACACAGGTCCTGGCAAGGCCCAGATCTTTTAAATATATATATATATTAGGACTGCAAGATGGACTTGGCAGTCATGTTCTTTGAAGGACCATGTACCCTGATTGCGAGTAAGTAAAATCTATGTAACTTCTTGGATGGCATGCTCTGTCCCACCGCACCCATTTTCTGGTGCAGTGCGCCCCTGCCGCAGCGGCATCCTCCATCCTGGCAGCCATCCAAATGGGTTTTCCCATTGTGGGCACCCCCACGCCATCGGGAAATCCGCGGGGGGGGGGGGGGGGGGGGCGAGTGCGCTGCTGGTGAAGCGGAGAATCCTGGCGACAGAGAATCCAGTCCCGTGTATTGGAAAGTGTTTGCAGTATTTTTGGAGTGAGTGGTTAGATTCCACTGTGTTTGCATGATGTCCCTGTCAAAACTGAATGGCTGGAGGTACCTGAAGGCAGTGAGAGGTGGGTATAAGGCTGGCAGCAGTACAAGATTAGTGAGGGTGAGGTACAGTATCTGGTTGTTAGGCCTGCACCCTGAGTGCCTGGAAGTGGCGGCGATTGAGAGATTGGGATGTGGTGCATTGAACAGCATGAGAAGTTGGCGGTGCAATGGGTAGGCGATATATAAAAATGTATTCAC
Source organism: Scyliorhinus canicula (assembly GCF_902713615.1). Lineage (NCBI taxonomy): Eukaryota > Metazoa > Chordata > Chondrichthyes > Carcharhiniformes > Scyliorhinidae > Scyliorhinus > Scyliorhinus canicula. The sequence goes on along the minus strand of NC_052164.1, from coordinate 21,715,613 downwards.
TGCTATTGACCACCTGTATAAGATACCAGGACCAAGGGGCCAGATTCCATAGAGTCGATTTTCCTGACCACCATCCTACTTTCACTCCTTTCTGCAGTTGGTCTTCAAGGGTTTCCTGTCTTCTCCGGTGAACAATGACCCTTCTCTCCTGCCCATCTGCACCATTAGTGTCTCCAGTGATGCCTCCATCAGTGTGAATCTCTTCATGTGCTCTAGTATGTGAGAACTTCCATTGCAGCATTTCTTTTGAAACTTTCACTTGAAGAGAAAGCCTGCCTTTAGGATGTGCAGGTTAGGTGGATTGGCCATGCTAAACTGTCCCTTAGTGTCTAAAGCTTACGTGGGGTTAAAGGGAGAGGGTGGGGAGTGGCCTAAGTGCTCTTTCGGATGTGTCGGATTCACAGAAGCAGCCACATGGGAAGCATTGGGAATGAAAAGTTTATTTGCAGAGGTATGAAAAATTATGTACACAGGTCTCCGAATGTACTCGCTGCCCCCTGGCTCACACTCGCGCTGGGTTTTCATAGTCTGGTTTCCTCTCCCGTTGACCAGGGGGTTCCGTGGCTTAGCGGGAAGCTCGTACTCCACGAGAACTCAGGGAGAACCTAACCGGCCCGGCCCCGTGGGTCTCGTGTAGGTTACAACAGGAGGGTCGGTGCAGATTTGATGGGCCGAATGGCCTCCTTTTGCACTGTAGGGATTCTACGATTCTAAGATAAAGCAGGCTTCCTGTACCATGTGATGGGCAAACAATACTGCCAGTACTTCCCGTCGTATGTAGTGCTTGCCAACAGCATTGAGAAGACCAGACCAGAGCTGGAGACATTGGTAAAGATGCTGAAATCATGCAGACGAGGCTGGTAGACCAACTGCGTCTCGATTTGAATAGGTGTGGGCATGCCACCAAACATCGCCTCATGCCTATGAATCAAGGCAATGAATTTTGTCACATGATATGAAATGCAAGCCAGACACTTTCAGACTCGCTGTTGAATTCAACTCGATCCTATGAGGAAAAGTTCGCTACTTTCAGGAAAATGTCCCTTTGGTGTGGCACACCTTGCATTTGTCCTGTGTCTCTTAAATATACTTCGACACTTGGTGAGCTCTCTGTTTAAAATACTTACACTGTATTTCCGATGAAACATATGGTGCAAACAAAGTCTCTGGAGTGAGATAATTAGAAAACATTGTGATTAATTGTCCAGCATAATGAATAATTAATCAGTAACCTAGCTGAATCACAGAAACTAATTATCACGTAAGTGTAAACTGATTATTGAGTGCAAAGTAATGAAAAGATAATTGCTCCCCACTGTAATTTTTCAATGTTTAGCTGTTTGCATTAAAGTGACAGTATCAGGAATTAAGTTAGTATCAGGAATTACTCAAGTTATCAGAGGGCGTGGATGTAAGTGACATTTACCATTTTATAAAATCCATGAGTGTCAGTTAAAGCAGGTCATGTACTGTGGAGGCAGAGTTTAAATATTTTATATCACGTTTGGCCCATCAATGGAAGTTCATATGACGAGAAGGTGAATTTTCATCTTCAGCGCTGATAGATGGGCACTAATAGGATGCCACAAATTCCTAACATGCATTCATTGCACCTGAAAATCTGCCCAGGTGGGACATCCGAAATCCAGCATCCTCAGGACCGACAGTGTGCCAGGTTTGAGATTTCCTTGGATTTTGGACATCGGGATGTGCTGAAGCAATTGTCAACCAGAAACTATGGGCGGGATTCTCCGACCCGGCGGGGGGTCGGAGAATCGCCAGCGGGCGGCGTGAAGCTCGCCTTGCCGCTCCAACGCCGGCCGCTAATTCTCTGGCGCCGCTTTTCGGGCAGGAATCATGCCGCGCCGGTCGGGGGCCATTGGCAGCGCAATTCTCCGGGCCCCGATGGGTCGAGCAGCCGCCCCTGTTCGGCCAGTCCCGCCTGCGTGAAATAGACATGGTCCATCACGGCGGGACCTGGCTTGAAGGCCGGCTAGGTGAGTCCTCGGGGTGGGGGGAGGGCGTGGGGGGATCTGGCCCCAGGGGGACCCCCATGGTGGCCTGGCCTGTGATCGGGGCCCACCAATCTGCAGGTGGGCCTGTACCATGGGGGCACTCTTTCCTTCCGCGCAGGCCTCTGTAGGGCTCCACCATGACCGGCGAGGAGAAGAACCCCCCTGCGCATGAGCAGGAACACACCGGCCGGTCTGCGCATGCGCGGGACCACGCCGGCTATTCTGCGCATGCGCCAACTCATGCCGGCCCTACGGTGCCAGCATGAGTCGCCGGAAATGCGGAGGATTCCGCACCTTCCGGTCAGCCCGACGCCATGGTGGTTCACGCCGCTTTTGGCATCGGTGTCGGGCCATCAGCCAGTTGCGGGAGAATCCCGCTCTATATCTTACACCTTCATCAAGCCTAACTGACTTACCATAAGCGTGAGCCTTGGGAACAAAGTGCTCCTCAAGCCGGTCCAAACCAATTTGACTGGTTATCCAAGCTCACTTTATGTAATAAAAAATTGGAAACAATTGACTCAAAACTCTTCCAAAGAGAGGCCGTTCACAGAGCAGATGTCGTTCCGCTCCTACATTCTAGGCTAAAAGCGAGCTCCGCATTTCAGGACTAAACATCCAGTCCCAGCTTCTTTTTTTCGCAAAAATATACTTTGATCATAAAATATCTGAAAGAACATGACAAACATTTCAAAATGGCCAGCACACAAAGTGCAATAATATTCAGGTTCTCTACACACATCACATTGCGCACTTGAGGTGCTTCAAAACAGTCAAAGAAACATTACAGACATTTCAGAATGGCCTTTACAAATGGTGCAAAGGCACTTTAGTTGTCTACCTACAACAAGTTGCACTCTGAGATGCTTCGATACAATTGTGATACAAGGAATATTCACTGGATACATTCACTGTGAGTCATACAGCCCCGATGGGGATTGGCATGGTCCAGACCCAATGGAGGACAAGGTGCGTGTCATCCAACAGACACCCATCCCACAAGGTCTGTTATTGAAAATATGGAAAGATGTGTCATTTGAAACATGGAAGTCTGGCAATATCTGGTCTGAGAGAAACATCAGAGGATACAGGGAAAGATCCCACAAAAAGTTAATAGCAGCTGCAAAGAGCAGGATTATAAAATGCAGATTCTTTCCCTCACGCAGGTTTAGCAAACACACAGGATTTTTGTATGAAGCTAAAAACAATGGCTCACACCTTAATTGAAAGTAACTATCTTTGTAAGCATCTGGAAAAGCATGGATGAGAGTTTCAGTTGAATTAGGTGATGAATGCTTAAAACAGGCAGGTCTTTCAAGTGAAAACCAAGTGGATTTTAGCATACAGCTAAAAGCAATGTTTCACACCTTCATTGAAATTAACTATCTTAGTAAACAGCTGGAAAGGAAAGGGTGAGGTGCAGTTGAATTTGCTGACAATTCTAAGAGTGAAGTTCTGCCGATATCAGGTATATTAAAGAAAATTGGAGACAACCTGTCTACGAGAAACATAATTTAGAGCCAAAATCAAAGTCAAAGTTATGAGCTGGGGACACAATTGGAAAATAAAACTATAGAAATGACAGGCATTAAAAGTAACACCTCTTGAAACCAAAGCATTTTTGAATATCACAAAGGAACTTTGAACATCACAAAGGAAACAATGTAATCAGAGACCTGAGAGGTGAGGTCATGTCAAAATGAATACTTAGTTGTATGAGACTGTTTAGATCAAAGATACTTTTTACAATCAAAATGAAATAATAGTTACTTCACAGTAAGGTCATAAAAACGTAATAACTGTTAGAAAGAGAATATAAACCCAGCAGAACCAAAACCAGAACTCAGAGAGAAGAAACAAGAGAAGCAGAGTCAGCTTACAGCCAGCTCGGTCATGGGAAAGATAAGACATAGCAGCCGAGCTAAAACAGCTAATACATCTAAGGAAGACTAGAATTTAAAGAGGAGGCAGAGTCCGCTCAGAGTCAGCTCAGAGATAGCCAACAGAGCCAGCTCTCATAGCTCAGCACATGGGATCGACAAGACATAGTAACCGAGCTAACCAGCGAATACATCTCAAGAAGACCAGACTTTCAAGAAGATTGATTGTCAAGTTGGGCCTGAAGGTCCCTTCAACCAACCAGCAGGATCCAGAAGCAAGATATTTTTACCTTTCAGTAAAGAAAGTGATTGCAGCTTTTAAAAGAAAAAATATAATAATAAAATAACTTAACCTGAAATAGTGGTTTATTCCTTTACTTACTTAGCAATGCGGGACCCAGGATCGATGCTACTAAGTGATAAGTAGATGAAATCTTCGGTGAAGAATGGGTTATACCGGGGGATAACTTGAAAATATAGTTTGACCTGAATAGCACCCACTGAAGCCTGCATCAGAGTCAGGGAGTGAGAATCCCTGTTCACCATTTAGAATGTCGGTCCTTTTTGGTATAGGGGAAATTCTAAGAACAGTGGTGAGTTTTCAACAACATGTCAGACCGAGTAAAACTCTTGTTTTGGGCTTTTCAATCTTTTATGGGAAACTTATCCCCAACTTTGCCACGCTGCTCAGCCCGCTCCACCAACTGTCGATAAAAGGGCGCCAGCGGGATTGGGGTCACCTGCACTAGAAGGCATTCAAGGAGGTGAAACACCTGTTGTCCTCCAGGAAGCTACTCACACATTGATTTGATTTGATTTGATTTATTGTCACATGTACAGTGAAAAGTATTTTTCTGCGGCCAACGGAATGTACACAGTGCATACATAGTAAATAAAAAAAGAATAATCAACAGAGAACATGGGGGGGGGGGGTTGTGCTACGCTTCCTGAAGTCAATGATCAGTTCCTTGGTCTTTCCGACATTTAGAGTGAGGTTGTTTTCGGTACACCATGCAACCAAGTGATTTATCTCCCTTCCATTTTGACCCTACAAAGCCGCTTTCCCTCTCGTGCGATGCTTCTCCTTATGACATAGGGGCCGTCCTTGCACACCGAATGCTCGACGGATCGGAAAGGCTGATCGGTTTCATACCCCGCACACTCATCGACACAGATGTAACTATATACAAATCGAGAAGCAGGGCCTGGCTGTCGTTTTCGGAGTTCGCACATTCCACCAATACGTCCACCGCCATGCGCTTACAGTTTACACTGATCACAAACCTTTACTCGGACTGTTCAAAGAAGATCGTGTGATTTCCCCGATCGCATCCGCCAGGGTCCAATGATGGGCTTTGCTCTTGGCCTTCTATGAGTATACGTTGGAACACTGCCCAGGCACGTGGATCCCGCACGCCGATATGTTGAGCTGCCTTCCCCTGTCCACGAGGCCGCAGGCACCTGCCTCAGCTGAGGAGGTTATCACGGCCCTCATTTCAAGGAGTCTCTGTCGGTCATGGCGGCTCATGAGAGAGTGGACCCAGATAGACCCACAGTTATCCTGGGTCTGACACTTGATTCAGTATTCAGCCCAGCACCGGGCCTTGCCCGATAACGTGAGGGCCTACACTACCAAGCTGAGGGTGAAGGCCGGCGTCTTATTGTGGGGAATGTGGGTGGCCGTCCTGGAACAAGGCCACAGCCTTTGATGCAGGACCTCCACAGTGAACCTCTGGGGGTGTCGAAAATGAGGATGCTCACCCAGAATTATGTCTGGTGGCCTGGAATCGATTTCGACATTGAAAAGGTGGCCCAGCACTGCAGGCCTTGCCAAGAACACCAGAAAGATCTGCCAGATGCACCGAACCACCCATGGGAGTGGCCAAGAACCCCGTGGTCTCGCGTCCACATCGCCTTCACCGGCCCATTTTAGGACGCAGAATTCCTAATTATGGATGCCCACTCAAAGTGGCTCAAGGTCCACAAAACGCAGGCCACAACCATGAGGGCGACCATGGATCAGTTACGATACACCTTCAGCACGCATGGAATCCCTGGTGTCTGACGACGGCACCGCTTTCATCAGCGGGGAGTTTGAGAAGTTTGTGGCATCGAATGGTATCCGCCACGTGCAGACCGCCCCGTATCACCCAGCCTCAAACAGTTTGGCCGAGAGGGTGGTCCAAGCATTCAAATGCTATGAAGAAACTGACCGCAGGGTTCTGGGAGACCCATCTGGCCCGGTTCCTGTTCAGCTACCGGACAACTCTGGAGTGGCGCCAGCGGAACTACTGATGGGGCGTCGCCTCAGCTTGTTCCCCCTGCACGTCACCCGAGGTCACCTGCAGGCAGGACTGCTCGGAGGTGGATGCTGGACGGCGCATGTCGATGCGCAGTTTCAAGCCCGAGGACGACGTCTATCCCAGGAATTTAGCCGCCGGTGCCACGTGGATTCGGGCGTGGTGCTTAGACCGACTGGTCTGGTCTCTTATTCATTCCGGGTGCAGGGAAAGGAAGCCAGCAGCCACTTGGATGACTTCCGCAGCCACACTCAGGAACCACCGAAGCCTGCTCGGGATGCACCAGTCCCAAATCTCCGCAGATCTCAGCTGCACATCTGAGTCTTCCCTCCAGATTCTCTGGCATTCTGTGCACAGAGAATTTGGGGCCGTAGTTTTTGCCGTCTCTCTGATGGAGCAGGGCCTGGTAGAGCGAGCTCCCCGGTGAAAATCACGTTTCCCGGCCCTGGCCAGACTTTGGGCCTGGGGCCGCCGTTTATGTTGACGGTTAACACGGGCTCAACATCACCCTCATTACTCTTAATTTTTGCATCTGCGAGGTTGAAAGCCACATTTGATACATTTCATGATGATACAGTCTTGTTCATTAAAATGCACTGTCTATATGTTGTATGCAAACACCAACCCTTTAGGTCCCTGCACTCCACAGTTCGAATCATGAGATTCTGTATGAATAAAGCCTGATAAGTTCCTTATGCCATTAGGGAGCTGATGAAACCAACAAGAACCTTCTCGAAAGGAAGCACTTTGCATTTCACTGTAATCATCTGTGGATTAACACGCTCAACTTTAATAACCTCAGCACTTATCAGCACATAGAATTAATTACACAGTGAGAAGTCAATTAAGGGGGAGCACTTATTTTGTGCTTGCCAATCTCAACAATGAATGTTAGCCTTTTCGAAATTCAATTTTTGCACAGACAAGAAGTGGCTGATCTTTGAATTATTCAGCAGTATGACTACAAGCATAACTCCTTAATTACTGAATTACTTTTGAGTCTGTGTCAAGACAACAGGTTTTCGATCAGGTGGTACCACTCCAAGAATTGACAGCACTCGCATAAAAATATTAATGGCTGAGAAAGGAATCCAGGAGCTCCAGGGCTTTCTAGATACGGAGGTGAATGGCGTTGGACACTCTCCCAATCAGGCAAACAAACCCCCGTTGACCGAGGGCCTCTGTGGCCCGGCAAGATGTCTCCTCTGAGTTCCACGAGGAGGACTCACAGTGGTGCTACACCTGTGGTCGAAGGATCCGTGGGGACTGAGCAACACCTGAAGCCAGGGCTTTACACCTGGCGCAACCTGATGAGGACAAGGGCATACAACTAAATTGCATTGCCACAACAAGAATAGCCCCCATCAAAATCACCACCAAGGGTAATGTCCACCTGCCTGAAATGAAAATTGGCACAGCAGCTGCTGTCTCGGTTATAGGACAGCAGACGTACCAGAAAGCCTGGATCTGATGGACAATAAGGCGCTTTTGGAAAAGTACACAGGGGAATTGTTGGCCATCACGGGAAAGACAATGACTCCCAGTGTCTACGGGCAGAAACTCATCTGCCACTCTTAGTCGTACAAGGACCCAGACCCAGTCTGTTGGGTCGCAACTGGCAGCAGAGGCTCCACCTGGACTGGTAGCAGAGTTTCAAGATGGGTACAGGGGGATTGTACGAGATCCTAAGGAAATACCCGGATGTTTTCCAGGATGGTCTGAGGAAAATGAAGGGAGCTGAGGGCAAAATCTACGTAGACCTTAAGCCCAATCAAAGTATTTTACGGTCTGCCCTGTTTCCTGTGTCCTGTTGGCGAAGGTGGGCCATGAACTCTTCCGACTGAAAAGCCTGGGAATTATTCATCCCGTGCTGTGTACAGAGTAGGCAGCAACTTTAGTCCTGGTGCTGAAGCCGGATAAAACCATCCGCCTGTGTTTATCATCATAGAATTTACAGTGCAGAAGGAGGCCATTCGGCCCATCGAGTCTGCACCGGCTCCTGGAAAGAGCACCCTACCCAAGGTTAACACCTCCACCCTATCCCCATAACCCAGTAACCCAGTAACCCCACCCAACACTAAGGGCAATTTTGGACACTTAGGGCAATTTATCATGGCCAATTCACCTAACCTGCACATCTTTGGACTGTGGGAGGGAACCGGAGCACCCGGAGGAGACCCACACACACACGGGGAGGATGTGCAGACTCCACACAGACAGTGACCCAAGCAAGCCGGGTGTGGCGATTACAAGTTGATGGTGAACCAGGCCTCTTGGTTGGACAGTTACCAATGCCACACATGGAGGCTCTCTATGTGAAATTGGCTGAAAGGCCCTCTTTCTCAAAATTAGACATGAGCCATGCATACCTCCAGTTGGAGCTGGATGCGACATCCAGGATTTGGAGCTGGATGCGGCATCCAGGAGTTATGTGACCATCAATACCCATAGGGGTCTTTATAAATACACAAGATTTCCATTCGAGATATCGTCTGCCTGTGCGATTTTTCAGTGGGTGATGGAACTTCAAGGCCTTCCAAGGGTGGCAGTTTACTTGGATGATGTCCCGATCACTGGAGACACCAAAAAAGAGCACCTGAACAATTTAGAGGAAGTCCTCTGTCGATTTTCTGAGGCAGGGGTCCACCTAAAAGGGGACAAGTATGTATTTTGCGCACAAGAGGTCACATGCCAAGGGTGTCCAGGACATAGAATGGTTTGCACCTGATGGAGCCATCAAACGGGCTCCCACGCCTGAGAATGCACCCAAACTCCAGTCGTTCCTCAGGTTCGTAAATCATTCCGGCAAATTCATCCCAAATTTGGCAACCATTCTGGCACTGTTACATGCACTCCCAGAAAGCACCAGGACTGGGCATTGAGGGCGCAGCAAAGAAGAGGCGTTTGCCAAGGTAAAATGACAGGTGCCACCTCTAGGCAGCTTAGGCACTATGTCCCTTCCCAGCCACTCCTAAACTCGTGTGATGTCCCCCCATATGGCATTGGGGCAGTGTTATCCCACCGGATTGACATTGGGTTGGAAAGGTCAATGCATCAAGGACTTTGGCCGATGCAGAGCGTAGATGCTCTCAGATTGAAAAGGCCGTCATCTTTGCGGTCAACAGGTTCCGCTAATATGTTTATGGGTGGCATTTTACAATCATAACAGACCACAAACCATTGCTCAGCCTGTTCAATGTGGACAAGGCAATCCCACCAGTCGCGTCAGCTTGGATATAGAGTTGGGCGCTGTATTGGCTGCATATGAGTCTGTGTTCGAGTATGGCTGTGGCGCGCAAATCGCACACGCGGATGCCATAAGCTGACTTCCATTGCTGCCCCCCCCCCCCCCCCCCCCCCCCCGCCCCACCATCTCCCATTTTCACGAGTGCCAGACAAAGTTGTATTGGCTTTGAATTTTATGGACAACTTGCCAGTGAAAGCCTCGCAAACTCGTGAATGGATGCAAAAAGACCTGACCTTAGTGAAGTTATACCACATCGCCCTGCACGGGGGTCAGCAGGAAAGACTACCTGAGGAGCTGTGGGTTGTAGCAACCACACAACAAGAGCTTAACATGGAGAACGGCATTCCACTGTGGGCAACCCATACTCTGGACCTGCACACTGGATACCCGGGAGTGTCCACGATGAAGATGCTCATCAAGAGCTACGTCTGATGGCCGGGACTTGATGGTGGCATAAAGGGTTTGGTGCAGTAATGGGTTGCATGCCAGGAGCATCAAAAGCTCCCACCAGCAGCATCCCTTCATCCCTGGCAATGGCCAGGCCGACCCTGGGTACGGTTGCATGTTGACTTCACCGGACCTTTTCAAGGGCCGATGTTCCTGCTAATCGTTAACACCCACTCAAAATAGTTAGACATCTACTGGATTCCATCCACCACTTTGAGGGCTGCCAGTGAGAAGTTACACCATTCATTCAGTATCCATGTCATGCCAGAGGTGCCTCTTTTACTAGTGAGGAATTCTCGCCTTTCATGGCGTTGCACAGTGTAAAACCAATTCAGAATGCCCCATACCACTCTCTTCAAACGGCCTGGTTGAGCGGGCGATACAGATCTTTAAGAGAGGCCACAGGATTCATGGAGACAAAGTGGGCGCGGTTCCTGTTTAGCTCTCGGACCACACCACATATAATGACTGGGATGGCTCCGGCGGAATTGCTGATGGGCTGAAGATTGAGGACCCGCCTTAGCCTGACATTCCCTGATACTGGCGGGACATTGGAAAGAAGTCATGGGTGTTCTCTAGAAACAATACCACAGCCGAACGATGCAGGACAGAGGTTTCCAGCCAGGGGACATGGTATACATTCGGAACTTCGGAAACGGTGCCGAGTGACTACCATGGACCATAGTGGAGAGAATCTTATACGGGGAAAACTAAGGAGCGGACGGTGCAAAAGCACATGGGCCACCTTAAATGAAGGAAGCCCGTACTAGGACCATCCCCACCGGATGAGTTAGCCCTCCACCCATTCTGCTTGTCACCCAGGAACTAAGGGGTCACACTCCCCAAGGGCCAGGACACAGATGCGCGAAGCATAAGACTCAGGGTCCAATATGGAGACAGAATCGTCCATAGTCTCTGATGACAGTTTTGTTACATAAATTTAGTGTACCCAATTTTTTTTTTCCAATTAAGGGGCAATTTCGCATGGCCAATTCACCTACCCTTCACATCTTTTGGGTTGTGGGGGAGAAACCTACGCAGACATGAGGAGTATGCGCAAACTCCACACGGACAGTGACACAGGGCCGGGATTTGAACCCAGGTCCTCAGCGCCGCAGTCACAATGCTGACCACTGCGCCACATGCCGCCCACTCTGACCACAGTTTGACCAGAGAGCGGCCACCGACAGCATCCCCCCAGACGATCGGCGTGGAAGCTATGCTCCCCAATGCATTGCACGTCCCCGTCCCCCCTACACCACCCCCCACCGACCCAGCTCTGCAACCGCTGGATGCGCAACCACAGGCGAAGCGACAAAGGAGGCCTCTTCCACTCGCTATGACAGTGGAACTTACGGCCTTCGGCAGGGAGGGGTCTATTAACCCCCACGAGACCCACGGGGACAACTTGATTGATCTTGCCATGGGGCTCATGGAATACAAGTTCCCCCACTGAGGCGCACAGATCTAATAACGGGGATCGTTAAAATAGACCTCTAAAAGCCGACTGTGATGCGAACCAACATCTTCGTATTGTCTCGGCTGGGACCTGATGTGCTACCCACTGTTTTGCGGCCTTTCATTTATTTGCTAAATAAGCCACTGCATTTAAATCCTTCTCGGAACTCCTCTGAATTTAATAGAAGTCAAAAATGTTTGGTTGAAGTTAAGACAAGTAGAAATGAAAGTGCCAGTTGTGAAATGTATTTGTTCAGTTAGAATGTGATGGATTTCCCTCTGGAAAAAATGCTGAAATTAAAGACATCAAAAACAACTTGGAACAATTGATCATAAAGAGGAATCAGCAAAAGAAGTAAAGCTCTAGAGCGTTAATTAAAACAAGATGAAATGACTGACAGAAGCCTGAAGTAAAATCTGCAAAAATTTACAAAATGAAGTTAAGAAGGAGGAGAACTTAATGAGACAATGGAGAATAAATTGAACTCCATAACTAGAAAATAAGAACAAATCCAGTGAAAAATTGAATTGGGACAATAAGAGCTTGAAGAAGGCAAGGTTGGCAATGATAAATTAACTGAATAGTAAAAAAAAAACATTGAAATTGACAGCAGAATCAGCAAATCAGACAGAGCAAGAAACTGAGATTAGATGCCAGAACGGGTGGTTGCTGAAATGGTCACGCGAGTGGAAAAGCACAGAATCAATATGATAAAACGGTCAATGAACAAGTTGCCAAATTGAAATGCTGGAAAGAGAAGAAACTTTGTCACATGATCTAAGCAGCAGCAACAGAGTACCACAGTCATTCCTTCACATGTGACTGACTGAGATTGTGAAAAAAAATGTCAATACATAAGACAGCGTTGTATTGAGGTGATATTGTTATGGGTCAGAGTTTAGAGAACCCCAAAGTGTATCATGGAGTTCACCTGACCCACAACTTTTAATAGATTGTGGTATGGGAAGCACAAGGCTCATTCTGCAGATGTGGTACAGCAGACATGGACCAGTGTTTTTTAAAACAAAACATGTTTATTCTATGAACTCCAGTTAACCTTTTTAAGACAGTGAATATCTTGGCAACCATTAATTCAATTACACCCCCAAAGAATACAACACTAAGTAACCTGTATGCTGTTCTTTTAACATCCAAAAGACTTAACAAACCTTCAAACAGGAACACATTAGGTTTACATTTAATACTGAGACCTTTTTACAATTCTGAGTTTGCCAAATGATCCATAGATAGTCTTTTGATGGCAGAGATCACAACAGTGCAGCTCACTTTTAACTTCAGATTCAGCTCACTGAAAAACACACACTCAAGCTCTTTCTCAAACTGAAACTAAAAAAGCAGAAGTAGAGCTCAGCTCCACCAACACTCTGACATCACTCCAGTGACATGAGCAGCTCCATTTCTTCAAGGTACATTTCTTAAACACCCATTTCTGAAAGGGTACTCTCGCATGACAATATGTGCCTGAGTGCATTATTATGAAAGGTGCACGGAGCGCGCAAGGGTCAACGTGGGACTGGAGAGTGGCACTACCCACAGTGTGATGTATCTAGTCACATGGTCAGAGAACATTTCAGGGCAGAGCTCTCTCAAAAAGGTTTAGTGGGCATGTTTTATGCCATCGCTGTAGTGGGTGGGGCCTGATAGAGCTGGCGAGGATGACGGGGCCAGCTCCACAGAGATCAGAACGCAATTTAAAAACAGCAGCCTGAGCACTACAGAAAATAACAAACCTCGCCCCGCATCGAGGACTCTTTCCCAACCCCCTCTCCCCCACCACCACCAATCATCATCATCATCATCAAGGGCTCGCCCCCACAATCAGCATTGGAGATCCTCACCCCAACAACAAAAAACATGGACTCCAACCCCAATGGGGCACCCCAGAGGGTTCACACCTGGCAGTTCCTAAGCACAGTTTGAAATTGCTAGGATGGCACTGCCAGGTTGGCACTGCGAACTTAAAATGTATTCAAATGAGATTCCTGCCCTTATTAGGCAAAAGGTTTGTTACAACAACGGTATGGGTGTGGAAAATTGGAACAAGCTTGCCAGCGAGGGGCAGGACCTCCCCTGCTCCCCTGTGCAGGCTGTGAGGTCGGGGCTAAAGACACAATGAGAATCCTCAACACATCCAGCCATGCCACAAGCCTCACGTGACCTTTCTCTGATCAGCGTTCCCCTGTCACACACTAGTGCCATCTCCCTTCCATTGCAAGTTAATCAGCAAAACGGCCCAGACCATCCCCTGAACACTATGGACCCGAGCAGCTCCATGGGAGACACCTCGGAAAGCAGCATTAAGGTGGCATCACCCCTGCCACCCGCACCCTCCACCAGTGCAGATACTTGCACCTCTGTGAGATGAGTGGGTCAGTCACTGTTGAGCACCTGACAACAGCAGGTGGAGGTGGGGATGTCCCAGGGATCCAGCACTCGGAGAGATGCCGCTGCCCAGGACTCTGCTGGCCCCAGACTGATGACTTGTCTCTGGGTCCTGTCATCCCAGAGGTGATGGAACAGCAATGGCAGAGCCACGAGCAGCAGGAAGGAATGACAGCATCCCTCCTCAGACAGCAAAGGCCAATTGTAGGAGTCCCATCAACTTATGCTGAGGAGATGATGTCATCACTCTAACGCAACGAGGCCAACACTGTGAGGGTGGCGTCCGCAGTGGAGACCTTGGTGCAGGACGTGCACTCCATGGCACGGGTTGTCTGCTCCATTGTTCAGGTCATGACTTCCAAGGCTGATGGCATGAGCTTCATAGAATTTACATAGATATAGAATGTACAGTGCAGAAGGAGGCCATTCGGCCCATCGAGTCTGCACCGGCTCTTGGAAAGGTCAAGAGCCAAGGTCAACACCTCCACCCTATCCCCATAACCCAGTAACCCCACCCAACACTAAGGGCAATTTTGGACACTAAGGGCAATTTATCATGGCCAATCCATCTAACCTGCACATCTTTGGACTGTGGGAGGAAACCGGAGCACCCGGAGGAAACCCACGCACACACGGGGAGGATGTGCAGACTCCGCACAGACAGTGACCCAAGCCGGAATCGAACCTGGGACCCTGGAGCTGTGAAGCGATTGTGCTATCCACAATGCTACCGTGCTGCCATCGAACAAGTCTTCAGATACATGGTGCAGGCACTGTTGAGAATCCACGAGTGTCAGCACCAGAGGACAGCAGGGCCTCTGGATCTTACTCCAGCTGTCTCTCGATCAAATGGACCAGCCCAGAATGCCCCGGACACCAAAAGGGAAGAGGAACAGGGGCTGGCTTGTTAAATATATTATAATGTATGAAAATTAGGTTCTTGACATTCCGTTTTTCTGGTTCCGCCACCGGTGAGGTGCCTGGAAAATCGGAACATGCCATCTCGGCAGTAGGAATCACGTTTTCTGATTCTCGCTGAATTTGGCACCTGTTCTTAGCTGTTCTAACTGACAGCTAACACAAGCTCAAAATTGCCCCCTTTTTTGGTGCACAGTTGAATATTCTAAGTTACATTTCTCTCATGTATCGGGCATTATCCTCAGTGCTACAAATTACAATTCAGATGAAATGGGAGAACATTCAGAGATAACTATTTCAAAGGAGATTTGAAACCTGTCCCTAAATGTGAATTTAGATATAATTCAGTTAAATTGGTCTATTTGTCCCAACTTGCGTAGTTCATTGTCAAATGTTGCCTTATAATGTTGCTGTGAAGCACCTTGGGACATTTCATTATGTTCAAGGTGTTATATAAATGCAAATTGTTGCAGTTTGCATGAGCCGGTCGAATTAAAGAAACATCATCTTCATGGAAAGCTGCATAATGCATGACGTACAAGTGGCAGGGTAATCTATTTGAGTGGAATGATATTAAGTCGCATATTGATAGTCATTTCTAAATAGGTTTTCATGAAGTGTATCCCTCTTCTTGGGACTCTGGGTAATCCGATGGGGATGCCATGTCTGGACTACTGCTTCCAGTACTGGGTCTAAACTGTTGAAAAACTCTGAAGTGGCCTTCTAACTTTGAACTGCTCTGCCTGACAGCTGATTAGCAGGTTAGATAGCTCATTGAAGATTCAATCCAGAAACATTTTCCCTTTCCTGGTAGGTGAATTAGATATTCTGAATTCTCCCTCAGTGTACCTGAGCAGGCACCAGAGTGTGGCGACTAGGGGATTTTCACTGTAACTTCATTGCAGTGTTAATGTAAGCCTACTTGTGACACCAATAAAGATTATTATTATTATTATTACATTTGCTCCCTCAGCCCTATGCTTTTAAAACTGTTACTTTTTGAAGTGTCTGAGCCTTCCTAGAAAGCCCACAACACTTTGGATTCCCCTGAGACCCTTTAAAGTGTTTGTATTAATTCAAATTCACCGTGCAGTACCTTTAACTAGCCTTTGATTGACAGCTTAACGGACTAAACACAGCAGCAAAGAGATTTGTTTATTTATCTTGCCTTTCAAGCTTGAAGCTTGAATGCATCTGAAGTACCCTCTATTGATCCCCCAATCTTGTTCCGATTGACAGCTAGTGGCCACTTCAACAATGAAAGCACTTAACATTTTTGAAGGGGCCAGCAGCCCGAGATCACGGTTCCAAGAGTGATCTTCAGATTTTCAAGAGCTGGAAGGGGCAAGCCAGACATGCGACCCCCACCTTGGGGGGAGGATCCCAGGGTCAATCCCTGACCCAAAGCCTGAACTCAGCCAATACCCAGGGCCCTTTAGGAACTCTCCCTTTGCAGCCTGGCAGCAACAGAGGAGAACATCAGCAATGGTCTAACATCCTAATCCTCCCTTGGTGTCCAGCATGCCAACATAGAACATAGTACATACAGTGCAGAAGGAAGTCATTCGGCCCATCGAGTCTGCACCAACCCACTTAAGCCCTCACTTCCACCCTATCCCCATAACCCAATAACCCCTCCTAACCTTTTTTTTTGGACAATAAGGGAAATTTAGCATGGCCAATCCACCTAACCTGCACGTCTTTGGACTGTGGGAGGAAACCAGAGCACCCGGAGGAAACCCAAGCGGACATGGGGAGAATGTGCAGACTCCGCACAGACAGTGACCCAGTGGGAATCGACCTGGGATCCTGGCGCTGTGAAGCCACAGTGCTAGCCACTTGGGTTACCGTGCTGCCCAAAGTTGGGATGTCATTGCTTGGGTGTCATTCCCATGGTGCCAGGGGGCAGTGCATCATTTGCAAAGTCAGGGGCCGGGGACTGAAAGGGGGAGGGGGGTTTGGTGGGGGGGGGGGGGGGGGGGGGGTTTGGGGAGCTGAATGCACAGAATCCATTGAATCCCTACAGTGTAGAAGGAGCCCATTCAGCCTATCAAGTCTGCACCGACCCTCCGAAAGTGGATTTTCCATAGATCCACTCCCATACCCTATCCCTGTAACCCTGCACATTGATCATGGCCACCTAACCTGCATATCTCTGGACTGTGGAACGAAACCACAGCACCTGAAGGAATCCCACGCAGATATTGGAAGAATGTGCCCACCAAACACAGTCACACAAGGTCAGAGTTGGCGCAGTGAGGCAGCAGCGCTAACCACTGTGCCACTGTTATAGGGTGGCTAAAGGGGGGGCGAGGCTGAGGGGGTGGCAAAAGGGAATCTGGGGTTGTCGGGGGGGGGGGGGGGTTGGGTCACCCTCATGCATGCATATGGGGCGGGGGGGTGACCCAATATTCCCTTGGTGGGGAGAGGGTGCCCCTCCTTGATGAGGGATTGGGGGTGCTTCCCTTGTCAGTGGGGGGGTTAATATTTGCATTGTCAGGGGGAGGGGGTGTGTCTCTGGACGCTGGGACTAAAGAGCCCGTTCAAAATGACAACCATAGACCAGTAACTGCTGGGAAACCGGCGTGATCGCCGCTATGCATAATTTAGCGTAGCAAAGGTCTGTGAATACCACCTTGGTGATGCTCCCTGGCACAAAGTCTCGATTCTCCGCTGAACCAGTCTGTGAACCAGAATATTTCTCACTTACGATTCGATGGGTGGGAACCTTACCAGAATTTGGCAAAGTGTCTGTCTCAGACTGAAAGCTGGTGTGTCGATTACCAGTGGCATAGACCAGTTTTCTCTCCAGGTATTGAGTCTCTTTAAAGAAAAAAATGAATGGGCGTGGCTTATGCCATCACTCGATGAGGCGGGTCCTGCTACAGCCGGCAACCGGCTCCACAGAGATGGGATAGTCATCTTTAAAGTGCGCTCTGATCAGCACTGAGACCTAACGCCCCCATCATGGAATTAATGGAGCGTTCTCCCAACCCACCGCCGTCAATCATCACCAGCATTCCATTCCATCCCTCATCATCTCCCACCCCTCCCCCAACGGAAGTTTTGCTGGCAATCATACCCCCTCCTACTCAATGCCCGCTCTAGCACCCCCCCCCCCCCCACCACACAAATTGACCCCCCCCCCCCCCATGGGATTCCCACCAGGGCCCCCCACATCTGGCACTGGCTCCTGCCAGGTTGGTGCTGTGCCAATGTGGCAGTGTCTTAAACTGGTGGTGCCAAACTGGCAATACCAGTCTGACAGTGCAACTGTGCCAAGGGGCAGTGCCAGTGCAATGCCCAGGCATGTTTCTCTCCCTCTGCCCCCACCCCACACGGTCCATACTTAGCTCTGTGCCCCCAGAGGGATCCCGTCGACTGATTTTCATTTGGCCAATCCTGTTGTAAACCTCGTCAAAGTATGAATATTTAGTGAGGAGGGATCAAATAGCATTTATGCAAGGCATCTATAAACAGTTGAGAACTTTAGCCTCCATATACTGCCAGGTTTGGCTCAGTTGAAATTTTAAAAGTCCAAATCCTGCAAGCAAACCCCTCCAATCTGCCCACTTCCGGTTTCAATGGAGATGAACGGGGGCCAGAGAATGAAACTACTCCTGGGAATAAATGGATATTAAATATTATTATGGTACTGTGTTAACCCTGGCGTGCCAAGTTTTCCAGGCCTTGGGAAACCTGACAGACAAAGGGAAGTGAGGACAGTTGGATCAAGAAGGGAAGTGCCTCTCCATTTACCAGCTAGATATAGATTACCTGCCAAACCCACAACCCCCTCTACACTTTTTAATCTCCCCCACCAACCCTCCTGATCACACCTTAGACTCTCTGATCTCCTCAAGCCTGTGGCCTCTCATTCCCTTCTCCCTGTTTCCCAGGTGTGATTTGATGCTAAAGGTCTATTCGCCTGACAGTCAACCAGCTGATTGTAGCGAGGAAACAGAGATTCAAAGTGACTAATCATATATATATATTCTTCTGGGTTTCCTGATTTATTTCCTGGCCGAGCCCGCAACCCTCCCAGTCCTGACTACCACCCCCATGCACCAAACCTGATAGACGAGCTCAAGTTATTTTCATATTTCAAGATATATCACCGGGAATGATTCCCTGCCCCTGTGTATTCAAAATGTATTCAGAATACAGTGTTGAATAACTGCACTTGAAAGTATTCTTTATTGCTTATTGCTACTGTTTGGAATTTTGTAAACAAGTTTTGCCACAGTGTTTACTATGGAAATTATGCATTTCATGGCTATAATTAGCTTTTGATATTTATACCAATTAAGTAATTAATTGGCTGTATGAGAAGTGTTGAGTAACTCTTCCGACATGTGCATCACTGGTATCTCTTCTCATCGAGGTCGCCGTTCATTCATGTCCCAAGGTTCTCATCTTTCATTATCATACATTCCTGCAATTTCCTTTGCAGATCATAAATTATGTATAAAGATGGAAATTTTCTCTTGAAATACGGCAATCTCTTTATTAAAAGTCAGAGAACCTCGGCAAATGCCACTGTACGAGAGCTGGAGCTACTGCACACCTCGGGAGACAAAATTTTGGGTCAGGTTCTGTGATCGAAATAACAATGAGGCTAATGGTATATGTTGTTATTAATGAACGAACAGCACAGCAAACTCAGCTGAGGAACAGTAGAGCATAGACAATCACTTTGGGATTTCCAAGTTGTACCACTCTGCCACAAAACGAAATGTCATCTCGCTGTCTGTCTTGCCATTGAAATGCGTTGAGTGGTGTGACGTTGCCATACTTTCATGGTAGATACTAACTAAAGTCGCCACATAAAATAGGTGCTTGTGTGATGTGGCGCACTGAGTCAGCCTTGGCGGCAATTAAAGTCCACTTATATTTAGTTCAGTCTCGTTTCAGACACATAACTATCAGGGATACTTTGTAGAAATGTCTATGAATCTAAATGGTGAAAGAAATCAGACACTCGCGTGACACCAAGATCTCCGTAAGTGTTTAAATAAATCTGTGATGCAAAAACAAAGGGACAAAAGGCTTTTTAAACCAGGCATCCTACTGTTCATGTGTTTACAGTACAGCACGGAATTGGAGACTCACCGTGATTAACTATCTGCATGAGGAGACCGTCGTTCCTGGTGATGTCAGAAGCACCGTGTGTGATGAGACTGTTTGATTGAGTAATAAGGCTGTTCAGCCACCACCGAACACCCACAATGCCTCGCTAGACCCTGATCTAGCCACAACCATCAGATTTTCTGCATGTGGATCACACCAGTCAGCCAGCCTCAAAGACGTCGAACGCATTCCGTGAACTTGAGGGCAGACAGCAAAGTCTTACTTTTGCAGAGCGAAAAGTGGGGCAGTGCAACTCACCCAACAACTTTTAGATATTGAATTTATTTTCCCTTGAAAACAAATTCGAATTAAGGGCCAATTTAGGGTGGCCAATCCACCTACCCAGCACATCTTTTGGTTGTGGGAGTGAGACCCACGCAAACACGGGGAGAATGTAAAAACCCCAGATGGATAGTGACCCGGGGCTGGGGTCGAATCCAGGTCCTCGGCACCATGAGGCAGCAGTGCTAACCACTGCGCCACCATGCCGCCCTGTTAGATATTGAAATTTTACCTGGTAACCGTCCATGATTGCAGGTTATTGTGCTGTGTACACATGAATAGCATCAAACATAATTAGCCTCACCTCTAAGTGGACAGCAACGTATGACCTTTTAAGTTGGGCCAATGTTGAACGTGTGAAGAACACGTAGGACAAGGTCAAAGACCAATGTGCATAATTTGGCGCTTTGTTCACTACAAAATTCAATGTTCTCTTCCCCATGGTTGTCAGCTCAGTGGACACAATGCTGGCTATGATTATATCCTGTGATAATAGAATTGTCATAGAATTTACAGTGCAGAAGGAGGCCATTCGGCCCTTTGAGTCTGCACCGGCCCTTACAAAGAGCACCCCACTGAAGCCCACGTATCTACTCTATCCCCGTAACCCAATAACCCCCGCTTAACATGTTTTGGACACTAAGGGCAATTTAGCATGGCCAATCCACCTAACCTGCACATCTTTGGACTGTGGGAGGAAACTGGAGCACCCGGAGGAAACCCACGCAGACACGGGGAGAACATGCAGACGTCACACAGACAGTGACCCAGCCTGGGACCCTGGAGCTGTGAAGCAACTGTGCTAATCACTATGCTACCGTGCTGTCCACTATGCTACCGTGCTGATGATCGAAGTTTTCAACTATTTAATGTTTTCTCCCCAATAACGGGCAATGATTTACCACAGCAGGACTTCCAATACCATCTGCAATTGGCTCGATTCCCATTACATGCTTCGGCTTTTAATTTTTTTTGAATGGCAAGTTGGAAAAAGTATGAGCTGTCGGAATTTACATTCTTTTTGTTGCCCATGTCATAGCAGCAACATTGGAGAGATCAGAAAACCAGCAAAGTAAACAAATGCTTGCATTTATAAACTTATTTGCACTATGTCACACAAGAATTAGAGGAAAAAACATACTGACCCACAGCAATGATATATACATACAGATTACACATTTTAATGGCCTTCAAGAGTCAACTTTCTAGTCATGTCAGACACCAAACTCTACTGGCAGCCTGCTTTGAGTAGCCTCTCAGGAGTCAAAGTCTTCCACTCAACTTACGTGGTGTGATACATCCCTGTTCATGGTACCTTTTTTATTTAATTAGCAATGCCCACCTGCCATTCTCTGGCTAAGTAAACATATTGCGAGTGACATGCAGGAATTTCAGATATTATTGAAGATCTTGTATTTGTCGGGAAACAAGAGCATGAAGGTTGAGATGTTGTGAGATAGAACATATAGAACATAGAACAGTACAGCACAGTACAGGCCCTTCAGCCCACGATGTTGTGCCAACCATTTATCCTAATCTAAGATCAACCTAATTTACATGCCTTCAATTTACTGCTGTCCATGTGCCTGTCTAAGAGTCGCTTAAATGTCCCTAATGACTCTGACTCCACAACCTCTGCTGGCAGTGCATTCCACACACCCACCACTCTCTGTGTAAAGAACCTACCTCTGACATATCCCCTATTCCTTCCTCCAATCACCCTAAAATTATATTCCCTCATAACAGCCATTTCCACCCTGGGGAAAAGTCTCTGACTATCCACTCTATCCATGCGTCTGAGCACCTTGTACACCTTTATCAAGTCACCTTTCTGCCTTGTTTGCTCCCTCAACCTTTCTTCATAAGACATGCCCTCCAGTCCAGGCAGCATCCTGGTAAATCTCCTCTGTACCCTCTCCAAAGCATCGACATCCTTCCTATAATGAGGCGACCAGAACTAGGCACAATATTCCAAGTGTGGTCTAACTAGAGTTTTATAAAGCTGCAGCAAAACCTCGCGGCTCTTAAACTCAATCCCCCTGTTGATGAAAGCCAACACACCATACGCCTTCTTAACAACCCTAGATGGAGAAGAGTCTAGACTGAATAGAGAAGTAATTGACGAAATGAAAAAGAGAATAGTTAATCAGACAGCTGCAATTCATACAACATTGGGCAGAGTTCTCCCATCCTGGGACCCCGATGGGGATGGCAACGTGGTATGTTTCCTGCTGCTGAGGCCAGCAGGAAAATACACTAAATTTTCACCCTGATCTCATTAATTATACCAGCAGGGGTTTCACACCGTATTTCGTGATGAGGCAGACCTGTTGTGTGAAAACGTTTTCTCCCACATCACATTTGCTTCTTTTGCAAATCTTGTCATAGAAGCATAGAATTTACAGTGCAGAAGGAGGCCATTCGGCCCATCGAGTCTGCACCGGCACTTGGAAAGAGCCCCCTACTTAAACCCACCCTCCACCCTATCCCTGTAACCCAGAAACCCCACTTAATCTTTCAGATACTAAAGGGCAATTTATTATGGCCAATCCACCTAGCCTGCACCTAACTTTGGACTGTGGGAGGAAACCAGAGCACCCGGAAAAAACCCACGCAGACACGGGGAGGAAGTGCAAGCTCCACATTGACAGTCTCCTGAGGCCGGAATTGAACCTGGGACCCTGGAGCTGTGAGGCAGCAGCGCTAACCAGTGGGCCCACCATGCCGTCCTTGATCCTTCTTGAGTGTTGTTGGAGCAGAACCCACCGAACACTTGACCAGCATTCCATCACATCCCTGACTTGTGCGTTGTTTTCAGTAGATTCAGAAGGTGACCCTTATTATAAATGCTGGAATTAGATATTAGTTCCTTGGTTCATTTTTGTTAATCACAAACTGAATGACTTAATTGTGTACATTTAAGATCATTACTACCATGTGCTTTGTCAATGAACATTTGGTTTATCTTGCTGTTAGATTGTATTTGTTAACAGTTCACAGTGCCTTTGGAAGTTTGGAAGGGCAAAACAATTATTTATTTAACAGGTTTGAGAACAATAAGTTCATTAAAATGATTAACATTGAAATAAGAAATTAGAAAAATAAATTATTCCATTTTAAAAGCTTCACATGCAGAATCATTTGATGCGTTAAATGGAGAGACCTCGTTGTCCTTACTGATCTCATAGTAATTATCAATATCATCCTTTTGTTTTTAAGCCTGCAAGGTCGCACGGTGGTACAGTGATCAGCACTGCTACCCCACAACAACAGAGACCCAGGTTCAAGTCTGGCCTCGGGTGACTGTCTGTGTGGAGTTTGTACTTTCCCCCCATGTCTTCATGGGTTTCCTCCTCCAGGGGCTCCGGTTTCCTCCTATGGTCCAAAGATGTGCAGATTAGGTGGATAAATTGTCCCTCAGCGCCCAAAGACCTGTAGGTTAGGTGGGGTTACAGGGATAAGGCAGGGAAGTAGGGTGCTCTTTCTAAGGGTTGCTGCATACACGATGAACCAAAAGGCCTCCTTCTGAAATGAAATAAAAATCGCTTATTGTCACGAGTAGGCTTCAAATGAAGTTACTGTGAAAAGCCCCTAGTCGCCACATTCCGGCGCCTGTTCGGGAAGGCTGTTACGGGAATCGAACCGCGCTGCTGGCCTGCCTGGTCTGCTTTCAAAGCCAGAGATTTAGCCCTGTGCTAAACAGCCCCTGCCCTGCCCTGCTCCTGCCCTGCAGGAATTTTATGATTGTAGCTCATCCCCCACAGACGTGGGCTTCATAATCATAAGATTGGCAACCTTTCTTGAATAATCTGTGTGTCCAATGATGTCTATGAGCCTGCTGTTTATATGTCTTTTATTTGTTCAGGGAATGTACGCGTCACTGGCTGGGCCAGCATTTATTCCCCATCCCTGATTGCCTTTGCACTGAGTTATTTAGTCGGCATTTAATAGTCAACCACATTGCTGTGGGTCTGGAGTCACATGTAGGCCAGACCAGGTAAAGGTGGCAGAATTTCTTGCCTATGTGAACCAGATGGATTTTTATGACAATCAACATCATTAGATTTCAGATTTTTATTGATTTCAAAATTCACCATCCTCCGTGGTGGAATTCAAACGTGGGTCTCTGGATTACCTGTCCAATGACAATACCACTACACCATCACCTCCCTCTTTCATCGGTTGTAAAGCGCTGCGATCATGAGAGGCACCATATAAATGTAAGTTCATATTTTTATTTTCATGTGGAGCTCTGGTCTAACAGCTTTTGCCTCAACACTATGGGGGAGTTATTTTTTTTTTAATGGGCCTTTCGGCCACGCATCCCTTATTGGCAAACCATGTGGCTAATTCGCAGCACACGTTTGCACATTCTCCCCATGTCTGCGTGGGTTTCACCCCTCACAACCCAAAGATGCGCTGGCTAGATGGATTGGCCACGCTAAATTGCCCCTTAAATGGAAAAGAAAAATAATTGGTTACTCTAAATTTAGAAAAAAAAAACAATAATAATTCGCAGCACACAATGTAGCAAATTTCCAGATGGGTCAATCGGCCTCTTGAGTGTTGAAATGAACCAACCGAAAGATTTTGTTGTGATGGGTGAGATGGAGGGTAACTTTAAAACAAGTAAAATTCTTTCCATTTTGACTCCGCTAAACAATGGCCAACTTTCTGACCATCCACTGCCAGCTAGACATCGTGGGAGAGACAAGAGAAGGGGTTAAAGGGAATGAAGATAATGTGAAGAAAGTGGTATGAGAGAATGCAGTGCAAATTTTGATTGGTGGGTTAGGTTTCAAAACAATGTGCAATCCTTTCCTCCTGCCTTGTCAATTTAGACTCTTAATAACTTTAATCATTAAGCATGAGGATGTCTCAGATAATAGGATTTGTGTTCCTTTCATCCGCAAAGGCTAATCCTGAAGATTTGTGCTTGTGATACAGATGCTCATCTCCATTTGCTCCTTTGTATTTTCAATTACTTCATTCTGAGTTGACTGTAGGTAGCAGAGCCTGCTGCGACACAGGGCCACATATTCAGACGACAGTTAATAGTACACTTCTATTAGTTGTAGTTGGGGTAAGATTATTGGCAGTGCCAGAGGGAATATTCAAAGATCGCAGTCTTCCAGCATAGTTCCACGAAAGGAGAATGGGTCAGGTATTTGGTCCGATACTATGGTGGCCCCACCTGGGGAAGCGTTCCCTGGAGTGTGACAAAGATGAATTTACTCTTCCATGTAACACCTATTTGTCAGTACTAACAGTTCATTCTTGTCACCTCTGCAATAGTGGAGTTTGAAGCTGGTAGCAACCTTTAGGTCTGTCATAAATTGCTCAGAGACTGCCAACAAAGTTGGCTTTGAGCTGTATTCCAGGAGGTTGGACGAGCAGAAAGAAATAAACTCAAACTTTTAAAAAATGTTTTTAATTTTTCCAATTAAGGGGCAATTTAGCCTGGCCAATTGGCCTACCCTGCACATCTTTGTGTTGTGGAGGTGAGACCCATGCAAACATGGGGAGAAAGTGCAAACTCCACACTGACAGTGACCCAGAGCCAGGATGGAACCTGGGTCCTTGGCGTGGTGAGGCAGCAGTGCTAACCACTGCGCCACCGCGCCACCCCGTAAACTCAAACTTTGATGTCTGGCCAGCTCCCAGTGAAAACCCCGCAGGAGCAGACCGCCTTCTCTACTGGGGGCCAGAGTCAGAATCCCATCGGATTTTAGCTATCGGCTCTCATTTGAAAGCTGCTGGTCAACTGCTTTGTATATTTTGGGTGGAAAGCAACAACTGAATCGACAGGAAGCTGATGAAGTTTGGATGATGCAGTGGATACCAAACATACAGAACGCCCACTTGAAATGGATATCCTGGATGGCAAGAAAGCCAGTTCCTCACTACGAAAACTCTATGCTCCAGAATCTGTCATTTTGTTTAACATTCGCTGTGACTTCATTATTTCTGACAGCATTCATTCTGACTTAGCTGACAGATGCGTTTTCCACCAGAAGTTCTGATGTGAGCCGATTTGCCTGTTTGTTGATGACCGACTGCAAATATACTGTGACTGTGTCACTGTCGTTTTAATAATTCCTGTGGAATGTTCTGCCAGCTTTTTGAGTTTAATGCAAAAGTGACAACACATGCTTCAGCAAGACTGCTAAGATGGACATTTATCACAAAGCATTTAGCTAGAATGTTTCGAACTAACTGTCCCTCAGCCCGCTAAATCTGTGTGCATTGTTACAAACTAAATTTCACTCTGTTAAATGTAAAGATCACTCGAGTGGAATTTTCCCCAATATCGGCAAAGGCCAATAGCGGGCGGGAAAAGTGGCATTGAAGCCGCCAATACCAACAGTGGCTTTCTCCGTTCTATCGTCTCAGACTTAGGGTGGGATTTTCCACCCTCCCAGCGGCGTGCCTTGTGATGGTGGATGGCCAACCGGTGGCCAGCGAGGTAGGGGGTCTTACAATCACAAGGCTGTCAATGGGGTTTCCCTGCTAGTGCTAGGAATCCAGTGTCAGGGCAAAGAGTCCAGTGCCCAGATATCAATCTCTTGCTTTTTACCAGCATTAGAGCAGGCGTTAAACTCTGCAGAAAATAATAGGCTGAGTGAAGAATAGCAATTTCCATTTATAACATTTAGAATTGGATAGTATGTCCAGTGAATAAAAAAGCTATCCTAGATCAGCTAAAACTAGCAAGCAAAAAAGTTAAAATTAAACGTATAATGAAGAAGAAAAATGGGTGGAAAAGCTGGGTGATGAACCAGGAGCTGACTTTAATGCAGCCAGTCCCAGTAGGAACCATAGCGACCCTGGGCCCACTTAATCATGGGATATGCTGCGTGTCAATCTCCTAACAGCAGCAAAATCTCTCCTGATTAATTCAGGAGGGCAGAATAATAGGCTAATGTGTGATTCCAAGCGGCATTTTCAGGATGTCAATTGGTCTGGTAATGATCCCATTGACACCCACAGTCAAGCCTCCTGGCTCTCCCACACCTCCCAAAAACAGCCCAGCAAAGCTTGTTAATTTGCCAGTGGCCTCCTGGGTGCTGCCCCTCACCTTCAGGCACTCTGTGATCTAATGGGGGGCCCCGCATCAGGTAGGGTGTACCCCTCTGATTCCCACCTGCCACATCTCCTTCATTATCCCCACCCCATGATCCCCTTCAGTCATTGATCTGGATCCCATGACAATCCTGGACCACTGATGGGGGCATTGTCACAAGCTGCCACTGATGCTGGAGCGGATGAAGGGCTGCTAGCCTCTGCCCAGAAGCTCTCAACAGGCATGACTGCTAACACTGGGGACCTCAATCATGAGGAAGCACTGATGGTGGCCACTTAAATGCCTGGATGGCACATGATTCCATCGAGCCTCCCGCATCAAACTAAGGGTTCCTCCCCCAGTCGGTGGGTCAGACCCCCAGAGGCCCAGGTAGTCAAAACTAAAATGCCAACAACTTTTATTTAAAATTGCTTTTACCATTTTTTGTTTTTTGTATTATAGAGCTAATATTAAAATAGATCTCTGGTTCACACTAGGTCTCACTCATCCATCACCAATGGCTTCACCAATCTATATTGACACCCATTCCCCAATGTATTCAACTTAAAATTCTTGTAGCAATCTTTAAATTCTCCTGCACTTGCCTTGACCCGTGTGATATCCCCTACCCTGACCCACACAAATAGTCTGTTACTCTGATTTATTGGCTGAACCATCATGGACCATGTTAAATGCAGCATAAAACTGCAAATCGTGATGGTTATTCACCAACTTTATTACTGCAATATTAATGTTCATTCTAACAGAGTGGTTTGCTCAGGAACTCACCTTGGTCTACCAGCTGGCTGAGTTTAATGTACTCTCTTGCCAAATTATCTCATGAGTTGATCATCCTCCAACAGTTTGACCCTTGATGGGAAAGTCGTCAGAGATAGTGGTCGGCAAGCTATTTAACTGCAGGGGCCATGCTGGCAGAGCACAATGGTCCACATACTCAATGTCCAGCAGCGTTGAATAGTAATCAGAGAGGGGCACCCCGGCAGTTTCATCCCTCTAAATCTTATCAGCACCAATAGTTAAAGTGATAATTGTAGCTTTGTTATATTTTATGTATTAACAGTGACTCCTCAGTTTGAAAGGACACCTGCACCATTGCCATTCTTAATAATAATAATCTTTATTATTGTCACAAGTATGTGGGTACATTAACACCGCAATGAAGTTGCTGTGAAAATCCCTTAGTCACCACACTCCGGCGCCTGTTCGGGTACAGTGAGGGAGAATTCAGAATGTCCAATTCACCTAACAAGCACGTCCTTTGGGACTTGCGGGAGGAAACCGGAACACCCGGAGGAAACCCACGCAGACACGGGGACAACATGCAGACTCCGCACAGACAGTGACCCAAGCGGGAATCGAACCCGGGACCCTGGTGCTGTGAAGCAGCAGTGCTAACAACTGTGCTACCGTGCCGCCACTTGGCGACCCACCATCATCCCACTTCATTTATTTAAAATAGGCAACTTTTTCAGTATTGGGTTAACCATAGTGAATAGCTGTTGGGGGTGTAATAGCAATTGTGTGCGCAAGCTGCAAACTATGAAAGTAAAAATAAAGCAAAATGCTGCAGATGCTTGAAATCCAGAAGCGATGAAAGCAGTTCGGAATCCTGATCTTGTTCAATGAAAGCTAGTTAAAAGCACGTTCCAGAAATATCTCTGTGTAATTGTTGCAATCCACCAAAAAGCTTTTTTCTTCCAGTGCTGTCTTATTCTCTTCGCCAGCCTCCCTTACATTGACTTTGACGTACAGAATTTCACAGAAGCTTGAGTTCTTGTTACGATGTGCAGACATCAAATAGCTCTGTGACAGAATCCTGACTTGCTGTAGACAGAAGTACAGCCTTCGTAGATTATGGGTTTTTTTTGTTCTGTTTTTCGCATGACTCCATTTGATTAGCTATGCATCTATCCTTTTAACGTGTACATAGTACTTGTACTTATGTTGTGCCTTTTCATGTCTCATCGTCTTAACAGTGACTGTGTGAAGCACTCTATGTAGGTGAATGCGGCAGACATTTTCTCAGCAAGATATTCTTTGAGAAGGACCCTCTGATCGTTGGGAAGAAATAAAATGTTTTATAAATGCAAGTCTCTCTTCCTCCTGCTTAAACAACAAAAGGAATGACGAATCATTCTGTTTTTGACCCGTTGGATAAAACATTAGTAGAACTCTATGTTCTACTTTGAATTTCTTCTTCAAAGTCTGACTGAACAGGTTGGCACAGTCATGGCTCAATATTTTAGCAAGAAATAGCACTTCTGACCTATTCTGCCCCTCAACATGCTGAACTACACAAGCTATGATGGCAACACGTGTAGCCACCTGCAGTGCATCCAAAACGTTTATCCAGCTAAACTTCAGAAATTAGGATCTTAGAATCATTGGGTGTGATTCAGCTGACTTAAAACTAAGTCCGCTTTTGGGCACATTCGGCAGGGTGGTTCTTGGCGGCTGCAGCGCGAGAATCACCCCACTGTTCATTGACATTTTGCTGTTTTCTTTTGGGCTCGTCCCTGCCAAGGCCGCACTTAGAGCCACACTTAGAGGGCTGCTCTCAGATGAGGGTGCCATGTTGATCAGCAGTCCCGAACTTCCCACCCCACCTCTCAGTCTCCCTGCTCTGCTTTCTGACACCCCCCCCCCCCCCCCCCACTCAGCCCCCAACCTTGTCTAGGGCTCTGGGAAACCCATCTTACCCCTCCCTCCAATTGACAAAGCCCCCCAGGCCCAACCTCTGGCAGTGCCAACCTGGCACCCGGGCACAGGATTGAACTGCCAATGTGCCTGGGTTGCACTGCCAGCGTACCACCCTACACTGCCAATTTGAGGCTCTCGTGCAATTCCTGTATTGTGCTCGCCAGTGCAGGAAATGACTTAAAGATTGGCCTCGACGGGGAGTTCCTTGACGAGGCCAAAAAAAAAGCTGCAGGTGCTGAGAAGCAGCCCGTTAAACGCACCATTCAGCGGACTTTAACTTGAGTCCGCTGAATCGCGCCCTCTGTTTCTAAAGATTGGATGACAAAGAATGTTTGAATGAACATTTTTCAAGGTACAAAAGGTCCGCTTGGGAGGTCACTCATGGGGGGAAACGTGCAGACTGGTGAACATATCCTCGCTCTTTTTCCAACTTGACCACCCACGCCCTAACTCCAGCATCTGCTCTCATTGGCATGAGCATTATTGATAGCTGCAGATTAAATTTTACTTCATACAAATATTATTTGAATGCATGAGAAAACTGGTATAAAGCAAAGATGACAGAAAATGAAATTACATTTCCCATTTTCAAAAGCTAATTCTTCATATTATTTTTTATAAACAGGAAATGGGAAACTTTATGCAAATATTAAGGATTGCAGGGACATTATAAATCATAAAGGGAGAAAGTAATAAGATTGTTCCCCAGAATATCACATCAAAGCATCTTGAATTACTCCTTCTTCCTCCAGCTGAAGTTTTTATATTGCTGATATCATATCATTGTAATTTGTTGCATATGAAATATACTAAGAGTTTTGCCATTACTAGATTAAGTTTAACTCAAAATGTGACTTAAAGCCAAGGATCCAATTTAAATTGCTTATTTTTTCCAAAGACATTATCATGAACCAAAGAGTACCTTAGGGTGAATTCCCCGCTGCTGAGATTCTCCGTTCCCCTGGCAGCGCACCCCCACTCACAGGTTTCCCAGCGCGTGGGGTGGCTACAATGGGAAATCCACTCAGAAACATGCGGCTGGGGAAGCGGAGAATTCACCCTGTACTTTATATAGATATTCCATGGTGTTTTGCATGATTCCAACATTATGTTGTATTAATAGGCACTCCCCGAACAGGCGCCGGAATGTGGCAACTAGGGGCTTTTCGCAGTAACTTCGTTTGAAGCCTACTTGTGACAATAAGCAATTTTCATTTTCAGCAAACTAAATGTGATAGGGAAAGTATGAGAGGGAATAGGTTTGAGGCAGAAAATGTGCTCTATACAGAAGGTATTTAATATACATATGTCAGTCAGTTATATTCAGATAATATGAATAAATGACACTTCCATTCCTGTGCTGGAATATACAAAGTTGTGGCATCACAGAACTTTATTATCACTATACTGGCAGTAATAGGAAATTCTCTAATGGTGCGAGCCAGTTAGCTCAGATGGTTAAGGTGGGATGCAGAATGATGTTCATTGTTTTTACCATACGTTTACACGTTTTCTTTTTCTCTGGCAAATAGTGGGGAGATGGTGAAATTATTTCCAGATTGATTATCAGCTGGCATGAATCTGCCTGGAGACTGTAGTAGACAGTATTCATTGGGGCCTCCATCGGTATGCCTCTCCCAGTAATGAGTTTGGAACGACAGGTCAGATAATAATCAAGTATGAATAAAGTATGGATGAGAAATAGGCAACTGGGAAGGTCCCTGAGATATAAATATGTTAATGTAGTGTCAAGAACGTTAATAGGAGCAGCCAGCTGAATACACAGAAGGCATAATCAAATAACAACAAAGGGATAACTGCCTGGACCCTGAAAAGCCAGGGGAGGCAGTTACCATCTAGCAGCCTAAGAAAGTAGACAGGCCAGTTTCCAGCCACCAAGCCTAAAGGCCAAGTTTACAGCAAACAAGCTTCTAAGTCTTAGAGCCAAGGCAGTGCGGAAAACCTTCGTAACAGCAGTTTAAGTATATCTTCACTGGACCTGGAAAAACAGAGTTCCCAGATTTGAATATCATCCCTGTATTGTGTGGTGACTATTCAATGTGGATGTTGTTTGGGGAACAGGGAAAGTCTCACAGTAATTGATGCATCTTAATTGCGTGAGAGTAGAGTGGTCCTGTTTGTGTATATTTGTATTTTCTTTGCCTTAATAAATAGTCTTTAATAATTGTTGCATAATGACTGGGTTGTTTATTGTCATTGGAGTTTCAGTTGTCTCCTCACACCAAAACAAAATAAAACTATACATCCCCGCAAATCGATATTCCAAATTGGGACACCCTTGCAGGTAACATCAGCATGGTTCATGACACAGTCCATTGCAACACAACATAACCACGCCTTCTGTGGCCAACAAGTCCTGGAGTGGCTCTTGAACCCAGAGGTAGGGGTTCTACCACAGTTTCACAATACCTCTTGTGAAGCCAAGGTCCAAATGGTACTGTTAATTCATTTTGAAGCCAGTTGGTGAATTATAGACTCCCTACAATGAAGAAGGCCATATGGCCCATTGAGTCTGTACCAACCCTCTGAAAGAGCATCCTACCTAGGCACATGCCCCCACCCTATCCCGGTAATCCACCTAACCTTTTGGACTCCAAGGGACAATTTAGCATGGCCAATCCACCTAACCTGCACAACTTTGGACTGTGGGAGGAAACTGGAGCACCCGGAGGAAACCCACGCAGACTCGAGGAGAACATGCAAACTCCACATAGAAAGTCATCCAAGACCTGAATTGAACCTATGGCCCTGCCTCTATGATCAGCAGTGCTAACTACTGTGCCACCATTGAAGTTGGAAGCAAGATGCTTATCATAGCACCATAGAATCCCTACAGTGTAGAAAGAGGCCATTCCTCACCGACCCTCTGAAAGAGTGTCTTACTTTTTCTTAACACTCCATTTATTTCCAGAATACAGTACAACATTACAAATGCCAGCTTTGCTAACACAACACCCAGTGTCCAGGAAGTCTCTAGATATTTAGCCAATCAATGCTAACCGTATATCCTTGGCCTTAATAAGACAATTATCATGCCATTAACACCCATAACCAGCAGTGGTAAAAGGTAAAGTCGCCATAGTCCCAGATGACCATGGGCTGCTTTCCCCTTTGAGGGGGTGATTTAACCTGAGGATCACCACACCTCAGGCAAGGAACAAAGTTGAGAAGGTAGGACCTTCATGAAAACCTCAGCCAGTACAGGAATTGAACCCATGCTGCTGGCTTTGCTCATGAACCAGCTGTCTAGTCAGCTGAGCTAAAATCTGATTGACTTTGTAAAAATAAACTGATTACACCTAAACGAGCTTGAGAAACACATCTGAGTCTTAATAAAATTAGACGAGTCTGATTATGGACAGAAGGTTACAAGAATTAGGGGATTCAGTCTGTCTCTCTTAACAAAAGACTATTTTTGATTTGTAATTGTTACATCTGGGCAAATTTTGTAACCTACACGAGGCCCACGGGGCTGGGCCAATTAGGCTCCCTGTAGGTCTTGTGGAATACGAGTGAGGGGCGGACCAATCCCATCAGCGGGGGCGAAAATCAGGACATAAAAACCCGGGCCCGAAAGTGGGCTGGGCGTGCGTAGTCCCTCCTGGGACTAGTGTACATAGAATCTTTGTTCTACGTTAATATACCTTTCACTTCCATACGCTCCTGTTTGGTTGCTTCCTCAAGATCAACAGCAGACATATATGGAAAATGCTTTGGTAGCACAGATCTTGAATATTGCTGAAATGTGCAGTCAAATCTTGTCGACATGCAAACCAATCGCCACCCTTTTTCCGAGCAGTATAAATTGTTTCTTCCTTTGAAATTTGGCATTCTTGCGTCTGTCCAGAAGAGTGCAAGATGAAAAGTTTTGACACTGGTCTCTTTTTTCATCAGTAAGCGGAAAGCTTGCTGCTTCCATTTACCCCATACAAAATCAATATGCAATTTATTACCGGCTTCCCCCCCAAAAAAACAGTGGAGATAGCAGATATTGAAGCCATGCTTAATGTAAGGTGGTGCGCCTCAAGATATAGAACATAGAACACTACAGCGCAGTACGGGCCCTTCGGCCCTCGATGTTGCGCCGACCTGTGAAACCATCTGATGCCTATCTGACCTACGCTATTCCATTTTCATCCATATGTCTATCCAGTGACCACTTAAATGCCCTTAAAGTTGGCGAGTCTACTACTGTTGCAGGCAGGGCGTTCCACACCCCTACTACTCTCTGAGTAAAGAAACTGCCTCTGACATCTGTCCTATATCTATCACCCCTCAATTTAAAGCTATGTCCCTTCGTGTTGGTCATCACCATCCAAGGAAAAAGACTCTCACTGTCCACCCTATCTAACCCTCTGACTATCTTAGATGTCCCTATTAAGTCACCTCTCAGCCTTCTCCTCTCTAACGAAAACAACCTCAATTCCCTGAGCCTTTCCTCGTAAGACCTTCCCTCCATACCAGGCAACATCCTAGTAAATCTCCTCTGAACCCTTTCCAAAGCTTCCACATCCTTCCTATAATGTGGTGACCAGAACTGCACGCAGTACTCCAGGTGCGGCCGCACCAGAGTTATGTACAGCTGCAGCATGACCTTGTGGTCCCGAAACTCAATCCCCCTGATTATAAAGGCTAGCACACCATATGCCTTCTTAACAGCCCTATTAACCTGGGTGGCAACTTTCAGGGATTTATGTACCTGGATGCCGAGATCTCTCTGTTCATCTACACTACCAAGAATCTTGCCATTAGCCCAGTACTCTGCATTCCTGTTACTCCTTCCAAAGTGAACCACCTCACACTTTTCCGCATTAAACTCCATCTGCCACCTCTCAGCCCAGCTCTGCAGCTTATCTATGTCCCTCTGTATCCTATAACATCCTTCAGCACTATCCACAACTCCACCGACCTTCGTGTCATCTGCAAATTTACTAACACATCCTTCTACACCCTCTTCCAGGTTATTTATAAAAATGACAAACAGCAGTGGCCCCAAAACAGATCCTTGCGGTACACCACTAGTAACTGAACTCCAGGATGAACATTTGCCATCAACCACCACCCTCTGTCTTCTTTCAGCTAGCCAATTACTGATCCAAACCGCTAAACCACCTTCAATTCCATACTTCCTTATTTTCTGCAATAGCCTACCATGGGAACCTTATCAAACGCCTTACTGAAATCCATATACACCACATCAACAGCTTTACCCTCATCCACCTGTTTGGTCACCTTCTCAAAAAACTCAATAAGGTTTGTGAGGCATGACCTACCCTTCACAAAACCGTGTTGAGTATCGCTAATCAACTTGTTCTCTCCTAACAGAGAGAAATGCCTGTGATCCCTTGCAGACCATGGCGACATTAACCTAGCACCCTTGTGGAAAGCATAAATGTTTCCTGTGGTAATATGTTTCACAGATATATCTTTGAAAGCTCACCAGTTATATAGCAGTGGAACTGTTTTCCCATTGTAGAGGTAAACCTTTGGCCAATACTCCCAATATGCTGCATCTCAAACATTTTTTAAAATAATAATAACATGCAAGAATGTGTGCTCTATTCCACACAAGCATATTTCCAAACCAAACCTTCATGGTTATTTTCAAATTTAATAAATTTAATTTTCCTTCATTATTTTTTTATTGCAACATACGTATATCATCCTTTCAATGAGACATTGAGCTAAGGTCCCATCTGCCATAAATAGTGCAATACCATTACACTTTTTGAGGAAAAGCGTAAACTTCTATGAGCTGAACAATAATCTTTCCTTCAAACAACACCACCAAAACAAACTATTCACTGATCTCATTGCCGCTGTGAAATAGTGTATGTACAGAATGCTGATGCATATAACAGCAAAATCACTTCACGGTGGTTCATTGTGCATGAAACACTTTTAGACCCTTCAATATAAAGCATATGTCATTTTGCATCACTGGGCTAAAACCGCTCCAATGGCTTCTGAAAATAAATAAATAATTTTCCTTTGTACAATCACAAATAATTTAACATCAATGTCCATTGCTGTCAATGCAACAGCTTACAGCTATATTCCAACCTTCCAAAGCACATTCAGATAAATTGGAAGCACTAAATCTTTTATAATCTGCTGCTGATGTTAAGGGATCTGACTGAACACTGGAGTTCAAAAAGTACCTGTAATTGTATATATTTAAATTTGGTTCACGAGAAAACCTTGGTGTTAAACTAGTTCCTTATAAATACCTTGATTTCCATTGATGCTGTATAAATGAAAACGAAATGCTGGTGACAACTTCAGCAGATGATATTTGATAAATTTGTTCCAAATAAATAATTACCTGCCTCCCACCCCAACCCCATCACTGCAGGAAATGTGTGAAAAGGCACATTTGTGCAGCAAATGTTATTCTGAAATATACTTAAAAACTTATTCTTGTTCCAGTAACGTATAAACTTCCGGCTGTAAATTTAAATGTCAAATAGAAACATTTAGTCATTTATTCAATACCAGATATTCAGTGAAACAGAGAATAAATTCAAGTATTTTAAAATATATTTTCTGTGCACTTATATGGATTTCTTGTGCACTTATGTTGATCAATGGTATTGTGATAAATATAGGAAATATTGGCTGCAATTCTCCGGCCATTGCAATTCACTTTTCCTGTTGGCAGCGCACCACCGCCTGTGGGTTTTCCGGCGGTGTGGGGTAACTTCAAAGAGAAATCCCATTGACGAACGATGGGCGTATAGAAATCCGTCATGAGCAAATGGTGTGCCACAAAGAAACACGCGGCTGGGAAAACAGATAATCTAGCCCACTGTATTTTATATCTGTTGCAGCAATGTTAATAAATGCCTGGTTTAAGGTATGTAAATCTGTTCCAGCGATTTTAAAAAAAAATTCTGGTTTAACCTACAGGCATGCATCTGTATCTGTGAAAGGTGCAATTGAGATGTCTTAAAAGTGTGATCATCATGCATTCCAACCATGTATGTGTTTACGAAAAGAGGCCCAATGGAATGTTGTTAGGATTTCTGGAGATTCCCTGGAGAGTAGATAATGTGAGGCAATCGTGTTTAGATTTAGGCAAGCAGTTCAGGGGTCTGAGTGGGAACAAAAATGATGTAATTAATGGGAGAATTCAGGTCTGCAGCAGGAAGTTTAGTTTTGAGTCTCTAGGAGCTTTAAGCTGAGCAGTAGTGTTTGCCAAAGGCTGTCAGGTTAAGCTGCAGTCTGACACAGACAGAAGGATCTGTAGGCATTTCCAGATAGGATCTTCCTTTCACTTCAAGCAGTCTTCCAAGAATGCTCTACAAAAGTAAATAATCCTGTGTTTGCTAACTTTATTTATAAGTGGCTTTTGACCTATGATAGGCTTTGCCAAATTGGAGATACAGAAGGTATGAGTTAGCCACAAAAAGAGTTTCCTTTTATTTTCAGAATTGTTTAATTGTCATTTTCTGTGATGTTAATGTGTTTAATCCTGTGTTAAGAATAAAGTTGGTTTTAATCTAAAAGATACCTGTTAGTCAGTGGAATAACTCCTGGAGCGAAGTATACTTTCCTCACATGCTTTTAAAGTGTTCATGTCCGGTATCCTAACAAATGTTGGGATCGTGTCTGGGATCTTAATAGTTTTGTACTGCCAAAGCAATTTCATTTTGCATCTCTGTAACACCCAAGTCAGTTGCTCATAAGCTGGTGGGCTCCTCATTAACGTATGCAGGTAAGGATCCACTGTTTCATCGGGCCTTAACTGTTTTTTTGTTACCAGCCTGAGGTGGGAAACCACAGCGGCCTTCCCACCAGTAAAGTCAGGGAAGAAGTGGATGTGGGTGCAGCAAAGACCATTCAATGGAATGTTCTTTTTCCCCTTGTGAAGCCAGGAGGTCCATAAGAAAAGTCGCCATCTTCCCTATTCTAGGCTTTACTCCCATGAGAGCCTTGTGGAACCTGTGTCTCTACTTCTACTTTAATGCCAGTGAGTGTAAAGGGTAACTTGATTTTCCAAAGGCTAGAGACCACCTCCTGCCAATTTCCTGTTGTCCATAGCCTGCTACACTCTCAAAACATTGAACGTTGTTGCCTAAAAAGTTTAGGCTGATTATTTGAGGCAGCTAAGAGAATTCTCTCAGGGATTGTTATGAAGCAGTCTCAATAAAACTTTGTTCTTTCGACCAATTTCCATGAATTCCGCTGGAAAAACTGTCATGTTGAGTGGACATAATAATATTACAAACTTTTACAAATGGACATTGTTGGACTTTTAAAATGACTGCCATAGGTCACCTGACTTTGGGTCAGCAAGTTGGCCACAATTCTGGAAGCTTCTAAAATGGAATACAATGACACCAGCCCTGTGGAATGTCACACCAACCATGAACAAAACTTGTCCCAAAACAGCAAAGGATAATAAAGACACCTTGACATCAGAATTGCCAGGTAACATAGGGGAGCTATCTAAAATTATTATGAACAAGGAAGTTCTCAGGAATCCAATCTGCCTCCATTGGATGTTGATGGTTTTGACCAGGGGAGGTGAAAACTACTTTGTTAATGTGAACCGACTCTTGATTGTTTTCCATCTTGTGTTAATGGTCAGTCATTCATTTTAAAAGTAAAAAAAAAACAAGTCCTGCTTGCAGAGAATGGGGATGAGAAAAATATCAGCCAAAATTGAATGGCGGAGCAGACTCAATGGGCCGAGTGGCCTAATTCTGCTCCTATGAGTTATGACCTTATGGTCCTAACAGCGCAGAGTACAGATGTAACATTGCTGCAGAAACCTGTCTATTAACATCTAGCTTTCTTACCAATTTACAAGGTGTAACATGTAAAGCCATCTCAAAACTGGTTCTTGAAAGAACTGAAGTTCACTTGGAAAAGCACACTGGTCCTTTGGCTACAAGTATTATTAAGGCTGCTTTTCTTAATTTGCTGCACACTTCATATTCTGAAGAATACGCCATGAAATTCTGTCTTCAACTATCTGGAGTTGTCTGGATTAAATGCCTGAATGAACAAAGTCCTCTCACTGGACTCTGATATCCATGTGAACTGTTAATTATTCTGTTTGGTTTTGACAATGACAGAGGTGTAAACTCCATTCTCTTGCTGTATTATGTGCGCACACATGTGTGTAGTGGTGACAAATCTTACTTCAGGATAATGTGCATGAATAACATGAATAATGAATAATATTCTTGGTTTAAAAAATCTGATTGACTTTGTAAAAATAAACTGATTACACCTAAACGAGCTTGAGAAACACATCAGAGTCTTAATGAAATTAGACGAGTCTGATTATGGACAGAAGGTTAAAAGAATTAGGGGATTCAGTCTATCTCTCTTAACAAAAGACTATTTTTTATTTGTAATTGTTATATGTGGGCACATTTTGTAACCTACACGAGGCCCATGGGGCTGGGCCGATTAGGCTCCCTGTATGTCTCGTGGAATACGAGTGAGGGGCGGACCAATCCCATCAGCGGGGGAGAAAATCAGGACATAAAAACCCGGGCCCGAAAGTGGGGTGGGCGTGGGTAGTCCCTCCTGGGACTAGTGTACATAGAATCTTTGTTCTACGTTAATATACCTTTCACTTCCATACGCTCCTGTTCGGTTGCTTCCTCAAGATCAACAGCAGACATATGCAAAGTGCTTTGGTAGCACGGATCTTGAATATTGCTAAATGTGCAGTCAAATCTTGTTGACTTGCAAACCAATCGCCACCCTTTTTCCGAGCAGTATAAATTGTTTCTTCCTTTGAAATTTGGCATTCTTGCGTCTGTCCAGAAGAGTGCAAGATGAAAAGCTTTGACAACTGGTCTCTTTTTTCATCAGTAAGCGGAAAGCTTGCTGCCTCCATTTACCCCATACAAAATCAATATGCAATTTATTACAATACTTCCAAAGTAAGATGCCTTTCCCGTCTGAAAATATAATTCCAAGCACTTAACCTGCAATTTACTGCAGTAAGGAGAGAAATCGGTAGCAATCATTTGAGATTTAAATGGCACCAGAATAAGTACTGTATTGAGCAATAACCTTCGATAGATATAGCCATCTGCAACTGTCAGAAGATATCAGTTATAATGCTGAACTATAAACTCTGCCTCCTATTTTTTTCCCTGTTCACCCATATAGGAATATACTTTCAAGGTATAGAATATTAGAGAAAACTACAAAACGCACTGTTATAACCTGCCTGAATCCAATTGGCTGGGGACTATTGGTTGTCCCATGACTCTTCAGGAATATGAGCTCATCCAATGACGGGGGGGGGGGGGGGGGGGGGGGGGGGGCAGGGAAATATAACCTGCCTGAATCCTGTTGGCTGGGGACTATTGGCTGTCCCATGACTCTTCAGGAATGTGAGCTCATATAATGAGGGGGGGGGGGGTATCAATAGAATTACACCTGTATAAATAGAGCTGGCCAGTATAGTACTAGCTAGAGTAGGAAACCGTGGTGTACTACTACTACCTGCTGCTGTATCTAGATAGTTGTAAATAATAGGGCAGCATAACAGTACAGTGGTTAGCACAGTTGCTTCACAGCTCCAGGGTCTCAGGTTCGATTCCCGGCTTGGGTCACTGTCTGTACCGGGTCTGCACATTCACCCCGCGTCTGTGTTTGTTTCCTCTGGGTGCTCCGGTTTCTTCCCACAATCCAAAGATGTGCAGGTTAGGTGGATTGGCCATGATAAATTGCCCTTAGTTCCCAAAAACGTTGGGTGGGGTTACTGGGTTATGGGGATGGGGTGGAGGCGTGGGCTTGGGTGGGGTGCTCTTTCCAAGGGCCGGTACAGACTCGATAGCCGAATGGCCTACTTCTGCACTATAAATTCTATGATTCTATATAAATAAAGTTACTTTCTGTTTGAATCTACAAACTCATGGTGGATTCTTTGTGGCCTTCACAAAACACACTACCACAAAAAAGCTCATATTGTGAAAATAGTGATCAGAAAGATTCCTCGGTGACATAATAAAGGAAGGGAGAGAGAATTTTAAGCCTACTGTTCAGCATTAACCAGGGAGGTGGGTAGTTAAAATTGCCCAGGCTACGTACTAGCCAAGAAGCTTTAGTAGGAGAGCGCCCTACTCCAGATGCTCTGTGTGTGAGTCAATTGTCGCTGTTGACAATTTTTCTCATCAGGCATTAGGCCAGGGATATGTGCCTTGCTTCAAAGCATTTCAACTGGTTTGGTCTGAGAGACTTAATTATTGTCTTAGGCTAATCTTTCATTCTGCATCAATCCACAGTGAATAGGGCAGAGAACCCTCCTGGCAGTATCTCAGTAGATTTCACTGTCAAGCTGTCAAAGCCCAAAAGCTGGCCAAAAATGTAGCATACGAATTCGAAGCATTTGCTGATCTATTAGGTGGAGCCAATTGCCGACACATCTGGAACTTTAGGCAAAACGAGAAAATGTGAAGTGCCATACATTCTGTTGAGGACCCTGCAGAAGGGTTGACCTTATAGAGGTTTTTAGTGCCATGCAAGGATTTGTTTTGCACTTTTAAAAATCTTTTTATGGGGTGTAGGCATCATGGGCAAAGCCAGAATTCATTGCCTTTGAACGGAGTAGCTTACTGGGACATGAGCAAGAACAAGACATTTTGGGGGGCAATTAAGAATCAACTGCATTGCTGTGGGTTTGGGATCATGTGTAGGCCAGACCAGGTAACAATGGCAGATTTCCTACCTGTTATAATCTGGATGCAATCGTCTCACACATTATGCCAGGGGCTGGTTTAGCACAGTGGGCTAAACAGCTGGCTTGTAATGCAGAACAAGGCCAGCAGCGCGGGTTCAATTCCCATACCGGCCTCCCTGAACAGGCGCCGGAATGTGGCGACTAGAGGCTTTTCACAGGAACTTCATTGAAGCCAACCTGTGAAAATAAGCAATTATAAATTCAGAAATTCAGGAGAGGAATGACCATTGGCATTTGCTTCATGCACGCTTCTTCATTGCAGTATTAATGTAAACCTACTTGTGACACTAATAAAGATTATCACTAGCGCAGAAATTAATTATGCTTAGCTAGAAAAAGAAGCTTTCAGCATCATTTTCGGTGTAAGAAGGTTCCAGAATTACCTTAATGGGCGTCATTTTACCCTTTTGACGGATCATCAACCCATGACTACAATCTTTGGGCCATATAAAGGCTTACCTTCTTTGGTAGCCAGTAAGCTGCAAAGATGGTCATTGCTATTGTTAGCATACACTTATGATTTCCAGTAATGGGGAAGATGATGGACTTAGTCCAAAAAGGAACACTTTCAGACGTTCCAGACCTCAAGCTCTACTTCACATGAAGAAGTGAGTTGACATGCTGAATGGAGTTCTATTATGGGGAATCCATGCATTTATTCCACTTTGCTTGCACAGTACAGTCCTTGATCAACTGCATGAGGGACATCCTGGTGTGGTAAGAATGAAGGAATTGGTACTCAAGTTACTTTTGGTGGCCAGGATTAGCTGCTCAAATTGAAGAGAAAGTTGGGCAATGCCAATCTTGTACAAAACTAAGGAACATTCCACAATTGCAGCCATTACATCGGTGGGAATGGCTGACTCAGGCATGGCAGGGAATACACATCGATTCTGCTGGTCCACTGGAGGGTCACATGTTCTTAGTAATTGTAGACATGCAATCAAAATAGAAAAAAGTTGGGATAATGTCATCAACGATGTCCGAGCAGACCATTGCGAAACTGCACAAAATATTTGCAAGATTTGGAACACTGGAGCAGATTGTCAGTGATAATGGTACACAGTTTACTTCGAAGGATTTTGAGGACGATTTGAAAGGGAACAGTAAACACCATATCAAGTCATCTCCATATCACCCAGCAACAAACGGATTGGCTGAACGTTTTGTACAATCATTAAAGCATTCTATCACAGCATTGAAGGATCAGGGGACATTATCAAGAAGAGTAAACCTATTTCTAATATTTCAGAATAATTCAGGAGAAACCTCTTCACCCAAAGCATAGGAACAAATATGGAATGCATAGTGCAAGAAGGCATGTGTTTCAGGAGAAGTTAGATAAGCATGAGAAGGGGAATGGTCTAGAATGATGTGTGGAAGGTGGTGAAATAAGGTGCCAGCGTTTAGCATCAACATCGCCATAGACCAGTTGTGCCAAATAATCTGTTTCTGTGCTGTCCTCATGATGTAACTCAATACAGTTCTACAACATTCTACCAGGCAGGCAGGGGTTACTAATTAACAATATTAATCCTTCAAGCTATTCCTGTTTGAGCATGCATGCACTATTTCATAAACTGAAATCACAATCATCATTTGGAGTGAAGCCAATCCAATGTCGCTTCTTGATTTTGACTGGCATCGTTGGGGTACGGTTCTATAATTCTGTCCAAATTCGTTTTGCTGTGTGCCTGTTGGTTGGAAGTAAGTTGCAGTTTTTCTCGGGCTGCAAGTGGCCATCTGACTCTTACCGAGCCTGATCAATTCAGAAGTATTTAATTTGTCACTACTCAAATGTTTAATTTTGGTAGAGCTGAACTTTGGCTTTCATGGGGACAAAGATTTGATGGTTCCATCATCTAAATTAGCTGCAAGAACAATTTCCTCCTGTTGCCATGCCAGGGCTTAAACCTCTTCAGGGTTTGCAGGTGGGAAGTCAAGGCTGTGCGATATATCCAGTGTTACAAATAGCTCTCCATGGTTATGAAAAGCTGTGGTCCATCCAAAATAATTTTACTAACAATACCTTTTTGTTTTTCTCAGGCCTTAAGTTTTTGACTGAAATAAAGTAAACTTCTTACTGCCAGACTGGCTTTGCATGACTCATTGGAATATTGGTTTTGATTTTCTTGCCTCTCCCACCCCCTCCCACGACCCCCGGGAAAATAGAACCTCTTCAAACATATCCAAGGCAGTCTGTTTTCACACAAGTATGTTGAGATATAATGCGCAGGATTCTCTGCCCCCCCCCCCCCCCCCCCCCCCCCCACCCCCGCCAACAGTGTGATCCTCCACCCCGGCAGTCGGCCAATGGGGGGGGTTTCCATTATGGGCACCCCCACACCGTCGGGAAATCTGCGGGCGTGAGTGCACTGTCGGCGAAATGGAGTTTAAACGTTCCTTTAAGCATTTATTTCATTTACTTTATATTATGCAATGTGCAAGAGATAGCATTTTAAACATAAGCTATGAAGGGATGGAAAGAATACTACTGTTGGCCTGTTATTCTTGAAGTATTCAAATCAGAAACAATTACCTTTCATTATAATGTGCTGATATACCACAATATCTCATGCAGTACACTTACCCTATTAGACATTGGAAACAAATACGTTTTGTACTGCAAATTGACACCTGGTCACTCTCACAGCCATGGAACATGCTTGAAAGGAGCATAGATCAGAGAACACGTGTATGTTCTAGTGTGTTGATTATCGTTCAGTATGTCTTACATAGGTTAACTGTGTGTGTTTATTAACTCAATAACTACGTACATAGAGACAGTAGAATGTTCAAACTTGGAGCTGCCTTAATGTCTGCTTGCGCATACTGCTCTATCCAACACTAGACTGTGCGGGTCATGAATTCTCTTACATCACTGTGTGGGTGATATTGTACTCAGTCTCACATTAACCCCATATGTGCCAGACTCTTATTACTACAGTGCACTAAAGGCGATTCAGTGTCCTTGTAGGATTTAACTTCAAAGGCAGGTCAGTTTAGAGAATGAGTGCTACAGTACCGCAGCTTTATCACCAGCTCTGTTCCCATCAAACATGAGTCCTCACTGTGGTACAGGATTAGAGGATTTATTTTATTGTGTTGTGGCTGGGCTTTTGATCCACATTCCTTTTGATTTTGATTTTGCTGCCCCTCTGGGAGTAAAAGACTGATGAACGTACCTGATATTAAAGACCCTGTATGCACAATGTCATGGTTTGTATTCTACATCTGTGTGGTCTATCCATGTATATTT
This sequence comes from Scyliorhinus canicula, assembly GCF_902713615.1. Taxonomy (NCBI): domain Eukaryota; kingdom Metazoa; phylum Chordata; class Chondrichthyes; order Carcharhiniformes; family Scyliorhinidae; genus Scyliorhinus; species Scyliorhinus canicula. Next base: position 21,670,755 of record NC_052164.1, on the reverse strand, counting down.
TTTATTACTACACTATGAACATATATTGATATTTTGAACAGATATTGATATTTTATGAATTGTATTAAAGAGGAATATTTTGCTTCACCATCATGCAATGGTCAGAATAGAGACTATTTTTTTCTCTGTTGGAATGTAAGTTACAGACAAGCAAATAATACTGCTTGAAAAAGTCAACATCCTTTCATGACATGCAATAAACAGATTTGTTTCATTGACTAATCTGACAAGCAATGCTTTTGGGATTGAATTTTACCAGATGCTACTTCACCCATATGAATAGTTAGAGGAGGAACTAGGAGTATCCTGTCTGTTAATTATGTGGTACCAGTTCCAGTGAAGCACAGCATTCCCCTCACCTTCTGTGATACTGTTGCCTGTCAGGCCCCAGGCAGAGACACCAAAGACACTAGCTCGTTGACTCGAAAGATGTACCAAGTTATTTCGCCGGTCATTGCTGTTCCGATAGCAACAAATGAAAAATTAAAATGGGACTTTGGTCTGTGTTCAGGAGAGGATTAAAATAAATGGCTGATAGGACAAGCTTAAAGACCTGAACCGTTTTTCATTGTTTTTATTCAATTATGTAAGGATAAGCTCACTGGCGGCATAATACAACAAAGACAAATGCTACTTTTTGAAGGAGAGGTTTTTAGGAGGCCATCACTCCTTTGGATTGCCATCTGCAATTACTCCATCCTTTGTTTCCTGTGAGGCCTGAATTCTTAGATTTACAGAAACAAGAAAGACAGCGGGCAAGATTCTCCGGTCCGCCAGCTGCATTTTCCAGCACGGTGCCCCCCCTCCGCCAGCAGCAGGATTCTCCGTTCCCACAGCCAATGGGATTTCCCATTGTGGCGTGCATGCACTGTCGGCCTATCAGAGGATCCCGCCGATGGAGAATTCCGCTGAGCACCTTTCACAACCTCAGGACAAACAAGTATTTTGCAATAAGTGAAACAGTTTTGAAGTGTCGTCACTGTTAAAATGTAGAAAAGGTGGCAGCCAATTTTTTCCCACAGCGAGATCTCACAAACAAATGAATAATTGCCAGATAATAGTGATTGAAGGATAAATATTGGCCAGAACATACCATCTTTATTCTTCCTGAGCTACATCTGACACAACCTATGGTTCTGGGAAACAACGTGATGTGAGTGCAGGAATAGCAGCTTTGCCGTAGGCTCTGGCGCCACTCACATTATGATCGGTCATTTATCCCTGATTGCCTGGCACAGGTTTGCTTAATCTGAAAATCAACATTTGTTATGGCCCGGGAGGACTTCTGGATTAGTAGTTGGTGAGAGTATGCTGAGAAACGTGAAGAAATCCGGTGATGAAAGGGCGCAGTCGGATACAATGGGGGTGGAGTTGTCTTTTTAATATGGCGACTTGTTCTTCGAGCAGTCCCTTGACCCGTCGTCGCTCTCTGAAATACTCTCAGAGGTGCTGAAAATCATGACTGCCAACATTATCTGAGTTATTGACCAGGGACTCAGCTTGCTGACACAAAACTTAAGTGGTCATGCGACCAAGCTGCAGAATGCCAATAAAGGGCAACACGGTAGCACAGTGGTTAGCACTGTTGCTTCACAGAGCCAGGGACCCCTGTCCGATTCCCGGCTTGAGTCACTGTCTGTACGGAGTCTGCACGTCCTCCCTGCATCTGCGTGGGTTTCATCCGGGTGCTCCCATTTCCTCCCACAAGTCCCGAGAGACGTTCTCGTTAGGTGAATCGGACATTCTGAATTTTCACAGGAGCTTCATTGCGGTGTTAATGTAAGCCTACTTGTGACACTGATAAGGATTATTATTATTATTAAAAGGCTCAATGAAATGGCGGAAAGAATCCTGAACATCGAAAACTTTGCCTCTTCAACTGAAGCTCGTATTGAAACCTTGGAAAACCAGCTATGTGTCAGGTCAGAAATCCTGGAAGATTTGGAGAACCGAGATCAGTGAACGAATATCCGAGTTGGTGATCTGCCTAACTGTGTGGAGGGTAAGACTCTTATCAGGTTTTTGGAGAACTGGCTGCCATGCATCCTTAAGCTGGATGTGAAGGCTGGGTGTTGCAAATTGGAAAGGACGCTGTAGGATCTCTTATTTTCTAAGAGTCGGGCTCCGGTAGTAGCTTGAGATTCAGTTAAACCTTGGTTAGTACACTTTAAAAATACAAACAAAAGAATCAAAAGCACAGCAGGATAAAATAAAGAGAACAATGGAAAGAGAACAAAGAAGAGAGAGAGAGAACCACATGCACCAAGAGCTTTTTACCTGCACGTTTATGGGCAGTACAGTAGCACAAGTGGATAGGCTTCACAGCGGTGGGGTCCCAGGTTCGATTCCCTGATGGGTCACTGTCTGTGCGGAGCCTGCACGTTCTCCCCATGTCTACGTCGGTTTCCTCCGGGTGCTTTGGTTTCCTCCCACAGTCCAAAGATGTTCAGGTAAGGTGGATTGGCCATGATAAATTGCCCTTAGTGACCAAAAAGGTTAGGAGGGGTTATTGGGTTATGGGGATATGGTGGAAGTGAGGGCTTAAGTGGGTCAGTGCAGACTCGATGGGCCAAATGGCCTCCTTCTGCACTGTATGTTCTATATTTTATGTTCGCTATGCTGGTACCACGCCCTTCTTTGCCCCTAATTGGATTACAAGTTTTGAATTGTGACTTCTGAATTGTGCTCCATGCCAGCACTCGCACTGGTATCTAACTTACTGGCTGTGCACATTTGCAGTCTGGATCCTGAAAGGCTGGTTTCACTTTTATCACCCACCAAATTCCAAATGTATAATCTGACCTTGACTCAGAACAATACAAGCTTGTATTTCATCTCCAAACCAACTAATTCTTTAGTTAACTTTCCCACAGTTACAATTTTTTCAAAACTTGGTGGGGCATGGTGGGGCCTGGCTTGACGAGGGAGCACGGATTTTCTTTTTCCAGCACTTTTCGATGGTGATGCAGCTGAAGGATCGAGGCTTCGATGAGGTTCGAAGGCAACTTAAGGTAGCTGGGAGTGAATAATGTTATGCATTGTCCTGCAACCCTGAAAGTGTTATCCAACGACTCTTTTAAGTCTTTCTTTTAATGATCAGGCTATGCGAGACATCGTGATGTGAAGCCTGCCCATTGTGGACGGGATCATGTTTTGGCAAATCTGCATATTAGAGTGAGACTGCTAGTCTCACTCGAATAGGCAGTTCCCTGAGATAACCAAGGTGTTGGGATCTATCCTGCTCACCTTGGAAACCACGGGCAAGCGCCATTCTGGTGCACACCACCAGACATAATGGCACTCTTAGGGGTCTCCCAGGGGATCGAATGCCCTCAGGTACTTACCCTCTGGACAGGGTGGCACCCTGGCAATGCTAGCCTGACACCCTTGCAGTGCCATATGGGTGCCAGCTTGGCACTGCCAAAGTGGCACTTCCAACTGGCAGGACACTGAAGAGTAAAAGGCTGACAGTGCCGAAGTGACAAGCTGGCATTTTAAGTGCTGCGGTGATCGGGCCGGGGAGTGCACTGCGCGGGTATGGAAGGGTGTGGGGGGGGCCTAGGGAGCCCCTCAATGACTTGAGGCTTGGGGAGTTCGGAGGTCGGGCCGGGAGCTCAAGAGATTGGGACACCATTTAAAACTGGTGTCCGATCTCGCACTGCACTGAGGAGTTGCAGCGAGCGGAGCTCCTCAGTACAGGAAAAGGGCTGATTGCGGCCTCCAGCGCCCGTTCTCCGCTAAGGTCTCTATCTAACCGAATGGGCATTAAATAGCAGGGTCTTTCTCAGCGCAACACGCGGCTAAATGTCCTCGCTGTGGGACTCTGTTCCCATTTGGTTAGATCAAGCCTAATGTAACTGTAATGTTTACATTAGAAAATCTAATATCTGACATACTGAATGGAAAAAAATGATTAAGCAGTCATAATCAAACTTTCACCTAGAGGGTGGTGGATGTTTGGATCCATTGCCTAAGTTGGTGGTTGAGACTGAAACACTCAACTCGTTGAAAAGGTACCAGGATCTACATGCAAAGTGCTGCAATCAGCAAGGTTATGGTCCAAGAACTGTAAAGTGGGATTAATGTGAGCGGCTAGCTTCATTTTTCTCCTTTTTGGCTGGTGCAGAGATGACCGGCTGAATGGCCCCTTCTGCGCCGTAACTTTTCCAATCAAGCACTAATCTATTCCTTTATGCGTCACAGTCTTTTTTTCATTTCTTGTAATCTGTTCTAAATATGGGAACTAGCCAATCTTACTATTTCCTGCGAAGATTCCAAAAGCTTTGACAATTTTCTACGAACTCAACTTAATCACCATCAAATCCAGAAATTTATGTCGTACAATGCTGGTTGCCATGGTTTCTTTAGATTTTCATAACTGACGCTCAAGTTTGAAAATAATTGGCTGTCATATACTTAACTGAAAAATTACAGTCTTTGTGCAGCAGTAGATTGGCTTCTAATCTCAAGCCTATAGTTCAAAAACTACTTGAATTGTGTTCAAAATGGTACTTTCAAATTTGACTGCAACGTGCATTTCTCTTTTTTTAAAGCTGGCTGATTTTAAACTCTTTAGTTTTAAAGTAACAGTCGCCAAGGCAAACATAGAAAAGCAAAAGCATTACATTTTTGTTGTAATCGTTGCTGCTAAATATTAAAAGCAGCTCCCCACCCATACAACAACTTTCTCTAAAGTCTCCCACTGCGGAACTGTGGAAGGGTTTCACGCAAGTCCCTTATGGTCCTAAATGAGATTTTAAAAAAATTAATGCTTGTTATTTCATAGAATTTTTCATAGAATTTACAGTGCAGAAGGAGGCCATTCGGCCCATCGAGTCTGCACAGGCTCTTGGAAAGAGCACCATACCCAAGGTCAACACTTCCACCCTATCCCCATAACCCAGTAACCCCACCCAACATTAAGGGCAATTTTGGACACTAAGGGCAATTTAGCATGGTCAATCCACCTAACCTGCACATCTTTGGACTGTGGGAGGAAACCGGAGCACCCGGAGGAAACCCACACACACACGGGGAGGATGTGCAGACTCCGCACAGACAGTGACCCAAGCCAGAATCGAACCTGGGACCCTGGAGCTGTGAAGCAATTGTGTTATCCACAATGCTACCGTGCTGCCCAATTTGGTGTGCAATTCCTCTCTTACCTTTGACCTTCAATTGCACTTTCACCCAACTTTCTTCCCTCTCTTCACTTTATCAATCCTATGAGAGTGAGGGTTCCTCTGAACTTACTGCATTCACTCTTTCGTTGCTCCAAATACAGTGTTCTAAGACATCTCCATCTATCTCTGCTTACAGAAACCTAGGTATTTCCGATCTCTTATTCTAATTCTCTTTTGTCCAGGATCCGGAACTTTGTACCTCTCTTAGTCTTCATTTCTCATCCTACCACATTACGTGAACAATTCAAAGTTTCTTCTACTGGCTAAATGGAGGGAAGGCAATCGCGCGATGGATGGCAGATGCGTAGAGGGACTACCACGCTAAATCATTTAAATAGCTTGCCATCAATGTTTTCAGAGCAGTTTTCAAAGTGAGCTTCAAGGACCCCTGGTTAGATCATGGAACACACAGATCTGGTGGGCAGAGCATGTCTCTCATAATCTCCTATTTAAATATTTTAATGAGATTTTTGCCAGTTTGAGGTGAGAACAACGGCTGCCTAAATCGAAGCTAATTTGAAAATTGCATTATGTAGTAAGAGACCAGTCAGCTTTCGTTTCACAATTTAATCTCATTAACATCCTGCTTACTTTGAAAAATGGGATGTCAGTGAGACAGAATTCGCTCCCAATCATCTGGAACTGTACTCAAATGTTTACAGTGCTACATCAACAGTTCTGGATTTGGATGCCTTCCGACTTCAATTTATCTTCTTCATTGAAAGCAACGGGGCTGTCATTGCTCCTCAAAAAGAGTATTTATAATCCTGCCCGTACTGATGGAGATGCAGGTTTTGTGAAATCCTGAGCAGGGTTTCTTTAAGTGTTGTTATGCAGTCAGAACCCACTGAAGGAGTCTTTGGATCTCAGATTTCTCTGCTGATAAGAGTGAATGGTTCCCATTTATTTTGCTTGCAGTACTGAACACCTTCGGATGGATCACCACCAGCAACATCTATAACCTGCAATTGTTTCATTATGCTGCAGTCGCTAGTTCACGCTGAAGTTATCTTTGAGTGAGGAATGCGTTTTTTCACCTTTCCAACCAAATAACTGCAAAAAATGCCTATTTGAATGCGCAAGAAATTTCTTAATGTCCTTTGCATTCTTTCCCATGGCTTTACTCCAATTTATATATCATATCGTCCATCATGTCTTTATTCTGCCAACGAAAAAGGATAACTGATAGGTTATTTATTTGCATTTTGAGTGCATCTTTTTAATGGAAGTACTGAAGCTAGCAGCCATGTGACCAGTGCAACTGGTTTGTAATTAACAGTATTTTATTTTTAAAATTTAGAGTACCCAATTCATTTTTTCTAATTAAGGGGCAATTTTAATTTGGCCAATCCACCTACCCTGCACATAGAACATAGAACAGTACAGCACAGAACAGGCCCTTCGGCCCTCAATGATGTGCCGAGCCATGATCACCCTACTCAAACCCACGTATCCACCCTATACCCGTAACCCAACAACCCCCCCCCCTTAACCTTACTTTTATTAGGACACTACGGGCAATTTAGCATGGCCAATCCACCTAACCCGCACATCTTTGGACTGTGGGAGGAAACCGGAGCACCCGGAGGAAACCCACGCACACAGGGGGAGGACGTGCAGACTCCACACAGACAGTGACCCAGCCGGGAATTGAACCTGGGACCCTGGAGCTGTGAAGCATTTATGCTAACCACCATGCTACCCTGCTGCCCCAAAAGATTAATTATTTTCCCGTTTTTAAAAATACATTTAGAGTACCCAATTCATTTTTTTCCAATTAAGGGCAATTTAGTGTGGCCAATCCACCTACCCTGGAAGAATGTGCAAACTCCACACGGATAGTGACCCAGAGCTGGGATCGAACCTGGGACCCCGGCGCCGTGAGGCTGCAGTGCTAACCCACTGCGCCACCGTGCTAACCCATCTTTGGGTTGTGGGGGCGAAACCCAGGGAGAACGTGCAAACTCCACATGGACAGTGACCCAGGACCGGGATCGAACCTGGGCCCTCGGCACCGTGAGACAGCAGGGCTAACCCACTGCGCCACCATGCTGCCCTTGTAATTCGCAGTATTGATGCTGGGCATATCCAAACAAAGATTTGTTCTGCTCCTTTGCATCTGTAGAAAATCATGTTTTTCATCGTTTATAATATTTCAAGTAATTCTGAGCTTTGTTTTGCAGTCATACAGAATATTAGCAAACACTGACGTGCTGCCACAAACATTGCTACAATTGTTAAATGTCCATTGATCTGCTCAAGAACAACAAAGGGGCAGAATGACTGCACGTCACTGTTTTCGGTCCTTCCCCACAGTACGGTACCCTTGTGGATAGCACAACTGCTTCACAGCTCCAGAGTCCCAGGTTCGATTCCGGCTTGGGTCACTGTCTGTGCGGAGTCTGCACATCCTCCCCGTGTGTGCGTGGGTTTCCTCCGGGTGCTCCGGTTTCCTCCACAGTCCAAAGATGTGCAGGTTAGGTGGATTGGCCATGATAAATTGCCCTTAGTGACCAAAATTGCCCTTAGTGTTGGGTGGGGTTACTGGGTTATGGGGATAGGGTGGAGGTGTTGACCTTGGGTAGGATGCTCTTTCCAAGAGCCAGTGCAGACTCGATGGGCCGAATGGCCTCCTTCTGCACTGTAAATTCTATGAAAAAAACAGGATGTTTCAGGGTTCAGTGACCGTAGCTGTCTTCATTTATGGGCCTGCTTGTACTCCCAGCTGTGCCCACTACTGAGTTCTGCAACGTCTGGGACTGTTAGAGCTGACAGCCCTTGAGAGGGGGGATCACTCCTCTCACTGAAGGGTCACACTCTCACCTCGTTCATGCCGCCTGCAGTGTGCAATTGTTTAACATGGGTCAGCCAGACATCCGACATTTCTCCATTTTAGTCCCATGTTGTGCTGCAGCCCAAGAGGAACTGCAACTGACTCCTATTACTGGGAGCAGAGATCAGGGGCAGGATTTTCCAGCCTCCCAGCCATTTGTTTCTGGCGGACGGAGGCGACGAGCCGTTCGCTGGTGGCGGGATTCTCTGCTTCCGCCGCTGTCAATAGGAATTCCCACTGAAGCTACCCCATGCCACCAGGGCAGTGGTGCGCTGCCAGTGGGAACAGAGAATGCCGCCGCCAGTGAACGGCCAGAAAATTCCGGCCCAGACTTCCACATGAGTAAGTCCCACCCAACTCCAGCAGATCCAATTTTTGACTGTAGGGGAAAGTTGGGCGTGATTCACCCAGGAGGGAAAACAGAACACAGCATGATCCCTGGAATGAAGAACTTGTCATAGAGAAATGTTTGAGGACTCTGGGTCTGAACTCATTGGAGTTTAGAAGGATGAGAGGGGATCTTATTGAAACATACATGATACTGCGAGGCCTGGATAGAGTGGACGTGGAGAGGACGCTTCCACTTGTAGGACAAACTAGAACCAGAGGACACCATTTCAGATTAAAGGGACAATCCTTTAAAACAAAGAAGAGGAGGCATTTTTTCAGCCAGAGGGTGGTGAATCTGTGGAACTCTGCCACACAAGGCTGTTGAGGCCAATTCACTGAGTGCCTTTAAGGCAGAGATAGATAGGTTCTTGATTAATAAGGGGATCAGGGGTTATGGGGAGAAGGCAGGAGAATGGGGATGAGAAAAATATCAGCCATGATTGAATGGCAGAGCAGACTCGATGGGCCAAGTGGCCTAATTCTGCTCCTGTCTCTTATGGTCTTATGGTCTTTTGATGTTCAAATGGCCTGCAGAGTTCAAGCAGACCCCAATTTTGGCCATTGCGCTATGTTCCATGGCGGGGCAGATATGATGATGTGAGTTCCACCATCATATCTGGGTGCCCAACATCACTGAAGAAAGAAGATGGATCTCCAGGAACACTCTCCTCATGCCACTGAATCTGGAAGATCCAGCGGTAGATGCTCCCTACACCCACTGCTGTGATGTTTCAGGATCTAAGTTTGCCGGTGGCCTCCAACCCAAACTCCAGTGGCCGCCCCAGACATCGTACAGGTGAGTCCTGACTTCTGCCAACCACATTGTTCCAGATGTGTTTGGGACCAGCATGTTTTCCCATTGGCTTTGCGGAGAATCAGGAGTGGGAGAGGAAGGTTCTGGCTAGGCCTTCAGCTGCATCCCATTAGCAGGAAACAAATCATTTCACGCTGGCCTCCAATGGGTCCCCGATCCACCATGTTGCACACAAACGGAGGATCTCGTGGAAAATTCCCGCCGGTTTGAAATCATCTTTTGGATTCCTACCATTTGCAAAGGGGAGATCAAAGAGGAAGGTTTTGAGTAACCTTTGAATGCTTAGGGTATTGGAGGCGGTTTACAGAGGAGATCCAAGGATGAGGTATTTTAACTATAACATTATGTTGGAGGAATAGGAGTTGTTCTCTTTGAAGCAAAATAATGTGAGGGGTAATTTGATAGAGGTGAGCAAGATTATGGCAGGGTATGAAAAGGTAGACAAATAAAAGCTGTACCCTTTACCTGATGGTACAATGACTAGGGGCAGATTTAACGTTTTGGCCAAGAGATAGAGGGGGGTGTGAGAACGTGAGTGTTAATGGTGGGGATTTCCTGTTCACGCCCACTCCAAAACTGGAAATTTCCATCTGCGGTCATTGGACCTTTAGATGGTCCGCTAAATTTTCCATTCAGCCCACGACAATGCGGGTGGGCGGGGCCAGACATTTACCCCATTGCCTAAGAGAATGGTGGAAGTGGAAACAACCAGTGATTACAAAAGCAAAATTGGAGCAGCACTTGAGGGAAATAAACTTGCTGGGCCTGGTGGGATAGCGTGGGAATGGGAGCAATTAGATTGCTGTACTGGGAATTGACATGAACTCAAAAGGCAAAATAGCCTCCGTCTTTGCTGTTTTGATTCTAAGCAGCAACACACTGGGCTGTAGGATCAGCATTCAAATTGGGAGACAGAAACAACTTAAAGCCACATTCCAAATGGAGGGGCAGCAGGAAATGGAGAATATAAAGCAGGTCAGTCAGAGAAGCTGGAGGAGCATTTGGAACATCAGGCTGAGGAAGGTCACAGAGGAGGCAGTGGAGAAACGATGGAGGGAATTGTAGATGACGGTGAGGATTTTTAAATACCCATGTTGAAAGGCTGGAAGCTAATGAAGGTGCAGGGTTTTGGGAAAGTTGCAATTTGTGAAGTTTGCAGCTCTGGCTGTCAGCATGAAGTGTTCTGGCCTAAAGAAAACTGAAGGTGACAAAGGCATAATTAAGGGTTTCAACAACAGTTAGGTTGTGAGATAGAGACAAAATGAAAAGTTGGGTAGCCTCAACCCACTACCTAAATCCTCAGCAGGACTCCAGTCATTGTTTGACCTCAATCAACTAAATGGCTAACATCACTTGGTTAAGGTTTACTGTTACCAACTGCAGGGGGATAAACTTGTATTCAAAATGTGTGACACCTGGGCCGAGATTCTCCCCTACCCGGCGGGGCGGGGGGTCCCGGCGGGATGGAGTGGCATGAATCACTCCTGCGTGGGGCTGCCCCAAAGGTGCGGACCCGCACCTTTAGGGGCCAAGCCCTAACCTTGAGGGGCTAGGCCCACGCCGGAGTGGTTGGCGCCTCGCCGGCCGGCAGGAAAGGCCTTTGGCACCACGCCAACCGGGGCCGAAGGGACTTCGCCCCGGCGGAAGTTCGCACATGCGCCGGAGCGTCAGTGGCTCTGTCATCCCCACGCATGCGCAGGGGAGGGGGTCACTTCCGCCATCGTGAAGACTATGGCGAACGCAGAAGGAAAAGAGTGCCCCCACGGCACAGGCCCGCCCACCATTCGGTGGGCCCCGATCGCGGGCCAGGCAACCGTGGGGGCACCCTCCGGGGCCAGATCGCCCCGCAGCCCAAGAACCCCGGAGCCCACCCGCGCCGCCTGGTCCCGCCAGTAAGGTAGGTGGTTTGATTCCCGTCGGCAGGACCAGCATGACAGCAGCGGGATTTCGGACCATCGCGGGCTGGAGAATCGCCGGGTGGGGGCCTGCTGACAGGCGTGGCGCGATTCCCGCCCCCCGCCGAATCTCTGGTGCCGGAGACTTCGGGAGACGGCGGGGACAGGATTCACGCCGGCTTCCGGCGATGCTCCGACCCGGCGGGGGGTCTGTGACCTGTGATTGGTTAATCTAGGTAATCCTTGATCATTTTTACCATTCAATTCAATTATGGTTGTTCTGTACTTCAAGCCCATTTTTCCATCTTTGCTCTAAACCCTTGATGTCCTTACCTATAATATCATTGGGGAAATATTTTAAGAATTGTGTTTTAGTCATGCATTTTACTGCAAAAATGCTCATGTACATTGTGTCACGATGACATGACTTGTGCATGTGTGATATTAATCTTCAATTTCATAAATATGTAGTGAACTGCTTTTAAAATACTTTTGAAAAGCAAGCTTGCACACTGATTTAAGATGGCTACCACAGGTCACATGATGCATCAGGTATTATAAGCAAGCCAGTTTCTGGAATCTTCCAATGTGGATTACAATGAAGACATGCCAGAAGATCATGTGATGTGAGCGCTGGAGCGGTTAAGATTTCACGAGCTCCAGCTCTGCTCATCTTTTAATCCTTCATTTCATCGTGGTGCACATTTCAAACTTGCTTTTTCTTGGGCTACATGGCTTGCGCTATATCCCAGGAAATTCATGATTTTCTTTTTTTAAAGAACCAAGATAAAATGTTAAAATCCTCGTTCATTGTTGGCTGTCAGAGTGGGCTGGGATGGGGCCCAGCTTGTAGTGACACACTTTCTGCAAAGCAGGCTCCCACCTTGGCAGTGCCCTGTGCATCGGTTGGCAGCCGTCAATAAAGATGCTGCCTTGACTGAGATTTCGGCTCTGCGCTGCAGGTCGTTGATACTCATTTTGAAAACTGCGGGGTACCTTTAGAACACAGGTGGAGGTGAATGAGGGGCTTCTTGCACTCAGAGGAGCATTGTCCTGGTTGTGGTGATATGAGTGGGAGCACTGCCATTGGTGCAGAGCATTGGTTTCCCATTGGCTCTGGCTGGTTATGTGCCTCTCGTCTGATTGGCTAGGACTAGTCATGTGACTGCTCACCAATTGGTCGAGAGGCAAGTAGACCCCGCCTCCGAGGTGGGGTATAAGTACCCAGGTTTCCCGGCAGTCGGCCTTTCTCTGTAGTCGACCACCGGGCTAGCAACTAGCTGATTAAAGCCACAGTTTGGATCTTCATCGTGTCTCGCGTCCAATTGATGGCACATCACTGGTCAGAGGCTTCCTCTGTGTTATTGAAATCCTGCTGCCTGGTATGTCGTTTATCCTAATGGATTCGGGAGATGGGGCCGTTCGGCTGCGTCCCTGAGCCCGGTCCCCCTGAGGCAAGAGATGGGTGATAAATTCCTGATTGAGCCTAATGATTTGCTCCAATGCTTTGGTAATCTTGATTTGGAGGCTGGGTGCATCAGATTCGATGGAGCACAACATATTCTTTTTTCAAAGCCAGGGGTCGGTAGGGCTCACTGTCACTGTTCCTTTTTTGTCCTGTTCTCGATGCTCATCGTGAGGGGTTGGAGGTGGCCGAGTGGGTCGAGTCATACCACCCCGCTGGGGCTGAGTCTATGGACTGCCAGGGAGTCAGAGAGGTGGCATGGTAGAGGTGATGGTGTCTCATGCTACAATCATTGGAATTCTTGAGAGATCTGGAAGGATGCTCGTTGATCCTGCTTTATCCTTTGCCTTCTCGTTCAACATGGAAGATGTTTTTATCCTGCAATTTACCCTACAGTTCTTCTGTAATCCTGAACGTTACTCCCCATTGATCATGTTTAGGGGAGTGCAGAATGTGAGCGTGAGGGCCTGTGTCGTTGATTATCTTTATCCTGTCATTGTGTTCTAGCAAGATAATTTTGAGTCAATTATGAGAAGTGTGATTTATGTACAGTTTTATTTTTGGTTATTGTGTCTTAATATCCTTGAGGGCGGGGGAGGAGGGTGTTTTCTGTCATCCCTGTCTCAATTATGGAAAGGACGAGTGGGGTCAAGGTGGGGTGAAGGGTGGTGGATACGGTTGGTAGGGTTAGATCAGTCCTCACTGAGATTATAGATACCCACCCCCTTCTCCCCTCGCAGTTAGAGCTAATCTGTTTCAGGTTTCTCTTTTGGATTTTTTTTCTTTTGATCTTTGAATTAAGAATCTGTGTCTTCATCATTCTTTGGCCTGGGCAGAGTTTGTATCCAGAGGAGAACTGTGATCCTTCTTTCTCCTACTTGACGTTGAGATTTTCCTTCCCTCCCTTCTTCGCGTTCCTTCCCTGGGATATTGTGCTATTTGGGTTGTTGAGGAGAGAGGTTGCTCTGGATATCCCTTCTGTGATACCGGTCACTTGGGCTGGGTGCCCCCTCCATTTCTTCTCTTAATCTGGTAGAGTATTATATTGGTTCTTGTCCTAATCTGGTCCAGTGGTTTAGGGGGTTCCTATGGTTGTGGCGGGGAGTAGGGAATCGGCCCTCCCTCCCAGTGCCTAATTGTTGGGTGCCCTGATGGTTCTTCTTCGTCGAAGGCAGGAGTCCTGTCCCCCCCCCCCCCCCCCCCCTCCCTCCTTGGTGAGGGCTGGAATAATCATCCCCTTGTGAGGAAGTGCCCTGGATTGTGTTGGAAGGGTTCAGCAAGGGTGGACATTACTGGTGTGTGCTGGAGACCCTCCTGTATGTCAGTGGGTGCTGGGCTAGACCAGGCCCGGTACTGTGGCTGTTAGCCTGTTTCCCCAAGGCACTCGGGATGTCCCTATCCGAGAGTGTTGTGAGAGGCTTTCTGGGAGTCTGAGCTTTATGTCTTTGTCTCTCTGGTACACAGGGGGGCCTGGGGGTGGGTCGCGTACTGTGCCTTTGTAGATACCTTATTATTCCCCCTTGAGGGTGGGGTCACCCTCTTGTTGATTGAGTGGCCTGTTCTCCTCTTCACTGATGGGTGTTGTCATCTGGTGGGATAGCGCTGATCGGTTTCCTTTTATGCTTTTCTTTTTTGTTGACGGACCTCTCTTACTCTCTTCACAATTGTATGTAGTGATTTTGGTTCTGCCCTGGGCTTGTTTTTTGGAGTTTAGATGCAGTGTGTAGTATGTATGTAACTCCCCTAAGATCTGCGGTTTCCATTTTCTTTTTTTGCTTTTGTGGGCGTGTGTGCCAAATCAGCTCTTGGTCGCTGCATGAATGCAGTTGGTCTGGAATCCTGAAAGACAAGGCTGCAATTGACCATTGATGCTGCGGGAGGTGAGGGGGGGGGGGGGGGGGGTGGACTTTACTGCACACCTCATCATGACGCAGGAAGTGTATCCTGATTTCTCATGATGATTGCAGCATGGGAGGGTGTGCGCCATTTTGCGATGTTGTCATGTTTTCATGATCCTATCCTGTTTCTCCCTCTGTCTCTGGTGGGGTGATGTGGATATCTAGTTCTGTCTAATGATTGTATTAAGCCAGTTGTAATGTCATTCTCCTGTTCCATGCTGTGCTCATGTAGGTTAAGCCATTGCTGTGTTTTTTTCCTTCCTTGCTTATGGTGATGTATTATTTTGTAATTTTGTTGCGTTATTTTATAAAATGTAAAATCTCAATAAACATACTTGGTAAAGACTTGCAAGCTCATATGGAATTTCACTTCTGCTGATGTCAAAAATTATTTGAACAATGTATTAAAACTGTACTGGTCCTCATGATTTACATTACTATAAAGCTACGTTTCAGGCAGAGATAGAAAGTCTAGAGGGACAGTGGCTATATAGAAGATGTTCTTCCAAGCTCATGTGACTAGAGTAACCAGTAACAAAATCAAGACCATCTATGTTACAGTCTGGAATCCATCACCAGGATGGAGAATTTCAAATTAAAGGACCATCAGGTGCAAAATCATTGACTTTTGGAAAAGATGGATTGTGACTCCAGGAATTCCAATTCACTTTGACCTCAACTCCAATTGAATTTCAAGACCACCATGGAAAATAACTGCCTCAGCTCCGAGCACCAGCGATGGACTTAATAACCGAGAACCTTTATTGTTGCCTTTTGTCACTGAATTTTAACTTAGTCAAATGGTATCCCCCCCACTCTACAACTTGAAATGGTGTGTATGTGTGTGTGTGCACTTGTGTATTGCAGAGATCAGGAAGTGGATTTGCCTTTTAAAAAATATTTATATTCTCAGAGGGGTTGGTTTCTCAGCAAAATAAAGACTAACTAACCCCTTTGTGTTTAAACTCAAGAAAACCTGTCAGATTGAGTTCTTTACAATCAGCATTTGAAGTGATTCAGTACAAACATTGAATTTATAGCTTCATCCTTATAAATTACAAAATATCTTGTCACAATTAATCAAGGCGTGGGATAGAAAGGCTGAGTCCTGGCATGTGTCCTCACTGGTGTAACAATAACAAGATTACAAAGATAACGAAAATACCTTCATTCCCTTGTTGTGTTTTGCTTTCCCGTCAATCTGCTTTTTGAGACAACGTGTTGATTAGATTGAGTTGTACGTGTCATCATGAATCAAGCACTGAACTTTATAAATTAATCCATTTCACACTGTTTCAAAGTACACGAAACGTGTTGCGTACCAATAAAGATTATTCTACAAACCCCATGACTGCTGCCTGCTGAAGACAATGGTGCCATTTCGAGCTGAAATCGAGTTTGGTATGAAGTCAGACAACAATTATGTAGTCAGACAAGAAAAATTCTGCGCTCCCACACTTAGCCTGACAGCTCATTACAATGGGAGACATTTTCTTTCATTAAATTGTACACACAGCCTAATGAGGCAGAATCCTAAAACAACAAAAAACATATTTATTCATTTCTTTGGGAGGATTTTACAGCCTGAATAATTCTTTAAACTCTGTTTACTTTCCGTAGAATCCCGACAGTGCGGAAGGAGGCCATTCAGCCCATCGTGTCTGCGTTGGCTCTTGAAAAGAGCACACCTCCACCCTAGCCCCATAACCTACCTAACTTTCTGGACACTGAGGGGCAATTTAGCGTGGCCAATCCACCTAACCAGCACATCTTTAGACTTTGGGAGGAAATCGGAGCACCCGGAGGAAACCCACGCAAACATGGCGAGAATGTGCAAACACCACACAGACATTGACACGAGGCTGGAACTGAACCCTGGACCCTGGAGCAGTGAGGCAGCAGTGCTAACCACTGTGCCACTGTGCCTCCCCCGAAGGTGGAGAATGACAAAGATGCTGTGGGAAGAAAAACAAAAGGAATGTAAATGGTGGTGATTAAGGCTAAGAAAGGTGCTGATGGTGGCACATAAAGAGATTAGAATGTGTGAATGGTAGAATAAAGGTGAGCAGTGTGTTAAAGGGCAACTACAAATCGGTGACGCAAGTGGGGTTGTCCTGATTTCTTATTTTCTCAGATTATCTTCCATTTAGCTTCTATTCCCTGGCCACTTCATCTGGTTTTAAAATTACTAATGTTACTAAAATTGCTAGGTTAAATTTAATGTTTGAGCAGGTGATTACAGACCAGAGGCTTGAATCCCAGCAGAGGGACCCTGATTACATACGAACGCACAAACATAGAATTAGGAGCATGCATCCCGAGCCCGCGCCACCATTCAATAACATCACCGCTGATCTGCTTGTAACTTCAACCCCCAATAACCTTTCATTCCCTTATAAATCAAGAATCTATCTAGCTCTGCCTTAAAAAGCATATGAAGACTTTTCTTCCACTGCCTTTTGAGGAAGTGAGTTCCATCGACTCATCACCCTCTAAATGGAGAACAAATTCTCCTCATCTCTATCTTTAATGAGCGACCCCTTATTTTTTTTCAAAAGCCATACCTCGTTCTTGATTCTCCGACAAGAGGAAACATCCTCTCCAAATCCACCCCTAAAGACCCCTTAGGGTCTTAAAGGTTTTGATCAAGTCACCTCTTATACCCCGGCAGATACAAACCTAACCTCTCCGACCTTTCTTTGTAAGGCAACCTACCCATTCCTGGTATCAGTCTAGTAAAGCCTCTCTGAACTGCTTCCAAACCATTCACATCTTTCCTTAAACAAGGAGACCAATACTTTACACTGTATTTCAAATTAGTCTGGATCAGCCTGATCCGAGGTGTATCGAAGAAGTACATATTTTGGTCTGTATACTAAAGAGATTTCAACGAGTTCCCTTGTCACAATATGACATGTAGCGGACATTAAAAGGAAACATCAGCACTGCCTCGTGCTAATGTATGATGGTGACAAACTGAGACTTGCTCAGCAAATGGAATGTCATTCTCTGCTCAATAGAAGAATGATTTATAAATTGTGTTTCTCCACCTTCCATTTTATTTTGTCAGATTAGTATTGTATTTAGTTTCCTCAGAGAAATATATAGCCACAGGTTAGATTGTGAAGCAAAGTGATCTGTCAAATCTCCGCGACCATCTCCGCTCCACAAACGCAGTCATGAAGAAACAGTAGAAACATAGAAAATCGGAACAGGTGGATTGACCATTTGGCCCTTCGAGCCTGCTCCACCATTAATTCTGATTATGGCCGATCATCCAACTCAATAGCCTGATGCCACCTACCTCTCATGTCATTTGATCCCTTCACCCCAAGTGCTATACATAGCTACTTTTTGAAAAACACAATGGGGTGAATTCTTTGCCACCCCAGATGCGTATTTCTCGATTGCGCGCCATCACTGGCAGCAGGATTCTCCATTCCGCTGCTGCCCAATGGGATTTCCCATTGTAGCCACCCCACGCCACCAGGAAACCGGTTGGCGGGGCTGCACTGCCGGCGGAACGGAGAATCCTGTCAGCGGAGAATTCACCCCAATAGTTTGGCCTCAGCCGCTTTCTTTGGGAGTGAATTCCACTGGCCGACCACTCATTGGGTGAAGAAATTTCTCCTCATTTCTGTTCTAAATGGTCTGCCCTGTATCCTCAGACTGTGACCCCTGGTTCTGGATACCCCCGTCATCGGGAACACCCTCCTTGTGTCTACCCTGTCTATTCCTGTTAGAATTTTATAGGTTCGTATGAGATCCTCTATCATTCAATTCTCACAATTACCTCAATTCAATTATCACAATCAACAACATTCGACCAAAGAAGGTGGAACATGCAACTATGTATTATCATATTATGTCCTCTGGGCATCCCAATTATTTCAGTCAATTAATTACTTTTGATATGAAGTTCTTGAGTAGACGTTCGCAACAATACAGCTATGATGTTCTTTGTGTTGCTAAATTCAGGATGGTTGGCGTAGTGTTCACAAAGACCACAAAATAGCTTTAACCTGAACAAAGCTATAAATTGATTAACACTAATTTGGATTCGATACATACTCCTAAATAATATACAGTTGATAAAAACATATAATCTACACTCATCTCTGACTAGTCTCCACACTATAACATTAACTATGATCTGCTCTCACTCACACTATCTTTCCTTCAGTCTATTCTCTAGCTTTCTCCTCAACCTCTCACCCATAAGGCCCAGCATCAATGTCTTATATACTTGTAGATCCAGCTCCCTCTAGTGGTTAAGTTATACATTTCATTAACCCTTGCAGTTCTTACATTTATGATAACACCACAACAGCAGCTTCAGAAAAACAGCATGTCATGACCACACTTAGCTCTGTTGATGTGAGGTTTCTCTGAAACCACCACGTTACTGATAAACCTGTTAAAAGTTTATCTTAACTTACTGGTTCATTGCACTTTCAGTTAAAGCAAGTTGCATCAGTGGAGGTTGCATGAATGTGAGACTAAATTGTGTTTACGCATCACCCCTCTGCTGGGTAATCTACATTGGGTTGCAATTAAGCTTCAGTTTTAATACGCCTTTTTGTTTTCAATTCCCCCATGGCTTTGGCCCTCTCTATTTCTGTTATTTCCCCCAGTGCTACAGCACACCAAGGTAATTGCACACCATCAAATATGGCCTTTTGAGTATCATTTGATCCATGATTGACAGCGGATGTCCTATTCCCTGAATTTCACTTAAACTCCTGCACCTCTCTGCCTCTCTTTCCCGAGGCGCTCCTTATAACCTACCTCTTTGACTAGGGGCTGGATTTTCCAGCCTTTCCCACCAGTGGAATCTTCCAGCCCCGCCGATGGCAATCCCCCCATGATGGGTTCCCTGGTGGCAGAGCGGACACTCATACAAAACGCCACAGACCTTGGCAGGCCTGGAATATCCCCCCGGTGGCCAATGACGGGCTGCTTCAGCCACCGGAAAACACGCTATGGGGACCGGAAAATCCCGGCATAAGTCTTTGGTCATAGCTGTCCTAATATATGCCTATGTGGCTCACTGTCGTTTTGTTGGGTACCCTTTCTTGGGTACCCTAGGGGCAGCACGGTAGCACAAGTGGATAGCGCTGTGGCTTCACGGCGCCAGGGTCCCAGGTTCAATTCCCCGCTGGGTCACTGTCTGTGTTGTGTCAGCACGTTCTCCCCGTGTCTGTGTGGGTTTCCTCTGGGTTCTCCAGTTTCCTCCCACAGTCCAAAGACATGCAGGTTAAGTGGATTGGCCATGATAAATTGCCCTTAGTGACCAAAAAGGTTAAGAGGGGTTATTGGATTACGGGGATAGGGTGGAAGTGAGGGCTTAAGTGGGTCGGTGCAGACTTGATGGGCTGAATGGCCTCCTTCTGCACTGTATGTTCTATGTTCTGTGAAGCGCTTTGGAGCATTTTATTGTGACAACAAGGTGCTACATAAATGCAATTTCTTATTGCCGATTGATAGAAAAGGCTCCACTTTGACATCTTTCCTGTACTTAACTGAAGAAATGATGCAACTCCAATTTAAAATGATCTGACAATTTGGTCAAAACAAAGAACAGTTTCTAGAGACAATGAAATAACTATGGAATTTTACCTTTGTTTACCTTCAGTCAAAGTATTCTACTTAACTGGTATTTTTTGTCACCTTTAACTAAAATTAAACCTATTCCTCTTTTTAATCAGATTGCAAAACAGCGTGAATATTATACAGCTTTCTGGCTTACATTTTGTAACATTCGCTCACATATTTAAAGCTAACATGGTGCCAATAAAATGACTGCAACATCACTCAAAATGATTGAAGGAATAATCGTGACTTTGCAGAAAACCATCCGTACTTTCCTAATCTATCCTGTATTCTCTTTGATGCTGGCCCACCGTCTGGACCCATCTGTCAATTTGCACAAATATTGACATTGCCTTTCACTACACATGTAAACAACAGCTGGACAATGCCACTTGCTGTGAAACGGAGATTTTGTGCCCTGGAGATT
Organism: Scyliorhinus canicula; assembly: GCF_902713615.1. Taxonomy (NCBI): domain Eukaryota; kingdom Metazoa; phylum Chordata; class Chondrichthyes; order Carcharhiniformes; family Scyliorhinidae; genus Scyliorhinus; species Scyliorhinus canicula. Next base: position 21,650,258 of record NC_052164.1, on the reverse strand, counting down.
GAAGGCTGTTGGAAAATACTGAAATATCGTGCTATGATTTCTGTAATAGCGAGTGGACTAGGTAAGTGTGTATTTTCCCGGTTACTCTTCCGTGCTATGTGAGCATCACTGGCAAAGCCAGTAGTTGGTGCCCATGACTAATTGCCCTGGAACTGGATATTTCAGAGTCAACCACAATGGTGTGGGCCCAGAGTCACATGGTGAAAGATAACAGATTTCCTTCCCAAAAGGATATTTGTAAACCAGATGGATCTTTGTGACAATTGTGAGACTAAATTTACATTTCAGACTTAATAATTGAATTGAATTTCCACCAACTGTTGACTAGTCCAGCATTTATTGCCCACCCCTAGTTCCCCTTGAGCAGGTGGTAGGGAGCCGCCTTCTTAAACCACTGAAGTCCATCTGGTGTAGAGGCACCCACAGTGCTTTAAGGAATTCCATGTGATCATGTGGAAAGTATAATCGGGTAGGATGTAAAACTAACATTGCAGAAATTGAAATTGAACTATTTGAAAAGTTGTCACAAAAATTGAAATTGAACTATTTGAAAAGTTGTTACAAAATGAAATCCATCAATGTTATTTCAGACCAACAATGAACCTGTATTATGCAGGTGAGTTAGGCTAAACCAAACAGTAGTTGAGTTAAAATACAGGTGGGAGCATAAAGCTCTGTTAAAGCTACATGAGAGTATTTCTCGGGGCCTTCCACTGAACAATTGAGGCACCCAACTGGATAATGAAAAAGCCTCAGTTCTGTGTGCAAATCATACAGGACAATGACTGTAATAACCCTACAGGAGGCCCAGGGCTCTGCAACCTCAGAACCTGAGTACGATCTACCCAGATGAGATAGGCAGAGCTACCCCCTTAGACCAGAGACAGTCGGGACATAAATACCACAGCCTAAGTGTGGGCCAGGTGTGGGAGACCCTTTGGTATAAGGAAATATATCTAACTTTTTCTACAACCATTGCTTGCCTGAGACTTCACAATGGCATTTTGACTGCGTATGGACCTCCACCTACCTTGAACCGTTTAGTAAAACCTGGTTTGACAACAAGGTATTTTAAACTGCGTTGGAACTACTGAAAAAAGAGACATACTGTTGAAGCTCTTTGTCTTGCATTCATTGGAACAGACACAAAAATGCCAAAGTTCAAAGGGAACAACAAATTATATTGCATGAGGACGGAATGCTGATTCGATGACAAGTTAACTCTGGTCAAGACATTTCCATGCAGTATGCACCAGGTGTAAGAATTTGGTAATATTACTATTGTTAAGGTTCATTGTTGGTCTGAAATAACATTGATGGATTTCATTTTGTAACAACGTTTCAAATAGTTCAATTTCAGTTTCTGCTAGTTGTGACACTCTACAGGATGGCAGTTGTTGCTTGTGAGAAAGTACACTCAATGAATTTATGACTTTAAATTGCCTAAGAGTCGGTTCAAGCAGTTGCATGTTGCTTTAATTATATTGTGGGAAATTAAAAGTCCTTTTTGTCACCTTTGAGCTCTGGCTCAAAGGCATGTTAATCAGGATGACACCGGACGGGATTTTCTGACCGTTAACGCTGGTGGGATCTTACGACCCAGCTGAGGGCCCACCGCCACTGCAGGTTTTGCAACAGCATGGAGTGCGTTCAACAGGAAGTCTCATAACAATGGCAGTACGAGTAGATCCCTCACCGGCCAGTAGCAAACTGCCTTCCGCCACTGCAGAACATGCCGGGAAGGGATAAAACTTCCCACCCACTGGGCAGGATTCTCCTGTGCCCGGCGGGATGGAGTGGCGTGAACCACTCCAGCGTCAGCCCACCCCAAAGGTGCAGAATCCTCTGCACCTTCAGGGGCAAGGCTGGCGCCGGAGTGGTTTGCGCCCCGCTGGCTGGCGTGGAAGGATTTTGGTGCCACGCCAGCTGGGGCCGAATGGACTCCGCTGGCTGACGAGAGTCCGCGCATGCGCAGGAGCGTTAGCGGCTGCTGACGTCATCCCCACGCATGCGCAGGGGGGGTTCACCTACGCGCGGCCATCGCATAGGAAAAGAGTGCCCCCACGGCACAGGCCCCCCCCGCGGATCGGTGGGTCCTGATCGTGGGCCAGGCCACCGTGGGGGCACCCCCCAGGGATAGATCGCCTTGCCGGAGCCCGGTGCCCGCCCATGCCGCCAGGTCCTGCTGGTAAGGGACCGAGTCTAATCTATGCTGGCGGGACTGGCAAAAAACGGGCGGGTCTTCGGCCCATTGCGGGTCGGAGAATTCGGGCAGCCCATTGAGTAACGCCGGTCCCTGCCATTCTTCGAGGCGGGCGGCGCGATTCACGCCTCGCCGACTTTGGGGGGCCGGAGAATTCGGAGGATGGCGAGGGCGGGATTCACGCTGACCCCGGCGATTCTCCGACCTGGCGGGGGGTCGGAGAATCCCGCCCTCTATTTCCAAACTCCTCTCATGCATTGATTCAATTGATCAACCATATTTGCAAAGCAGAATATTGCATTTGAGGGAAACCTTTCTGTTTTGGCATTATGATAGGATGTGGCACTGACATTCGTATCCGTGAGTTAAAATATGTTGAAGAAGATGTGACATAGACCGAATTTTGATCAGTTCAGTTTGGAAGACGCTTTGTAGTGGAGTTCTCCTGGGGTCAGTGTTGGGTCCTTGCTCTTTCTGATATATATCACAAGCACTGGGGCAACCCTCTCCTCCCCACAAGTACTGTGATAACCCTTCCCCATGAATAAGGGGAATCCTCCCCACATAAGCACTGGGGAAACCCTCCTCTCCATGGATAAGAGAACCCCTCCCCCCTCATAAACACAGAGACAATGCCCCCCTCACATAAGGGAAACCCCCTCCAATGGAGCTCCCAAAAGAGCCCACCCTAGCACTGCTCTCGACAGTGCTGCCAGATTGGCTCTGAGGGGTGGCAGTGGTAGGATGACAGGGGACAGGGCGAGGCCTCTGCCCTGGCATGACTCTGTCCCCTCTGGGGGCTATACATACCTTTACCCCCCCCCCCACCCCCCGCCACCAGGTTCTTCTTCACTGCTTCACATTTCGCAAAAACATTTGGAAACCTTGTCGATGTGGCGTCACGTCAGCGAGGGGGGAATTCTTTATGTGGAGAATCCCAATGGTATGATTTTAAATTAAGGACTGATATGAAACATTTGAGTTACAATTCGATCTGTAACTGAAACATATATTTTGACTGGCGAAAATGCAAATGGAAATTCGTAAAGATGCCAAGTTGGAACTTGCACCAGATTTCAGGGTTAGGATATTGTTTTGCTGCATAATAGCAGCTGCAGTACCAGCACCAGCCAAAGGAAAGACTGAGCTGACACTGAACCATCGGGCAACACGATAGCAGATTATTCCACTCCATTTATTTTGAGTGCCCTCTTCCAAAATGTACAGCGCTGGGAGGCTAAATTGGACAGCCCGTGAAATTTGGCACAGGCTTTGCCATGAAGTAATATTCTGCATCCGTTTATTGCAATGCAGGAAGTCTGCCAACCTCATGCTGCCTGCTCAGTTGAATGATTTCAGCATTCAGGCAGCACGAACCATGGTGTCTATGGCAGGATACATCAGCGAGGGACCAATACCTTGAACAACTAGCACTACTTAAAGTTAGCTTGCGCCTCTTAAAAAGAAGGGCGTTTCCGATGGCTTGGATACTCTGCTGCCGAATGAGTGCATCTTGCCCAGGTTCTTTACAAAGAGAGTGGTGGGTGCGTGGAATGCACTGCCAGCAGTAGTGGTGGAGTCAGAGTCATTGGGGACATTTAAGCGACTCTTGTACAACCTTGTGGGTCGAAGGGCCTGTACTGTGCAGTACTGTTCTATGTTCTACGTTCTATGTTCTATAAGCCATTCAATTCAAGGGATATTAGGTATAGGCAACAAATGCTGGCTTTGCCAGTAATGCCCACATCGCAAGAGATATTTGTTTAAAAGGTGGACAACATGACAATTTAGTCAGTCTGGGTTGGGTTTTCAATGACATCACACAGAGGAGTAAGGATAATTTCCTAACCTATTGTATGGAGTCTCTTAACAAGGTATAGATCTTCAAACTAGTTCTTTTCATCGCAAGCGACATTTTAATGCTGATAAAAAGGGAACGCAATCATTTGAAAAATAGAGCAGAACACGATTCTCCCAAAAGAACTGCATGGTGCAAAGGATAATGAGCAATAGCACATCCAAAGAGGAGAGAAAGAAATCTTCTGACATAAATGAGCCTGGGGACAGTAAATGTCGGGATAAGTGGCAGTAATGATGATTGCCCTGCGCCCAGGAAAAGCAGCTCAATTGCTTTTCAATGCCTTAAATCAGGACATTTCCTCTGGATGGGGCGGGGGGGTGAGTTTGCGGAAACTCACTCTTCCTTATGGATTAATGCCGATAAGAAGAACTGAGCTAAGCTAAACTTTGTTCTCTAGCTTTCGTAGGAACTTCAGTGAAACACACCTATGTGTTTGATAATCTGATTCAATTTGAGACTATGGAGGTGGGCATGTGATCAGAGTGGTCAGAATTTTATTGGCACAGCAGGGCTCCTAAAAACGGGCCTGAAAGCCGGGGTGAGGGAAACGCCGCCTCAGCCGTTTGTGGGAACCGCGGGCTGCTTCTTGTACACAATCCAGCAAATAATTAGTGGCAGTCGGGGCTCCCATCCATTTAAAGGGCAAGTGCCAACCCCCCAGAAGCTTCTGACCAGTCAGAGGGCTGGTGGCGCGGCAGTCTCTGCAGCCACTGAGAGCTCTGGCCAGTGTTGGGACTGCACCTGGAAGAGAGGAAGCCATGGGACTATGTCGCCTTCCCAACCAGGAAAGTGATTTCTGAGGCTGCTGGGGCCAGTCAGGCAGGTCCCGATGAGGGCGAAGGTATATTGGTGGCGGCTTATAGCCATGGAAGCAGCTACTGCTGTTGGAGCGCCCCTCTTTAGGCCACTGAATAGGGGGACACCCCTACCCAAGCTCTCTCAGGGTGTTGCCAGGGTTCAATTAGCCTCAGGGACAGGAAGGTCACTCTCCACCTTCCTTGCCGATGGTGAAATGACATGGCTGGATTGGATTGGATTGGATTTGTTTATTGTCACGTGTACCGAGGTACAGTGAAAAGTATTTTTCTGCAAGCAACTCAAAGATCATTCAGTACATGGAAGAAAAGGGAATTAAACAAAATTCAAGAAAATACAAGAAAATACATGAGAATACATAATTCCCGTACCAGCCTCCCTGGACAGGCGCCGGAATGTGGCGACTAGGGGTTTTCACAGTAACTTCATTTGAAGCCTACTCGTGACAATAAGCGATTTTCATTTTTTTCAATAGGGCAACACAAGATATACAATGTAACTACATAAACATTGGCATCAGTTGAAGCATACAGGGTGTAGTGTTAATGAGGTCAGTCAATAAGAGGGTCATTTAGGAGTCTGGTGACAGTGGGGAAGAAGCTGTTTTTGAGTCTGTTCGGCTGAAGGAAGATGAGCCCCCCACCCCCACCCTTCCTCGCCCTCCACTGCCTCCCAGCTCCTCCCAGAGGACTGGCAAAATCTAGTCCAGTTTTTTTTCCCCAATGATTAAATATGAAATACCAACGGCACGGAAGCAGGCCAAATCTGAGCTCCATACTTAAAGAAGCTGTGCAACAGAAAGAGCCCCTTGCTGAAATGGCAGCAAAAACACTGGGGTTCCCCTCGGCTGGTAGCTATTTCTGTTGGGGTCAATGGAAATGGAAATTGCGGGATGATGCAAAACAAGCTGCTGACTTTCTATCATCCATTTCACCATTTGTCACGCAAAGTCAAGATGCCCATTTAGTTTATTCACAATACATGTAAAATTCAAATATACATTGGCTACTCTGAAGCTCTTTATTTACCTGAATCTTGGCATTAAAAAATAACAAATCGTATAGTGTAAGTGTAATTAAGGTCGCTGTTTTTCTCTCTCTCTAATAACTTGTAATTTGTCATATATAAAATATGAAAACTCAATAAAAAACATTTATAAAAAAAAAAATTAAGGTCGCTGGAAGTAAATCTATTTAATACAGCCCATCGTTTATTTATGGAGCTGCCATTTTAAATGTAATTTTATGCATAAAGTAGTGTATCAAAATTGAAATGATGGTAAATAAAACCTGAAAGTCCTTATTCCATCAGCTTTGCTGAGATCCTGGGAGAGTAGCCTTCAGGCTATGCAAGGTAATGAGTTTACTACCAAACAGTAATCACAGACGCGTCGGAGTTGTTAACATCCGTCACTCTTTGGCAGAAAGAACCCATCAGAGAACCCTGTTTATTTCATTCAGATTCCCTCAGGTTTAAAATCAAATTGTGAAACACACAGGCAGCCACATGGTTCAGTTGTAAGAAAATCATTATATTTTGCCAATTCCCTCATTGAGCTATCATTATTTCAGTGCCAACACTTTAGTCTTTTAAATGTTATGCCGTGCATTTCATTGCATAAGCTCATGAAGTTACTGATGACAATTAATCAAAATGATCTTTCCCTGATTTGCCGATGGGATGACTGCCGTAAACAGCCAAGAGAAAGCAAGTCATTCCTTCAGGAATTACACTTGTCAGAAAAATTCCTTTTTTCATTGCTAACTAATTGGACCCTGAGTTATTTTAAGGGGATATATTTCATGGAAACCGTTAGATTTTTAAAAGATATATAAAGCACAACAGGGTTACCTTCTGAAAATGGCAGCAAAATTTGTTTCTTATCTAGCAGGAATCTCAATCTCCTTGAAAGAAAAGCACAGAATGTCATTCCCCATAGACGGAGAAATTCGAAACATAGGGCGGAATCTTACTAGAATTTGGAGAAGTGTCAGGCTCAGATCGAAACCGTGGGGCTGGATTCTCCAATAATGGGGCTATGTCCCCACGCCAGCTTCAAAACGCTGGCGTTTCACTCTGGACTTTCCTTAAGAACGTCCTGAGCGATCCTCCTAAATGCAAGGGGCTGGCAGGGCCCCGCAGTGCTTCTCGCAGCTCTGGCTGCTATGGCAGCTGCCCCGTGCAACATGCCAGATTCGCACCGCGGACCATCATGCAGAGTGTATGCCCCCCTGAGATTGCACGCTCCCTTAGATCGGTACAGCCCAATCGCTTCCCTGGCCGTCCATGAGGCCCTCCCCAGTGAAGGATACCCCCGCACCCCGCCCCCACCAGGGCAGCCGTGGCTAGAACCACGCCGTCAGGAGCTAGGCCAGTTACGCTTGGTGAATCGCGGGGGGGGGGGGCTTCTGTCAATGGCCCCCTACCTGCGCCGAGTGGACCTCCTGCACGCGATGCGCGAGCGATTCTCCGGGGTCCGGAGAATCGCTTCAGCGGCGCCGGCCGCAATTCCCACACGAACACCCATTCTCCGCCCCTGCGGTGGACGCGATTTTGGCACGGAGGCTTGCAGAATCTAACCTCTGGTGTGTAATGCTCCAGTTGCACAGACCAGGGCCGGGATTCTCCCCTACCCGGCGGGGTGGGGTGTCCTGGCGTACCGGAGTGGTTAGAACTACTCCGGTGTCGGGCCTACCCAAAGGTGCGGAATTCTCCACACCTTTAGGGGCTAGGTCCGCGCCGGAGTGCCTCCCGCTCCACCGACCGACGCGAACGGCTTTTGGCGCCCCACCGACCAACGCGAACGGCTGACTGAAAGGCCTTCGGCGGTCGGCGTGAGTCTGCGCATGCGCTGGAACGTTAGTGGCCGCTGACGTCACCCCGGCGCATGCGCGGTGGATGGGGTCTCTTCCGCCTCCGCCATGGCGGAGGACGTGGCGGCGGCGGAAGAAAATGTGCCCCCACGGCACATGCCCGCCCGCCGATCAGTGGGCCCTGATCGCGGGCCAGGCCACCGTGGGGGCACCCCCCAGGGTCAGATTGCCCCGTGCCCCCACCAGGACCCCGGGGCCCGCTCGCACCGCCTGCTCCCGCCGGCACCAGGTGGTTTAAACCACGTCGGCAGGAGAGGCCTGACAGCGGCGGGACTTCGGCCCATCGCGGGCCGGATAATCGCCGCGGGGGGCCCGCCGACCAACGCGCCGTGATTCCCGCCCCTGCCGATTCCTGGGTGGCGGAGAATTCGGGCCACGGCGTGGGCGGGATTTACGACGGCCCCGGGTGATTCCCCGACCCTGCGGGGGTCGGAGAATTCCGCCCCAGTTTTCTCCAGATATTGAGCCTCTCACGTTTGTGTGGATCAGTGCTAAACGGCGCCCTGGCTATGACCCTCATTCCTCATTCACCTGAGGAAGGAGCAGTGCTCCGAAAGCTAGTGTTCAAAACAAACCTGTTGGACTTTAACCTGGTGTTGTAAGACTTCTTACTCTGCACACAATACTCCAGCTGTGGTCTAACCAAGGTCATGCACTGCTGTAGTGAGACACCTTTACCCTGATACTCAAATCCTCTGGCAATGAGGACCAACATACCATTTGCCTCCATGACTGTGTGTTGTATCTGCATGCTTGCTTTCAGTGACTGGTGTGTACACATCATCCAGGGTGCCTTGTATATTAACATTTCCAAATCTATCATCATTTAAATAATACTCTGCCATTCTGTTTTTCCGATGGAAGTGGATAACTTCACACTTATCCACATTATACTGCCTATGCCATGGAATTGATTATCACATAAAAATTTTAAAATATTGGCTCTGAGCAGATTAGCAGGTTACAACTTACTTGTTGCTCCGGACCTCAGTCCATTATGCCTGTCTCTTCTTCCTTTCTTTATCTGGCCGTTCTTGTGTTTCTCCCCCCCAGTCTCCCTGTCCTACCTATCCTTCAGTCATGCCTCCATTTTCTTTTGCCATTTTGCCTCCTCTAATCCATATCGCAGCCTACTAAAACTCCTCTTTCTTCTCCTGAATTTAATAGCCCTGTCATAATATACACACAAGTATATGGTGGTGCATAGACAGACACTGACTGACACACTGAATGATCAATCAACACACAGAACACAGCAGCCAATCACCAGACAGGACACGGCCACTATAAAGCCAGAGGGCACTAGTTTTCCCGCTCTCTTGGGATGCAGCCTCTGAGACAGCCAGAGCCCATGATCAGGAACACGAACTGCGCTAGCAGGATAGTCTGGTCAGGTTAGCCTCAGGTCTCCAGTCAACTCAACATAGTGTCAACCCACAGTGCAAGTATGTTTAACAGCTCATAGTTCTATAAATTAGAGTTCTACTTCTACAAGTGTTGGTAGCCTGTCTCTCTCACTGCTATGGTAAACGCAACCTCGCAGACCCAGCATACCCAACACATCAAGCCCTTCCTGTCACTTGACTAATCCCACACCTACCCTGTGTGCTTCCCCAGCAGTACATGTCTAAACCTTTTCCATGTCTGCCAAAACCACAAATTGCAAATCATCATCTTCAAATTCCCCACATCATGAGACCACCTTAGCTCTGCAACTTCCGCCAGTCCTGTGACCCCTTTAAATACTTTGCTCCGCTGATTTTGGCATCTTGTGTGTTCCTTATCCTTTCACTCTGCTGGTGGTAGCACAGCTTTTAACAGTTTTTGCCCTATTCTCTTAAAATCTATTCTTAAACCCCTTGACCTCTCTCCTTCTTTTAAAAACCTCCTCAAAATCGAACTCTTTGACCAGGTTTTTGATCACCTTATCCTAATCTCTCTTTGACTCAAGGACCTTTACCGTGAATCCAACTGAGAAACCCTTGGAACATTCTTTACGTTAACATGACTTTATATACTTTCGTGAGATGCGGCTAGTCCGGCACTTATTTCCCATCTCTAACGTCTTGAGAACATGGTGGTGAGATACCAAAATGAACCGCTACACAGTTCCATTAGTGAGCGAGTTCCAGGATTTCGACCCAGTGACAGTGAAGGAGGTGCCAAGTCAGGATGATGTGTGACTTGGAGGGGAACTTGCAGGTGGTGGTGTTCCATCTGCTGCTCTTGTCCTTCCAGGTGGTAGAGGTCATGGGTGGGATTCTTCCACCGCGCCCCCGCCCCCCCCCCCCCCCCCACGCCAGGTGGGAGAATTGCCGGGGCGCCGTGCGAATCGCAACAGGCTGCCCCGACCCCCGCACATGATTCTCCCACGCCTCCGAAACCACGCTACGCGAATCGCGCCGGGCCAGTCGGAGAATTGCCGCAAACGGCGAGCGGCAATTCTCCGGCCAGAATGGGCCGAGCAGCCAGCGAAACAAATGACAGTCCCACCGGCACTGTTCTAACCTGCTCTTGGGCCGGCGGGACCTGGGGCTTCAAGGGCCGGGAGCGGAGTGTGCGGGGGGAGGGGGGTTCCAACCCCGGGGGGGGGCCCTCCGGAGTGACCTGGCCTGCGATTGGGGCCCATCGATTGGCAGGCCGGCCTCTCTGTCAGCGGGCCCCCTTTCCTCCGCCAGCAGGCCTGGATCCATGCGGCATTTTTGTTTGGGGCGACCTGGGGAGGACGGCCATCGCGCATGCGCTAGTTGGCGCCGGCCCAACTGCGCATGCGCGGAACCCAAGGCGCCGTGTCTGTTACGCGGCGCCGGGTCTCTGACACCGCGCCGAGGCCCCACCCCCGTAAATCGCGCAACGCCCCTGCAAGCCCCACGGAGGGCGGAGAATAGGGGCCTCGAAAGGGCGCCGATGCCGGAGTAAAACACTCCAGTTTTTACTCCAGTGTCGGCACTTAGACTCCCGTTGGGAGAATCTCGCCCCATGGGTTTGGAAGCTGCTATTGAGGGGCCTGGGTGAGTTGTTACAGTGCACATTGTGGATAATGCACACTGCTGCCACTGTGCCTCAGTAGTGGAGGGAGTGAATGTTGAAAGTGGGGATATATGGGGCTGCATTCTCCCCTACCCGGCGGTTCGGGGGGACCCGGCGGGAAGGAGTGGCATGAGCCACTCCAGCGTCGGGCCGCCCTAAAGGTGCGGATTCGTCCGCACCTTTAGGGGTTGGCCCGCACCTTTAGGGGCTAGGCACACCCCGGAGTGGTTGGCACCCCACCGGCTGGCGTGGAAGGCCTTTGGCGCCATGCCAGCCGGGACCGAAGGGACTCCGGCTGGCGGGAGTCCATGCATGCACGGGTGAGTCAGCGGCTGCTGACGTCATCCCCGCGCATGCGCAGGGGGGTCACCTATGCGTCGGCCATCGCGGAGGTGATGGACGGCGCGTAGGAAAAAGTGCCCCCACGGCACAGGCCCACCCGCGGATCGGTGGGCCCCGATCGTGGGCCAGGCCACAGTGGGGGCAGTCCCCGGGGCCAGATCCCCCCGCGCCTCCCCAGGACCCCGGAGCCCGCCCGCGCCGCCAGGTCCCGCCGGTAAAGAAACCTGGTTTAATCCACGCCGGCGGGATCGGTATAGAAGCAGCGGGACTTCAGCCCATCGCGGGCCGGAGAATTGCCAGGGAGGGTCCACCGACCGGCGGGGAGCGATCCCCGCCCCAGCCGAATATTCGGCGGCCAGCGGGGGCGGGATACATGGTGCCTCCCCGCCGATTCTCCGACCCAGCGGGGGTCGGAGAATCCCGCCCATGGTGCCAATCAAACGGGCTGCTTTGTCCTGGAGGCTGTCGTGCTTCTTGTGTGTTTTTGGAGCTGCACTCATCCATGCAAATGGAGAGCATTCCATTACACTCCTGACCTGTGCCTCGTAGATGGCGGACAGGCTTTGGGGAGGTGAGTTACTTTCTGCAGAATTCCCAGCCTCTGACTGCTCTTGTAGCCACAGTATTCATATGGTGGTCCAGTTCAGATTCTGGCCAGTATGTTGATAGTTGGGGATTCAGTGATGACAAATGCCAATGGACATCTAGGGGAGATGGTTGGCTTCTCTCTTGTCCTCGATGGTCACTGCCTGGCATTTGTGTGGTGTGAAGGAATTGAAGAGGAATAACCATATACAAATTATTATATGTTAATTTTAGTAAGAAAAACACTGTTAATGATTAAATAAATGTACTGTGTTAGGGGCTGCTCCATAATTGGTTTTGCACGGTGCATTATTTTGATTTCACATTTATTCACCCAGCCATTCTTGTTAATGTTCTTCACTCTATGTGAGTATCAGGGTTGATGCAGACTCGATGGGTCGAATAGCCTCCTTCTGACCTATAGGGATTCTACAGATATCAAACTATATTAACTGGTACCTGTGCTTTTCTGCATAGTTCATGTAAAACTGAAATGAAGTTTATCGATCAATTTACTTTCAGCAAAGTTTTTAACGCAAAAGGTAGTTTGCATTTTGAAGGCGCTGCCTGATCAGGTGGTGTGTACAGATCCAATCATCACCTTCAAAAGGGAATTGGATAAATTCTTGAAGGAGAAAAAAAATGCAGCGGTAAGGGGAAAGATATTGGAATGTAACTTAGTAAACTGCGCTTTAAAAAGGCCAGCCGTGTCTCGATAGGTTGAATGGCTTCATTCTGTCCTGTATTATTCTATTGCAACCTGTACAGAGTTACTTGCAGGCACATTCATTGATGAAATCTGCAGAGTAAACTGGGCCTACCATTAGTAAGACAAAAAAACTGTTTAAAAGGAGTTGTAATAGTTTATTTATTGAATACAGTCATTATGCATAAATCTATGTTTATCAAAACCTTGAAAAATGTTAGATATTACTGAACTGAACAAATTATTGTTGTTCACTCGATTTCTGACCGGTGTATAATCATATTGCTTTCTGCCTGAGTCCTTTGGCTTTCAGATATAAAATTGAGTGTTTTGACTAAAACAACGTAAAAAAGTCAGAAAAGGGCACAGTTATTCCAGAAAGGATTCCTCCTTCCCCCCCCCCCCCCCCCCCCCCCCCCCCCCACCCCCCCAAACTCCCAGGTGCCATTTTGGACAGGTTCTCCGGTCCCCCAGCCATGTGATTTTCAGCAGCGTGCCATTCCCACTGCTTGGCAGTGAGATTTCCCATTAAAGCCACCCCATGCCAATGGGAAACCCATGGGCGGGGGTATATAGCCAGCAGGAAAAGAGAATCTGGAAGGCAGGAGAATTCTGGTCTTCATTTTGTTTTCCAATTAAGGATGATTTAGCGTGGCCAATCCACCTACCCTTTGGGTTGTGGGGGGGGTGAGACCCACGCAGACACGGGGAGAATGTGCAAACTTCACGTGGACAGGGACCCAGGGCCGGGATTGAACCCCACGTTCTTGGCACTGTGAGGCCACAGCATTAACCAGTGCTAACCATGCCGCCCCATTCCAGCCATTATACCAGATCAGACTCAGTTCACATCTACTTTTTCCATTAGACGTCAAGCAAGATTACAAAGGAAGATCGTACCTGGCTCCTTGTTTAGTGTCAGTTGACGCATGGAGGCTGTTGAGCATAAATCAAAACATCACAAAACTTGATGTTCCAGTAACTAATTCCTCTTTTATTATTGGTTCGTTTTTCTTCACATTGTCACAAAGTGCTACCATGCATTAGGAAGTTAGAGAGCAACACTTCCACTAAACTATAGATTAGTGTGAGTTCGATTTAAGTGCTGCTACGTTGATCCAAATTTTGAAAAGCATGGGTCCCAAGATAAATCGCTATACAACATTCCATGGATCAGAAACATTTCCTTTAAATCTTCCAATGCTTGATTCTAGTGAAACGGACATGTGAGAGAAATTCAAGTGCATGGGCACAGCAGTTCTTATTTCCTGTGAGATGCGGATTATTGCAGAGTTGCGATTTTGCCATTTTAGATGGCTATATAATCCAATTTCCACAAAGTTCTATCATCAGTTCTTGAAAGATTACAGATCATTTTTCATTTTGCCAATCTATTTGCCTTATTACAACACAAGAGAAGTTACCACTGCCAGCAACAATATCACTGAAGATCGTGTTTTCCCAGGGAGCGAGGCTGATTTTGCCAACTCTATCTTTCCATTGAGATAGAAATAATTGCTGGTGTTTTTTTTTAGAACATGCGATGAAGGCTAACTAATACCATATAGGTGACATAAAACACACATGTAGTAGGACAACAGGTTGTTAATAAGATTATGGAACACTAGCATCCATTGGTTGGACTATCAATACATTATGTAATTAAACTGCTTAGAAATGTTAAACTTTTTAACTTCTTTCACATCATTTTTTTTTGTATGGATATTTACTTCTTGGCGCAGCCGAACAGAGCATCCTGGTGAGCTATCTCTACTGCCAGAAAGCCCATGCTGTCGCTTTAGCTACGGGGCCAATATAATTGTGAAATAACTTCAGTTCTGTTGTGTGGTTCCATATCTAATGGATCCTTGAAGACATGGAAATGGAAATGGAAAATCGCTTATTGTCACGAGTAGGCTTCAATGAAGTTACTGTGAAAAGCCCCTAGTCGCCACATTCCGGCGCCTGTTCGGGGAGGCTGGTACGGAAATAGAACCGTGCTGCTGGCCTGCTTGGTCTGCTTTAAAAGCCAGCGATTTAGCCCAGTGAGCTAAACCAGCCCCTTGGCCCTCCCTTGGCACCCCTTGGCCTTCTTCTCTAATGTTCTTCCGAGAAGTATTTCAAAGCTATTTATGAATAACATCGTTTGCACAACATGTTAAATCAAGGCAGCCATCTTTGTTGAATATCTGTGTAATGGTGTCGAAAGAAGACAGTTTGCCTAATAAGCTTGTCTCCCAATATCCCATCTATTTATCATTTTCAAATGGTTAAAAAATATACTTTGAAATATTATTTAAAAGTGCCACAATTTTCCCAATAAATTCTGAAGTATAAAGCCAGCTTTTTTTCCCCATGTAACAACCTTGTCAAGAAACAAGAAACAAGGCTCTCACATCAAACTCTCTAAATGTCAGTGAAGGATGGAAATTAATCTTGTGACTCTCAAGATTGAGATACCAGTCTGCCCATGTACACAAATACAAAAAGTCTGGGGTTACAGGGTACCTCATTGAGTAAATATTTGAACACTGCAATAAGCATACACATAAGTGGGCAGCATGGTAGCACACGTGGCTAGCACTGTGGCTTCACAGCACCAGGGTCCCAGGTTTGATTCCCCGCTGGGTCACTGTCTATGCGGAGTTTGCACGTTCTCCCCGTGTCTGCATGGGTTTCTTCTGGGTTTCCTCCCACAGTCCAAAGACGTGCAGGTTAGGTGGATTGGTCATGCTAAATTGCCCTTAGTATCCAAAAAGGTTATGGGATAGGGTGGAAGTGAGGGCTTAAGTGGGTCGGTGCAGACTCGATGGGCCGAATGGCCTCCTTCTGCACTGTATGTTCTATGTATAAATGAAATAAAACCGTGATAAATAAAGTCAGAAGTATATTCGGTGGAATATATTGATTTACCTTCCTTAAAAAAAATACCTTGCACCTCGTCTTTTTTATTTCCAGTGAAGTTAATTACCACTTAAACATATATGAACTCTAGGGCAGCACGGTAGCGCAGTGGTTAGCATTGCTGCCTCACGGCGCCGAGGTCCCAGGTTCGATCCCGGCTCTGGGTCACTGTCCGTGTGGAGTTTGCACATTCTCCCCGTGTTTGCGTGGGTTTCACTTCCACAACCCAAAGATGTGCAGGTTAGGTGGATTGGCCACGCTAAATTGCCTCTTAATTGGAAAAAATGAATTGGGTACTCTAAATTTATTTTAAAAACATATATGAACTCAATGGCAAGATGAGACATCTCTATAGCATCAGTTTCCAGCTCTCTTCCATTTAACCTTGTTTAAACACATGTTCTGGTGAATTATTCAAATATCCATCCATGTAGCTCAAAGGGCCATCTGCTTTCTTCTATAGTCCTTCCGAAAATCTGTAACAGGGACAGATCTTGATGTTTGATATACTGCCAAATGTCTCTTTCAGTTGTAACCAGAGACAGGAACATTAAATTATAAACAACCTTGTATAGTCTTCTTATTCTTCAAATCATAATATCATAGGAATCTGGTTAGCTATTAACATACCTCTTGCAACCCTCCTATTCCTATACGAATAAAGATCCAGAATCTCTTTCAAATTCCCTTCTCCATATACTGGCGTAAAAATATTGAGCGGGATTCTCCCCTACCCGGCGGGGTGGGGGTTCCCAGCGTATTGGAGTGGTTGCCGCTCTGCCGGCCGGCGAGAACGGCCTTTGGCACCCCACCAGTCGGGACCAAAAGGCCTTCGCTGGCCGGCGAAGTCCGTGCATGCGCCGGAGCGTCAGCGGCTGCTGATGTCATACCGGCACATGCGCAGGGGAGGGTGTCTCTTCCGCCTCTTCACCATGGCGCGGGCGGAAGAAAAAGAGTGCACACACGGCGCAGGCCTGCCCCCCGATCGGTGGGCCCTGATCGCTGGCCAGGCCACCATGGGGGCACCCCCCAGGGTAACATCGCTCCAAGGCCCCCCCCCCCAGGACCCAGGAGCCCGCCCGCGCTGCCAATCCCGCTGGTACCAGAGGTGGTTTAAACCACGCTGGCGGGAAAGGTCTGTCAGCGGCGGGACTTCGGCCCACCACAGGCCGGAGAATCGCCGCGGGGGGCCCGCCGACCTGCACGGTGCGATTACCACCCCCGCCGAATCTCGGGGGGAGGAGAATTCGGGACATGGTGGGGGCAGGATTGACGCCCCGGGGGGTCGGAGAATTCCGCCCATTATTCTTTCTTAAAAATACTCCAAGCATAAAGTAAATGAATCATAGAATTTACAGTGCAGAAGGAGGCCATTCAGCCCATCAAGTCTTCACTGGCTCTTGGAAAGAGCGCCCTACTTAAGCCCACGCCTCCACCCTATCCCCGTAACCCAGTAACCCAACCTAACCTTTTAGGACACTAAGGGCAATTTAGCATGTCCAATCCACCTAACCTGCACATCTTTAGACTGTGGGAGGAAACCAGAGCACCCAGAGGAAATCCACACAGACACGGAGAGAATGTGCAGACTCCTCACAGACAGTGACCCAAGCCTGGAATCGAACGTGGGACCCTGGAGCTGTGATGCAACTGTGCTAATCACTGTGCTGCCATGCTGCCCACATTTTTGGTCAGTTCTGTATTGCAAAGAGTTGACCCAGATCAACAGTAATGGTTCAAAAGACTTCCTTCTATGTTGCAATGAATAATTTGCTTGTTTCAAATGACCTATTATTAAAGTGCTATGAATCACAAATAACCCTTTTACATCTAAATACACACAACCTTCCATCATGGGTGATGGGCCAATCTGTGGTTCAACATCTTCAAAATGGAAAGAGGTGTCCTTTTGTGGATGGGTCAAGGACGCCTTGACTTTCCAAGTGCACCAAACTTGGATTACTGGCATTCAAAGTCTCTCCAAAGAATCAACAGGCTTTGCCATGGAAGAGTCACCATGTCAAAGAGAACAGCTGAGCTGAGAATGTCCTAAAACATCCTTCGACTGAAGAATGGGGAACCAGCTGAATAATTCAAGTTATAATAAAGGGATTAACGTTTTGGGTGTTTACAAGCAGCCCATGCTTAGTTGAGAAACATTTTCGTTAAATTGTCTCTTCCCCCTTGCAAGAAAGAAGGAAGTTGTTCTGCAGCTGAGTTTTGTTGTGTTATGTACTCTGGGATAACGCAGGCTGCAACTCGATGCAGTTTTGACCAAAAGATACTCCAGGCGTTGAAGTAAGTTCAATGTGATTTATTGAACCATTAGCACAGTTCTCTATGAGTTCAATTCTCCTGCTAATTTTGCTATTGTAACTCAGTCTAACTAACCAGTCTGCACTAAGCCATGTGGTAGGTGTGATGCTTCTGATCTGCCCCTGTCCTACTCTCTAAGTGTCTCCTGTGGAAAGAGACAGAGCATGTGTGTCCTGTCCTTATATATGGGTTGTGTAATGCCCCCTTGTGGTAGTGTCACCTCTGGGTGTCTTGACTGCTCATTGGTTGTGTCCTATTCTAAGTGTTCATTAGCTGTACGTTTGCGTATCATGACATCTCCGGTGCTCCCTCTAGTGTTTACATAGTTGTAGTGTATTTACATTAACCCCTTGTGTGTATACAGTGATGCATATCACCACAAGCTTGAAGCAGCAGTATAAACCAATGTCTACTGTGAAGACCACATTGAATGTTGAAACCTGAACCCTTCGTTGGTGTAACTGGATTTTTAAAGCACCTTACAGCATTTACACACTTTTACTTTGTTTCACAATAACAATAATCTTCGTAATCTTTATTAGTGTCACAAGTAGGCTTACATTAACACTTCAATGAAGTTACTCTGAAAATTCCCTAGTCGCCAGACTACGGCGCCTGTTCGGGCACACTGAGGGAGAATTCAGAATGTCCAATTCACCTAACAAGCACGTCTTTCAGCATTTGTGGGAGGAAACCAGAGCACCCGGAAGAAACCCACGCAGACACGGGGAGAAGGTGCAGACACCGCACAGACAGTGACCCAAGCCAGGTCGAACCCGGGTCCCTGGCGCTGTGCTTTATGGATCACATTCATTCTAAACTGCCAAGTCTGACTCAACCAGTTGGACAGATGATGAGTTTGGAATAATTTCAATTATTTTCACATCTATTTGCGACAAAAACAGATAATTGCGGGCGAGATTTAACTGAATGGAAACAAAGACCCATAGCGAGCGCATTGAGCCGCATGTTTCCCGACGCTCAGAGTGCCGAGAAACAACGCTCTTTAAAGGCACGGGTTCAATCGGGGGCCTTAGCAGGGAACGCACGGTCAAGGCTGCGCATAGCCCCGTTTTCTGCATTGAAGAGATCCGCTCGCCGGACCTCCTCAGTGTACTGAGAGATCAGGATTCCATTTTTAAATCGGGACACCCGATCTGTGGATCCCTCGAATGACCCCCAAGCCCAACGCATTATGGGAGCATCCCCAGAACCTCCCTGCGCACTCCCCCCAATACCCACACAGGGAAGCCCCGGCCAGATCACCACACTGCAAAATATATCAGCTTGGCACCCTGGCAGTGCCCTTGCCAGCACCACCTGGGCACCTTGGCAATGCCAGGCTGAGTTGTCACCTGGGAGAACCCCAGAAGGGCCGTTCGTCTGGTTCTCATTTGTGGAGAAGAGTACTGAACGACACTCGCCCAAAGTCACTTTGGGTACCTCGGGAAACTGCACATTAAAGTGAGACTAGCTGTCTCACTCTAATATTTAGATTTGCCAAAAAGTGATCCCGCCCACAATGTGCGTGATTTACATCGCAAAGTCTTGCGAGATCGCATTATATATTACGAGGCGTTGCGAGCCGGGTAGATCCGGGAGCGGGGTCTCCTGGCTTCTATAGGCCACACTGCTCTGCGGTGAGCTGCTTTTCAGTTCAATCACACCCTGCATTTTCTGCACTACTTTTCACCTTGAGATAGCATTTTGTCCGTACCTCAAAATCCTGGATCAAATCTAAACACTCCCTGAAATGGATCAGAGCAGAAACCAATCCTGGTCCACCGCCCTGTCTTCATTATCATTTAATATTGACAGTTCTTAGTCTCTGGTCGCGAGAATTTGGTTGGACGAAGGGTCTCTTATACGTTTGACAGCCTGATTTCTTCACTGCTTACTGGACCCGGATCTGAATGATAAAATATAGAAATTACTAAGATGGTGCTGTAAGTTTAAATATCTTGGGCACACCAGTTACAGGGAGAGAAAACTATCCAAACTAACCAGTTTCACTTATGTCACCACTCCTATCCTCCTCCCCCACTCCCACCCCCAGTAGAAACCGACCTTCTGCTCAAAGCCACAATACCTAAACTTGGAATATTGT
This sequence comes from Scyliorhinus canicula, assembly GCF_902713615.1. Classification (NCBI taxonomy): domain Eukaryota; kingdom Metazoa; phylum Chordata; class Chondrichthyes; order Carcharhiniformes; family Scyliorhinidae; genus Scyliorhinus; species Scyliorhinus canicula. The sequence goes on along the minus strand of NC_052164.1, from coordinate 21,630,515 downwards.
TATGAGAATGAGCTTTTTAAAGATACAATTTTTATTCTTTCTTTTTCTGGCTTGATTTATGTTTACTGGACCCTATACAAGCAATGGGGAAATTGCCCAGACTGCTGCAATGCACACTATTTCACATTCCACCAAGTGGGATGAAGGCAGACACTCAACCTCCTGGAGAGTGCACAGGATCCCAGTCCCTGTTGATTCACACCACTCTAAGACCTTTTTAAATCTTTCTGAGCTGATACAACAAAATTCAATTGCCTGTTCTGAAACAATAACTTCAGCAGATATGAACCTCGGGAATATATACCCAGCGAGGTATTTCAAAGGCCTTATTAAGCCAGAGAGGAGAGAAAAGACACATAGGTGTACTGAACACAGGCTGACGGAAGCTTTGTAAGCTCTCTCTCTCTATCTTTTGGGTGCACTGTGCCCAGTTTGCAAAGTAACCATCCTGAGAAGAAAAACCGACTACAAACTGAGAGTGTTTTTAAAAAAATGTGGAAATCTGCTCCATACAACTACCCTTCAAGGAAGGCTGAACAAAATGACCACAACATGGTATCACGACATTGAGACTAGACAATAAACAGCTTCCTCTACACTTCCAACAGGGCAGTGCCTGTGCCAGCTGGCAGTGCCAGCCAGGGTGCCCAGGTGTTACTTTGAGAATCTACACATTAGAGTGAGACTAACTGTCAAGCTCTAATATGCAGATTTGCCAAAATGCGATCCTGCCCACAATGGGCAGAATTTACATCACAACGTCTCACGAGATTGCATTGGATCTCGTGAGGTGACGCTAGCTGGGTAGATCCTGGGAGTGGGGGCCTCCCAGCTTTTATAGGCCACACTGTGCTGCAGCGAGCTGCTTTTTTGGCGCAGCGTGGCCTTCGACCGTGCCCTTTTTTAAATCACTCTTCAGTTGCAAAAAATCCTCTAAACCTATTATCTTACTCTGCCATCTGTACTTTGTATGTGGGCCCAGATGAATTTGTGCCAACGTGTGAATGGTGATTGCAATTTACCTAATTTTTTTCTTAGCTAGGGAAATAGTTTCAATGAACTGAACTTATTCTTTCTTTAACCTACGAAAACCTGTCTGGTTAATTAATTACAATCTCAAAGCATAAATAGTGGGACACTTACAGAATCAGTTAAGGACATCGTCTCTTGGTTCAAAATAATCCTGTTTTGGTCAAATGTGAAGGACGGGATTCTCCGACACCCCGCCGGGTCGGACAATCGCTGAGGGGCGGCGGGAATCTCGCCCCCGCCGGCTGCCGAGTTCTCCGGCGCCGGGGATTTGGCAGGGGAGGGAATCGCCCGTTTTTGGCTGGTCCCGGCGGCATATGTTACGACAGGTACTTATGGCAGGACCTGGCTCCGTGGTCGGCCTCCGGGGTCCTCGTGGGGGGGGGGGGATCTGGCCCAATGGGTGCTCCCATGGCGACCTGGCCCACGATCGGAGCCCACCGATCCGCGGGTGGGCCTGTGCCATGGGGGCACTCTATTCCTCCACATCGTCCGCTGTAACAGTCTGCAATGGCCGGCGCGAAGAGGAACCCCCCTGTGCATGCGCTGAGATGACGGCAGCACACGCTGGCACTCCCGCTCATACGCCAACTCACGCCGGTCGGCCAAGGCCCTTCGGCGCCAGTTGGCATGGCGCCAAGCCCCTTCCGCGCCGGCCAGCGCAGCGCAAACCATTCCGGCGCCAGCCTAGCCCGTGAAGGTGCTACTCCTTCGCACCGGATTTGCGCGCCCCGCTGAATTTTGAAGAATCCTTCCCAAAGTGTTTATTTATTTATATTTTTATTCATTTACAGGATGTGGGCGTCGCTGGTTAGGCCAGCATTTATTGCCCATTGCCAGTTGCCCCTCAGAAGGTGGTGGTGAGCTTCCTTCTTGAACCGCCACAGTCCCTGAGGTGTAGGTACACCCACCATGCTGTTAAGGAGGGAATTCCAGGGTTTTGACCCAGCAACGGTGAAGCAATGGAAGTGTATTTCCCAGTCAGGGTGGTGAGTGACTTGGAGGCGAACCTCCAGGTGGAGGGCTTCCCAGGTATCTGCTGCTCTTGTCCTTCTAGATGGTCGTGGCCGTGGATTTGGAAGGTGCTGTCGAAGGAACCTTGGCGAGTTGCTGCAGTGCATCTTGTAGATGATATACACGGCTGTCACTGTTCATCGGTGGTGGAGGTTTCGAATGTTTGTGGAACGGGGAGCAATCAAGCAGGCTGCTTTGTCCTGGATGGTATTAAGCTTCTTTATAATAATAATAATAATAATAACCTTTATTGTCACAAGTACGCTTACATTAACACTGCAATGAAGTTACTGTGAAATGCCCCGAGTCGCCACAGTCCGGCATCTGTTCTTGTACACTGAGCGAGAATTTAGATTGTCCAAATTTGTTGGAGCTGCATTCTTCCAGGCAAGTGGAGAGTGTTCCATTACACTTCTGACTTGGGCCTTGTAGATGGTGGACAGGCTTTGGTAGGGGTCACGAGTAGAGTTACTCGCCATAGGATTACTAGTCTTTGACCTGCCCTGGTAACCACAGTATGGCTTGTCCAATTCAGTTTCTGATAAATGGTAACCTCCAGGATGTTGTTTGCGAGGGATTCAGCAATGGTAATGCTATTGAATGTCAAGGGCCGATGGTTAGATTCTCTCTTAGGAGTTGGTTATTGCCTGGCACTTGTGTGGCACAAATGTAATTTTCCACTTGTCAGTCCAAGCCTGGATATTGTCCAGATCTTGCTGCATTTGTACATGGACTGCTTTGTTATCTGAGGAGTTGTGAATGATGCTGAACATCTGCGAACATTTCTGACCTTATGATGGAGTGAGGTCATTGATGAAGCATCTGAAGATGGTTGGGCCTAGGACACTACTCTGAGGTACCCCTGCAGTGATGTTCTGGAGCTGGGATGATTAACTTTGAACCATCTTCCTTTGTGCCAGGTATGACTCCAACCAGTGGAGAGTTTCCCCCCTGATTACCATTGACTCCAGTTTAGCTAGGGCTCCTTAATGCCCTATTCGGTCAAATGCTGCCTTGATGTCAATGGCAGTCACTCTCACCTCATCTCTGGCATTCAGCTCGTTTGTCGATGTTTGAATGAAGGCCGTAATAAGGTCAGGAGCTCTTTGACCCTGACAGAATCCAAATTGAGAGTCCATGAGTAGGTTATTGCTAAGTAAGTCCTGCTTGATAGTACTGTTGATGACTCCTCGTTGCCGTGAGACAGCAGGGTTAACCTCTGTGCCACCGTGCCACTTTACGTCTCGACAGGGCAGCATGGTAGCACAGTGGGTAGCACTGTTGCCTCACAGCTCCAGAGTCCCAGGTTCAATTCCCGGCTTGGGTCACTGTCTGTGCAGAGTCTGCACGTTCTCCCTGTGTCTGTCCAGGTGCTCCGGTTTCCTCCCACAAGTCCCAAAAGACGTGCTGTAAGGTAATTTGGACATTCTGAATTCTCCCTCAGTGTACCCGAACAGGCGCCGGAATGTGGCAACTAGGGGATTTTCACAGTAACTTCATTGCAATGTTAATGCAAGCCTTCTTGTGACAATAAAGATTATTATATTATAGATTTAATGAATGAACCCACAGTATGTTTACCAAGCTCCTTATGAGTGATTGTTGCCTTGTGTCTTATACAGCAAACAAACTCAAAGTAACTAAATCATAATAATAACAGTTTTCTCACCCTTTGCGGAGTTGGCACCTGTGCCGCACTGACTTCCCACCTCAGCAAGTTATTTATGCCTAGTGACTGACTATCTGCAGATCCCATCCCTTTGCTACCCTCTAAAGGACGCACAGTTCAGTGTTTGAGCTTGTGGCTGCGAGAGTGAGATAGAATGCCAATGTTTCTTCATCATCATCAATGTCTTGTTCCTCATGCTCCCAATCAGGGCTTGAACAGGTTGTAGATGTTGGGTACCAGAAAGGTGAAATACCCAAGGAAGGATTACAGTGAGGGAAGTGGGGATGGGGGTGACGGGGATGGATGAGGTCCACGCTTACATCGGATTCTGCAGCTCAAGTATGAGGGGACATTGTGAAATGTGGGGGTTAGTGGGATGTGAGAAGGTGGATTAGGTCGGAACACACCATCATCTTCTCTGGCTTCAGCCCTGCTGCTGGCCACTGACTCACTTGTGGCTGCACCATGGATAATCAGCACCATCTCTTCCACAGGGATGCAAGCAAGCAATGGTGCCTAGACTCTGCTGCTTAGTTGCTGTTGCCTACGATTGTGTGCCCCAGATTCTGCCCGAGTGAGTAAAATGTGCCCGTGGGTGCGTTGCAATGTGTTTGGGTGATGTGCCAGTCTACTTGAAGAGGTGGCAGTGTGAACTGAGAAATATGGATGCCAGGCTTCCAGCAGTGCCACATGTGTGAAGATGAGGTGCGGCTATAAATATGTGGCATAAGTCATTGGAGAATGTGAAGGGTAAATGGAGCAGTTTTTTGAGGCTAGTGATTCAGTTGTAAGGATATGTCATTTGGCAATGGCCCGGACAACCCTTGTGAGGCAACTAAACTTCCTCTTGCCATGAGTCTAGATCCTTCGTACCACTTTCACCATTGTTATCAAAGCTACTACCATCCTTACAGTCACTGCCTCCCTGATCATAAAAAATGACTCCTTCAGAAATGTTTTCCTCATGTTGCCTCTGGTTCTGACTTTAGATCTGCGTTCACTTGTTACTAGCCATTCTAGCCTTGGAAAATGTTCTCCCTTAGTTACCCTTCCCAGTTTTTGAAAACTCCATTAAATCTCTCCTTAACCTTCGCTGCTTTAGTTTTTCCACAAGGACTCAAGTCTTTCATTCCCGATACCATTCTAATAATTCTCCTCTCGAAGAAGGTGGCATCCTTCTTGAAGTGGGGAGCCCAAAAATGGCCACAATACTCCAACTGGAGCTGAACCGAGGATTTCCAAAATTTCGGAATAATCTTGGATATTCATTTGTTTCAGTAAAACATCAATGTTTCATGCGATTTCATTGTGGGATATAAATGTTTCCATATCAATTCTTTTGTGATCATGTTTCGATTAGCTGACTGGTTTGAGCCAAAGTGCTCAGGTAGGACCACAAGATTGAGCTCATTATTAAAGGCTGAACTCTGCAGTGACATTGATTTTAACCCTTAAGATGGACACTACTTTTCATTTTATGAAGAACAAGACTTGTTAAATTAAGCATATCACCATAAACAATATGGCATGGTTATGAATGGCACTGGACTATACACTAAAATACATTAATGTACATTATACATGTTAATGTAATGTTAATTATACATTAAAATGTACAGGCGGCAAAAGGTTTGGTGCTATCTGCATCGCCATAAATAGGTGCAGGTTAGTCACACCTTGCAATCCTTCCACCTACCAAATGCCTTATCTAATCTTTCCTCAGAGGAATTAAATATGGAAAGTGACAGAAGTAGGGAGACAGAACGAGGCTAAAGGCACATGAGGAGTGGCAGCGTGAAGGACAGGGGATTCATCAGACTTGAGAAAGACAGAATTGAGAGACAGCCAATAGGGAAAGAGCCATAAATGACATCGTGCAAGCACTTCAGATTCAGGGCTGGACTTTCTGTTCCGACGGTACAGAAAGAGACCATTCATCCCATCAAGTCTGCACCCACCCTCTGAAACAGCACCCTACTTAGACACACTCCCCCGCCCTGACCCCGCAACCTCACCTAACCTTTGGACACTAAGGGGCAATTTAGCATGGCTAATCCACCTAATCTGCACGTCTTTGGACTGTGGGAGGAAACCAGAGCACCCGGAGGAACCCCACGCAGACACAGGGAGAACGTGCAAATTCAACACAGAGAGTCACCCAAGATCAGAATTGAACTCGGGGTCCTGGGAGCTAGGAGGCAGCAGTGCTAACCACTGTGCCACCATGACACTCTTTTGTTTCAATATGCAATTTCATCAGATGTGGGTCACATCTTATTAGTTGTGTGAAAGGATCGAGGCCACTGCACTAAATGATTGTGCTGTCCCCCCCCCCAGTAAATGTCTTCTGAGATCGAAGCTGACCCATGAAATGGCCAGAATACGCCAGCTGGGGCTTAACCAATACTTTACAAAAGTTCAGAATAAACTTCATGACATCAGCATTAATGGATGCTTGTTCACATCAGTCAGTGTGTCAATGTTTCAAATGGTTCAATACGAAAGTTAAATGGCTGGCGTTGCTTGGAGATCAGGTGAATAGCCTTCATTTTGGTTCTTTTCAGAGATCAAAATGGCATCACTACAATCAAGCTCACTGAAAGTTATCAAAAAGGAAGCAATATGCATTCAATTGCAAAGTAATGGATTCATTATTTTGTAGCTAAAATACACAGCTGGATTCATGATTCAGGTTGCCTTGTTTCACTAAGGACAGTTTTTCATGTCAGAAAGAATTAGAAAAACTGTTTTCCTTTCACTTTGCCTGCTTCTCTCCTGCAGTGCAGGTTTACGATTCACTGGAGTTGAAGACTCTCATTTGCAGCTTACAGGTGGGTGGCCTTTCTGTGCGGAGAAATGTCGGGCCGAATTTTCCAGCCTTTCCCTCTGGCGGGATCTTCCGGTCGCACCGATGGTGGCAACCACCCCCCCTCCCCCGCAGCGGGTTCCCTGGGAGCCACACAAAATGGCATTGACATCGGTGGGACCAAGAGATCCAACACTGCCCCAGGGGTTGGGGGGTGGGGGGGGGGGGGGGGGGGGGGTGGGAGGTCATGCCAGAGGACAGTGAATGCTGGTCAGCTATTTGTTTACGAAGCGCATCACAGCTGAGCCTGATCTGACACCCATCCATGAATGTCATTGAATTGTCAAATGGTATAATCACTCGCTACCCTGACTTGGAAACATAACGCCGTTCCTTCACTGTCACTGGGGCAACATCCTGGAACTCTCTCCCTAACAGCACAGTGGGTGCACCTACCCCTCAAGGACTGCAGCGGTTCAAGAAGGCAACTCACCACCACCTTCTCAAGGCAATTAGGAATGGGCAATAAGTGCTGGCCTAACCAGCGATCAGCTCATTTTAAAAAAGAACAGAAGACTATTCTGTTCACTCTATCAATAACAGACCTTTGAACAAGCTATCCAAATAACCCCTCTTGCCTGCTACTTCCAAATAACTGTGCGGTTCTCCCCCTTCAAGTGATCATACAATTCCCTTCAGACGGTTATTAAATCTGCTTCTAACGGCCTTCCTGACGCTATCTACCCGATCATAATAACTCACTCCTTAAAGAATGTTTTCCTCGTGTTGCCTCTGGGCCTTACTGTTAATCTAAATACTCTGGATAATGATAATTTTGCCTCTGGAAAATATTCTTCAGTTATTCAAAGCCCTTCCTGATTTTGCAGGCCACCATCATATCTCTCCTTAACCTTAAGATAAAAGCATATTACTGCGGATGTTGGAATCTGAAACAAAAAACAGAAAATACTGGACAATTTCAGCAGGTCCGACAGTATCTTTGGAGAGAAAATGGAGCTAATGTTTCGAGTCTGGATGACTCTTTCTCAAAGTTGACAAAGTCGAAACATTAGCTGTGTTCTCTCTCCGCAGACGCTGTCAGACCTGCTGAGTTGTCCAGCGTTTTCTGCTCACCTGAAACTCCTCCGCTTTAGTTTTCTCCACCATGATTCAAATTTTTCATCCCTGGTCCCAATCGAATAACGCGCCTTTCTCAGAACTTGACATCCTTCCTAAGTGTGGAGCCCAGAAATGACCACAATATTCCAGCCAAGGCTGAACCAGGGCTTTCCAAATGTTCAGAATAATCTTCATATGGGCGGCATCTGGCACAGTGGTTAGCACTGGGACTGTGGCGCTGAGGACCCGGGTTTGAATCCCGGCCCTGGGTCACAGTCTGTGTGGAGTTCGCACATTCTCCCCATGTCTGTGTGGGTTTCACCCCCACAACCCAAAGATGTGTAGGTTAGGTAGATTGGCCACGCTAAATTGCCCCTTAATTGGAAAAAAAAATTGGGTACTCTAAATTTATAAGAAATTTTTTTTTTAAAAGAATAATCTTCATGGATGTTTGTTTATTGCAGCAAGCATCAATGTTTTATTAGATTTCAGTGTGAAATATTGATGTTTCCTTATCAATTCATTTCTGGTAATGGTTCAATTAGCTGACTAGTTTAAACCAAAGTAGGACCACAAGATGGAGTTTGGCATTGGAAGATGTGACATTTAAACCTCAACATTGACACTTATTTTCATTCCACAAAGAATCTTGAAACCAGTTGAATCACCATAAACAATATGGCCTGGATATTTAAAGAGTGGAGATTTGTGCTAAAAATCCAGCCGTTTTAATGCCACAACCTGCCTATTTTGTGGTTCACAGTTTCCTCACCCAAAAGGCAGCCTTGCTTCCAAGCTGGGTGGGGAGGACCCCAAAGCAGGTCAGAGGAATGGATAGGGTCAGATTCATGGTTGTTGTTGGGGCAGGGAGGGAGGGGTATTACACATCTATGAGCTGAGGTGGTGGAGCCCATTCACAATGAAGGGGATCAGATCTTTGGCCTTGTAAATCTTTCTTTTAGGGGCATCTGATGGAATGGGGGGGGGGGGGGGGGGGGGGGGCACTAGATAAGCCGGGAGATGGGGGTGAAAATCACGCCTGCTTCTCCTGGCTGATAAGGAGTGCTGTAGTGACAATTACCTTCTCCCCGGTGCTGCCCTCACCTCCTTTTAGCTGTGCAGTTCATAGAATCCCAACAGTGCTGAGGGAGGCCATTCGGCCCATCGAGTCTGCACCAACCCTCCGAAAGAGCAGAGCACTCTATCCCTGTAATGCCACCTAACCTTTGAACACTAATGGGCAATTTAGCTTGGCCAATCCACCTAACCTGCACACCTTTGGACTGTGGGAGGAAACCGGAGCACCCGGAGGAAACCCACGGAAACCCAAGTCCCAAAGTCAGCCATGCCAACCTGCCTCCTGGGAGCATTTAGCTGCAACCACCCCCTCCACCCCACACCCACCCCAGCATGTTTGGATTCTGTTAAACCCAGAGTCGGATAGGTTTGAGGCTGGTTTAGCTCACTCAGCTAAATCGCTGGCTTTTAAAGCAGACCAAGCAGGCCAGCAGTATGGTTCAATTCCTGTACCAGCCTCCCCGGACAGGCGCCGGAATGTGGCGACTAGGGGCTTTTCACAATAACTTCATTGAAGCCTACTCATGACAATAAGCGATTTTCATTTTCAGGATTGGGTTAGGTTTCACATTTTTTATAATTTACATGGCTTCAGCCCATCCACTTTTGGATGTTAAACTTCACCCCTAGGAGTTACCAGGTGGAGACTGGTTGTTTTTTCTCTCTTCCTCAGCCCAAGATTAAGCCCTGATTGCTACCCAGCCAATGGACGAACTCATTCCAGAAAACACATTGACCCTGGGCCTTTTCTAGTCAGTATAACTGACTGATAATAGACAGTGAATTAATCTCTGGAGCACACAATTCGCTCCAGCAAAGGCTTTATTCAGGTCTTTTAAGAGTTAATTTGAAGTTAAATTGCTTCAATTGAGTTTAACTGGGTCTTTCTAGAAACAGGAGAAATGCCAACATTTCAACACATATCTTCAAATTTACCATCAACTAAGTAACTGAAGCATTAGGGCCACTTAGTTATACAAACCAAAGCCAATATCAGCTGAGAATTTATACCCTAAAACAATCCATTGCGGTTAAGGTCTTAAGTCTCTAATTTTTACACATATTTAAAAAGAAACATGCTGTTTTTGATATTGTCTGCTTCTAAGCGAAGCGGCCCGAATTCATTTTCCTCAATTTGGCAGGCAAATTGTCCTCTATTCGTGTCTTTGTGGGTTGCAAGCCGTATTCCCTCTGTGGCAGATCTCCTGTTGACTGAGTGATGGATTCCGAATAGATTTTGAAACTTTTCAGGGGGAGTCTTTCCTCAACACCGAGGTTGCTGGGGTTAGAACTTAACCTCTGCAGTTTTAGAGGGAGGTCCCCGGTGCTGCAAGTTTTTTCTCCGATATCGGCAGTCATCCTCAGGACTTTCCTCTGCAGTTCCTCTCTGCCGGCGCTCATTTTCTGAAGTTTGGCTGGTAACCTGTTTCCCTTTTCCTCCAGGGTGTCGATACAATCTAAGGAGAAGATCCTCTCCCTCCTGTTCTTGCTGTTGCCCATGCAGGGCGTGGCACAGGGTGATGAAAGCGACAGCTTCTCATCCTGTTCCTTTACACTGTAGGGAGAAGTGGGGACCTCAAATGTGGAGTGGAATTGGGAGTAATCAACACGAAAAAAACCTTCTTCAAGTGACATGACTGGCAGGAACCTATGGCCCCAAAGAACTTCATCTTCTGTATACGAAGTCCTCGCTTGACATGTCATTCCTGCAAAGAAAAATAACAGAATTAAAGCTTTCTAAATAGGTATAAGGTTAACAAATGTAGGCCATTTTCTCAATTATAACAATTAGAAAAAAATGCTAATATAAAATGCATTTGCCAATCATAAGTGTCAAGATAATTATTATAGCTGAGCATAAATGATTGAAAGTGCCTCGGTATTTATTGCTCCTAATACGAGAACACATTTCTGATCGGCAGAGAAGATTTTATTATATGAATAGTGCCAGCAGCACGGTTCGATTCCCGTACCAGCCTCCCCGGACAGGCGCCGGAATGTGGCGACTAGGGGCTTTTCACAGTAACTTCATTGAAGCCTACTCGTGACAATAAGCGATTTTCATTTCATTTCATTTCATGATTGAGAACAGTTAATTCTTCAAACTTGGTAGATGGTCAGATACAGCTCTCAACTTATAAATACTGTCATAATTTGGAAGAAAATACCATGCCTTAACCACAATTCTGCTTGAATTAAATGTTTTACAAATTATGCACACAGCAGCTGATGAGAGATATGGAAGAGCGTGGACTATATTCACTGAAAACAAATCCAGGAGGAATGGTGAAGATTATGGCAGGATTTGAGAGAGTAAACAGTAAACAGGTGAATTCTGCCTGCAGATCAATCAATAATCATAGAATCTACAGTGCAGAAGGAGGCCACTCTGTGAGGCAACTGTGCTAACCACTATGCTACTGTGCTGCCCCCAATAATAATGAGCTCAGGATTTGAATTAAAAGCAGAAAAGAGAGATTAAAAGCAACTTTTACAACACTGAATCGAGTATGGAATGCATACCCACAATACACTAAGCCAATTCAATGACAATATTTTAAAGGAAATTGGATAAGTGCTTGATGGAGGAAAAAGGTTCAGCGAAAGAGCAGAAAACACACTGAACAAGCATTTACTTTTTTGTTCATAATTAATGCCGAGGAAGATGTGCTGGTCAATGCCATTTATTTGTTTGTGACACAGATATGTGGTTAGGTCGCTTATCCTCCATGCAAGTTACCAATTTGGGTGAGGTCTTTGAAAGGAAATAGCTCTTAGGGGAAGGATCAGTAGTCAGATGAACCCAACCATTCCTTGGTTAATTATACAATTGTTGAAGAGGGATACACCTGCCAAAGTGAAAATTCGCCTACTTATGAAGCGATTCTCAATGTGGAAGATGTGCAGGGGTTTAATCCTCGGCATCCTGACTTGGAAATATATTGCCATTCCTTCACTGTCACAGAGTCAAAAATCCAGGAATTCCTTCCCTAACAGCATTGTGGGTGTACCTACACCTCAGGGACTGCAGCGGTTCAAGAAGGCAGCTCACCAACAAGTTCTCAAGGGCAACTAGGGATGGCCATAAATGTTGCCCTAGTCAGAGATGGCCACATCCTGGAAATTACTATTTTTTTTAAAAATCAGTAAATCGTTTGCTTATCAGGCATCAGCCATCACTCAATAGTTGCACTCTTGTAGGAGTCAGGAGGTTGCACATTCAAGACATTCGTGAGCACATAACTCTAGACTGTCATTCTACTATAGTACTGAGGCAGTACGGTCAGGTGACTGTGTTTACCAGAGGCTGACTTACAATGAAACATACCGCGCTGCAATACGAAGCTCCATCCAAAGCCAGGGGGGGAGGGGGGGGGGGGCATACAGAGAGGTGACTGCTGTGGTGGGAACACCAATCAGAGCCTTGGTAGGGGGGCTCATACAGAGAGGTGACTGCTGTGGTGGGAACACCAATCAGAGCCTTGGTAGTTCTAAATTTGATGATAGGCTCTTTCAGATTTCTTGAGCCAATCTGGGCTCTGATTGGTGGACTCCCCTTTTGAGCGGGAAAACATTTTGCCAGACATTGAGAGGTTGCGGACGCAGTTCAGACATGGATCTCCTGGATTGGAGTGAGGTTTCTGAACTTTTATTGAGTAAAGGTGAAAAGCAGCAGCCGGGTTTCTGGCAGTCGATCGGGTGGGAAGCCTGAGGCAAAAGTGGGGTCGCTGACCTAAAATGGGGGTGCGAACCTGCAGAGCCTTCAGCGAGGTGAGGAGGAGGCGTTGGCCAACGTCCGTCAAGGGGAGCAGTTCAACGACTCTTGACCTCCAGGACTGAGGAAGGCAGGCGGGCAACCAACCGAAAAGAACAGAGGTCAACAGGTCAAGTCGCCTGCCAGGAGCACATACAGTCATCGATGGTTGAGGGGTGCAAAGAAGGCCAGGCAAGCACTGGAGTCTTGTCTCAGGAAATAGTGGGGAGCGGATCGACTCAACCAGAGGCAGAGGCCAATCAGGTAGAGCTGAGAGGATTGGGCTGTGCAGCAACCAAACTTAGTAAGACGAGAGACCAGACAGGATAGGCCAGCAGCAGTGGCCAGGCAGCCAGCCAGGAGCACATGTAGCCATCGAGAGTTGAGGCTCGAGGCCAGACCACATGAGCGAGAGCCGAGAGGTGAGCAGTATGAAGGTGCAAAGAAAGCCAGGCAAGCGCCGGCGTCATGCTTCGGGGAATCAGGGAGCAGCGGTCAGGTGGAGTGCAGCCACTTGATCAGAGCCAGAGGCCAGCCAGGCAGCAGGGCTGAGAGTGAGAGGGTTGGACTGGTCAGCAACCTGACCGGGTATCATTATGGGCACGGCTCAATGTCATTAGAGGCAGGGCTCAATGCCATTGGGGGAGGGCCACCATGTCACCAGAGATCAGGGTGTGACAAGGGGCCCTCGCAAAAAGGGAGAGCGCTGGGCCCCCAAAATTGTAAGTCCACTTCTTGTACTTTGGTGGTAAAACATCAATTTGTACACATTCTGCAGCTCTAAATTAGTAAAATATCCCAAGGCATTTCACAGTAGCACTATCAAACAAAACATTGACAAGATCACAATTGTCCTCTCAGGTGGATACAAAAGATCCCACGAGGATCTCTCTCTGTAAGAGACAGCAGACAGCTTTTCCCCAATGTCTTGGCCAATATTGCTCACTCAGCCAACATCATAAAAAAAAAACTAGATTATTTGGCCACCATCACACTGCTGTTTGTGGATTCTTGCCTATCCTCCAACTGGCTGCTGCATTTCAGAAAGTGATTTTCCTTCAGTTCAGTTGGATGGCCAGCTGGTTCGTGATGCAGAGCGAGGCCGACAGTGTGTGTTCAAATCCCGTACCGGCTGAGGTTATTCATGAAGGCCCCCGCCTTCTTCACCTTGTCCTCGTTTGAAATGTCCTGAGGTCATGAAGGTCATTAATAAGTTTATTTTTCTGACTGGTGTTCTGAAGAGGAAAAAAATAAACTGATAAGGGAGGAAAGGAACTGTAGTTGTGAAAAGTGGACTGAGAGTTGTTCCCCAGTACACGGAATATTGATAAGTCTCAGACATTGTTTCAGATATGTAAGAAGCTTATTATATTCAGCACCGTCGATGGGTTAACATGCCATTCAGATGCTGAGGCCTGCTGTGTATTTGTCTTCTGTTTGTATTGAAGAAGCCTATCATTCCAGTGTGATTACAGTATGAGTCAAACCTCTTTAAAAATGCAGTGAAGTAGAGTTTTTTAGGCTCTTTCCATAAAGTGTTTGACATATAGATCAGTAACTATTTATAAGTTTTCCATTTGTACATAAAGTATGCATGCGGTAGTCATAACAAACAGCAGAAGAATAAGCAAACTCAAAAAGAAGGATTTAATAAAGACAGAAAATACTAGAAATCAACAGCAGATCTGCTTTATTTGAAAAAGAAAAATTAGCAAAGTAATTATTCCTTGAGGGGGATCTCTAATCTAATGCAACAGAGATCTGGCTTTATTTCAGACGCAACTCATTGACACTTTAACAAGCCTGGCCTGCACTTGTTCAAAAATAAGAAGCATATTTGAAGTACTTTAAAGAAACATGATCAAGTGGGAAAATCAGAGTTACTATTAAACCCAAGACTAAACCATGAGGATTCATCTGGCATTTAAATAGATCTGTACCCTTCTCTTATTTCAATAACACTGTTCTACGTTCAAAATATTCAATCTATTACTTGATGCACTATCAATTACGACGAGACGAGAGTAGAGTGTAATCGAGGCTTTATTACGCAGAGATGTGGAGCCTCCCGCAGCTGCTGCCGGAATGGCTGCAGCTCGGAGAGCAGAACATTTATACTCCGCCTACTGGGTGGAGCCAGCAGGCAGAGATCTACCCCCGTACCTGTAGTACAGGGGCCTTACCGTAATGCCCTTGCATGCAGTATACACAATACAACATTGGTGACTACCACATTACTGACCAAGAAATTGCTTGAGAGAAGCCATGTTTGTAAATAAAAGTGCAGGTCAGAATCTGCTTTTGGCCTTCTAAATCCACAGCAGGATGAAATATGAGTCAGAAGCCCACACTATGGGCGGGATTCTCCCCTACCCGGCGTGACGGAGGGTCCCGGCGTAGGGGAGTGGCGCCAACCACTTAGGGGTCAGGCCTCCCCAAAGGTGGGGGGCCAACCCCGCGCTGGAGCGGTTGGCACCAGAGGATTGGCGCAAAAAACAGGCGCCCCCGGCAGCGGGGCTGGCCGAAAGGCTTTAGCCGGTCGGCGCATGCGCCGGCAGTGACGTCAGCGGCAGCTGGCCGCTGACGTCACTGCCGGCGCATGCGCGATGTGGGGTTCTCTTCCGCTTCCGCCATGGCGGAGGCCGTGGCGGCCGCGGAAGGAGAAATAGTGCACCCAGGGAACTGGCCCGGAGTCTGAGCGGGGGGCCCCGATCGCGTGCCTGGCCATCGTGGGGGCACCCCCGGGGTTCGATCGCTCCCCGCCCCCCCCCAGGACCCCGGGGCCCGCTCGCGCCGCTGATCCCGCCGTTCCAGAGGTGGTTCAAACCTCGGCGGCGGGAGAGGCCTCCCAGCGGCGGGACATCGGCCCATACGGGCCGGAGAATCACCGCAGGGGCCTCGCCGGTCGGAGTGGCGAGATGGCGAGGGTGTTTCCAAATGGAGGTGGCTTAGCTTCAACATTGTTCAAGTTTAAATTAATGTATGGGTTTTGCAGCCAGGTCATTCACTGTGTGTGCATGAGTGTGTGCATGCGTACATGTATGCGTGTTTGTGCGTGTGGCAGTGGGGAGGGAATGAGAGGTGGTAGTACGGGTAGAGGTAGGGGATCTCTGCAGGGCAGCCTGAGGCTTCTGCAACACCCACGCGAGAAGTGTCTCCAGGCCTGTCAGGAGCACCAAACCCCCTTTCTGTCACTGACAGGCTGCCTAAAGGAACATAAACCATCACCAGTGAGAACCTGAAGGCTAACTGGAAACTCCCTAAAGTGGCCTTAGAATAAGCTGAGAAATGGATGCGTAGTTCTGCTGCACAACCCCTCCCTGCCCTCCCCACCCCCCAATCCTTGCCACCCACCTCAAAATGGTCAGGGGTAAGATAGAGCAGCGGAACTGACACACTAGTCGATGGTGGCGCTATTTTCTGCTCCTTTCCACCTTGAATCCTGGTCCTGTCAGGGACTAAAAATGAAGCCCACGGATTCATAAAGCACAGAAGTTGTTTTCACCAACCCCACCTGTGTTAGTTCTTTTTTTTTAAACTCCTCAATTAGTCCCACTCCACTGCATTTGCTCTTATTTTCTCAAAGAATATATCCAACGTTTTTTTGAAAGGTGCACTGCTTTCACACTTTCTCAATTGGTGCATTCCTGATCATGGCAACTGACTGAGTAAAGAAAATGCTCCCCTTCTCCCCTCTGGTACTTTTGCCAATTATCTTAAATCTGTCTCTTCCAATTACCCACCCAATGGAAGCAGTGGGCTGGATTCTCTGATCTCCGACGACAAAATCGCGTTCGGCGACAGGGCGGAGAATCCCCGATGATGACAAACTCGGGGGCGGCGCTGCTTAAGCGATACTCCACCCCCTGAAAAGCGGCGTACCCTAGGAGTACGCCGCACACCGTATCCACGGCCTCAGGCCATTCCCTGAGGCCCGCCTCGGGATGCCCCGTCCCCGTCTGGCCGAGTTCCCGATGGCATGGGACTCAGAACAGCGCCGTCACAGTCAGGGGAAGACGGATCCCCGGGCAGGGGGGCATTATTTGGGGATGGGGCACTGTGGGGTCGGGGAGGGGGAGTCCAGGGCATGTGAACTGGCCGAATGGGGGGACTATTTTTGCGGGCCAGGTCCACAGGCTGTGTCCGTCATGAAGCACGGGTGCAGCGGCTGCAGGCCGTCGCCATGCGCATGCGCGGCCTCAGACCCAGCAATGCTTCTGGCCTGTCGGTAGGTAGAGCTGGAAGCTCTATGTTGCCTGGCTGCTAGCCCCCCCCCCCTCCCCCCGGAGCAGGGAACCGGTGGCTGTTTTGCACTAGTTTTCCTGGTGTAAAACACCATCATTTTCGCGCTGGCATGTGGACTTAGTCTCCTAAACGGAGAATCCAGCCCAGTATCTCTACTCTTATCAAATCCTGCATAATTTTGAACACCTCTATTAAAGCAGTGCTGTCTCATAACGGCAGGGATCAAGGTTTGATTCTGGCCCAGGGTGACAGTGTGGAGTTTGCATGTTCTCTTGTGGCTGCATGGGTTTTCTCTGGGTGCTTTGGTTTCTTCCCACAGTCCAATGATATGCAGATTAGGTGGATTGGCCATGCTAAAATTCCACCTCAGTGTCCAAAAGTGTGTAATAATAACAATCTTTATTGTCAAAAGTCGGCTTCCATTTACACTGCAATGAAGTTACTGTGAAAAGCCCCTAGTCGGGTACACAGAGGGAGAATTCAGAATGTCCAATTCACTTAATAGCATATCTTTCTGGACTTGTGGGAGGAAATCGGAGCACCCAGAGAAACCCATGCTGACACGGGAGAACATGCAGACTCCACACAGGCAGTGACCCAACCTGGTAATCGAACCTGGGACCCTGGCGCTGTGAAGAAACAATGCTGCCTACTGTGCTGCCGTGCTGCCCACGTGTAGGTTAGGTGGGGTTACAGGGATAGGGTACGGGAAGTGGGCCTGGGTGGAGCGCTCTTTCAGAGGGCTGGTGCAGACTCGATGGGCCAAATGGCCTACGTCTGCACTGTACGGTTCTATGGGAAATCTCCTGTTAATCTTCTCTGCTACAAGGAGAACAATCCGAGCTTTTATAATCTCTCTGCATAACTGAAATCCCGCAATCCTGGTCATTCTAGCAAACCTTCTCCTCACCTTCCCATGTCCTTGATAGCGGACGAAAGTGTAGTGTCCAGAACTGAACACATTATTCCAACTCAGGCCTAATCTGTGATTGATACAAGTTTAATACAACTTCCTTGCCTTCTCTTAGAGTTGCCCAGAGCCAAATATCTTGACAATATTCATTCGGGTGGCGGATAAGAGAGAGGACAAACACACATGACGCAATGGAAGCTAAGTAAAATGAGGCATTTGAAAGTTGTACCGAACATATGCTGCCGAAAGGGTTAAAATAAACCATAGAGAAAAAAAAACATTGTAGTTAAAATTTTAACGTATCCCCTATTCATGTAAAAATCTATTGTTAAACATCCAAAGGATAGCTTTGAACTGAAACAAAATTATACGAGCATTTGCAACCAGCCAGATTTTGCAGAAGGGTTGGAATAAACATTGGTGCTGTGTTAATACTGTAATCAAAATTAAAGACAGCAGGAGCATCCAAAACCAAATTAAAATCTTAGTAATTAGAGCAGCTTCAACCTGGCCTGGCTTGAATGTAGAAGCTTTTTACCAAAACACTGTCTTTCGACATTTGATCTCCTCACCCCACAGTAATCGCCCCCGTTCCTTTCAATCCAAATCTACACTTAATTCTCCTCCTGCCCGAGACCTCGCTATGTAGGTATGAGTGTAAATACATTTACATCTTCTTTAATGCCATCTACTACTTTGTATTTCTGAACCCAGGGATGCTCTTTCATTGCAGCTTCCTCCATAGGCTGCATCAGTGCCAATTTACTGTCAGCGGCTGTTTCACTGGCGGGTTGTGAGAGCTCTAACACCTGCTGTGAGATGAACCACTCTACTGTGACCAGTGAAATGGCAAAAAATTGCTGAAACAGGTCCAGCAAAAATGGGGATTTGCAAATGAAACATCTGTCTGCGACAATCATCACCTTGCATTCTTGCCACTAAAAGAAGCACATTTGCTGTTTATTGGTCACAACATGGACACCAGATAAGCCTATGGGCCTGATTCAGTGTACTTAGCAACGGAGTTATGAGGAAAGAATAAAAAATATTTTGCTCTTCAGCCTTGAAAGAAGGCGAATGCGAGGACATCTCATAGAGTGACATCAGATGCAAAACAGAATTGATACTTGTGTACTGCTGGAAAACATTTTGCCTTGTAATCATCAGGTTAGCTAACAAAAAATTGCCTGCTGCAACGGGGGAGGACGATTGATACTACATGAGAAGCGAGTGCTGATTGGCTGGGACGTTGGCTCTGGCGGAGGTGTTACCATGGAGAATGCAACTTGGGCCAGTTAGTTGCCTAGCTTTGTTCAAATTCAAACTGGGCAGATTGACTCTGATTGACCGAGGCATAGCTCATGGGAATGACACTTTTCTAAGCTTTTAAATAAAAAGAGAAACGGTAATGAAATAAATCCAGTGCAAACTATTAAAAAGGATAGCAAAAGATTCTATATGTATATGAAAAGGAAGAGAGTAGCTGAAGTTGACCTTAGAGGACAAGGATGGGGACTTAATAATAAGGAACACAGAAATGTCAGAGAAACTAAATCAAGGGGCAGGATTTCCGGCTGCGCCCACCCAGCGACCGCAAATTCCCACCCGAGGTTAATGGGCATTTACATGGCCCACGTCCCATTCATGACAATCTTGCGGCGGGCGCAGGCAAAAAATTCAACCCAATGTTTTGCCTTAACCATTGTGAAAAGCTTGGACTAGTGCAATTTTGTTTTGATTAAGGGTATCCCCTGGGTGTTCATTTGTTTTCAGCTTGATGGGATGATGTCAATGCTGGGTGGAACTAAGGCATCAGGCACTTGAGAAAGCATTTTCAGTTCAGTTCTGTTCTGGATGAAGCTGGTACCACAAGTCACATTTTGCTCTCTGCAGTTTAGTTAAAATAGATTAACAGTCTTTAAAACAGTGCAGACTTGCCTGAGGACAAAGAGGTGCTGAAAAAAGCCAGTTGAACCAGCTTTTGAAGACATACAGCCAGAATTTCTCACAGGAATAATGGGCAATAAAGGGGAATAATGGGCCGTGGGAAAATGGGCATGAATCACTCCAGACTTTTTTCCAGAAAGTCCGGAGTGATTCTCTGTTTTTAAGGGGGATAGCAGGGCTCCTAAGTCCTCCTCGCATCTCCAGCTACCGATACGGGGCCCTGCACCTCCAGCCACGGATGAGCACAGTGGGCCGGTGGCAAAAAAGTAGCCCCCTCCTCCAGATCGCGCGCGTCCGTCGATCAGTGGCCCTCAATTGTGGGCCTCGCCGTCGTGGAGGCCCATTCCTGGTGACGGATCACCCCGCCCTCCACCAGGACGGTCACCGCATCCGCGACTCTGAGCTCCTGCCAGGTGGAACCATACGTGAACCATGTCGGCGGGAACTCGGCCGGTCATCCGCGGAGAATCGCTGCGGGGGCCTCTTTCAATGGCCTGCGACCGGCAGCGTGTCGATCACGCGTGCGCGCGACTAGCGCCAATTCTCCGGAATCGCGATCGGGTCCGACGCCCCATTCTCCATCCCTGCGCTGAGCCTCGGAGAATCAGATACTGTGAAGCAGTGTTAAAAGCTCGCTTTCTCAAAGAGTAACTCTGTAAAGCAAGTATTACTCTGTGCCATTGGTAATTAAGGTGGATTGAGAGCTGAGATGATTTATTTTCTTGTTGTTTAAGTGGGAATAAAGATAGCAATTAAGGGTTTTGTATTCACTGTATTGTTTAAGGGGTAATTGTAAGTTATTTTCTGGTGTGATGTTAAAGATTTTAATAATGTGTCAATAATAAAGTTTGTTTTCATATACCATATCCCTATATCTTCGTACAATCACTCCTGGAGCGAAGTATCCTTTCTTCATAGTCTTACAAAATTAAAATAAAATATTGGGGTTCTGTCCAGTAGCCTAGCCACTGTTGGGGTCTGGTCTGGAACCGTAATACTCTGCTTCCACTGCCTTTTCAGGAAGATTCAAGAGAAAGAAGTCTTGCTTCATCTCCGTTTTAAATGGGTGACCACTTATTTTTAAAATTGCATGTAAAAAAGATTACAAGAATTTGTGGTAAGATTAATTAATATATAAATGTAAATAAATAATTGAATTAAGTAATTAATTAATGCACATAATATGACAGGACAGGTGATGTGTCATGGCTCCAGCATGCGTAGGCTCCTGGGTTCCAGTTCGATCCAGGGAAAATATGTCTGTAGTCAATGTCTTCAGCTTGAGGAGCTGGAGGCTGAGCTGCGGATACTGCAACACATCGGGTAAGGCAAGTGTTGCCCAGACACTTTGTACCAGGACGTAGTCACACCCCTCAGAGAGGAGCTTCTGATTTGGAAGGTGGTCAGGGACAGGAGGGTGTGACTGCAGCTGAGGCAGATAAGGGGACCCAGCTTCATCCAAAACAGAACTGAACTGAAAATGCTTTCTCAAAATGTTTAATGCCTTAGTTCCACCCAGCAATGACATCATCCCATCAAGCTGAAAGCAAATTAACACCCCAGGGAATCCCCTTCATCAAAACAAAATTGCGTTAGCCCAAGATTTTTATGATGGTTAATTACATTCAGTGTCAGTCTCTGCAAATGCCAACAGGTTTGAGGTTCTTTCAGCTTATTTGGATGAGAGTGGGGGTTGTAATGTGGATGAGCTGACTGATAATATAGTGATAGGGATAGTCTATGCCTTAGCCGTTCTGGAGCTGGCATTCCAGCAAGCCGCAAGTAGAGTGTGACATACAGGGCTGATGTCCTTTCTTGGGCAGGATTCTCCCCTACCTGGTGGGACGGGCTGCACTGGCGCCGAGGAGTGGTGTGAGCCACTCCGGCATGGGGCCGCCTGGAAGGGCCTCCGCCAGCCAGCGCGAGTTGGCACATGTGTGGGAGCACCAGCATGTACTGGCGTCATCCCAGCGCATGTGCAGGGGGGTTCCTCTCTGTGCCGGCCATGGCAGAGGTTGACAGCAGCCGGCGTGGAGGGAAATGGTGCCCCCATGGCACAGGCCCGCTCGCGGATCAGTGGGCCTCGATCGCAGGCCAGGCCACTGTGAGGGCACCCCCGGGGCCAGATCCCCCTGCGCACCCCCCCTCCCCCCGTGGACTCCGCAGGCCGCCTGCAGAGCCAGGTCCCGCTGGTACGTACCTGGTTTGATTTACGCCGGTAGGACCCGCCGATAACGGGCGGCCACTCGGCCCATTGCGGGCCGAGGAATCGTCAGGGGGGCGCTACCAGCGGCAGGGCGTAATTCCCGTCCCGCCAAAACTCCGGTGACGGAGAATTCGGCAGCCGGCATCGGGGCAGCGGGGCGGGACTCACGCCACCCCCCAGCGATTCTCCGGCCCGGTGGGGGTTCGGAGAATCCCGCCCCTTATTCCCTCATTGCAACCTGCTAAGCCATGTATTTTAGTGTCATTTGGCTATAGTACATTTTATCTCTGCATCCAAGTCATGAATATAGATTGTTAATAGTTGGGGCTTGAGGACCGAACCCTGTGGCACATCATGAGTTACAGATTGCCACCCAGAAGAAGATCCATTTATCACCATTCCCTGCTTTCTGTTGGTTAGCCAATTCTCTATCCAAGATAATATATTAACCCCAATCCATGAGATCTTACCAAGTGTGTAACCTTTTGTGTGGCACCTTATCAAATACCTTCTGGAAGTCCAGACATAATACACCTACAGGACTCCTCATATCCACTTTGATTGTTACATCTTCAAGAACTCTAGCAAATTAGTCAAATGTTATTTATCCTTCAAAAAACCATGCTGACTATGATGGATTGCATTTTGACTTTCCAAATGTCCCTTAATAATGGATTCTTACAATTTCCCAATGACAGACATTAAACTAACTGGGCAATAGTTTCTTACTTTCTGCCTTTCTCACTTTTTGAACAGGGGATTACATTAGCCCTTTTCCAATCTACTGGAAACCTTTTTAGAAACCAGGGAGTTTTATAGCCAATGCCTCCACTATCTCTGATGCCACTTCCTTTAAGACCCTAGGATGTAGGCCATCAGACCCTGGGGACTTATCTGCCTTCAATCCCAATATCTTGCTCTGTACCTCTTTCTCCCTAATGATGGTGATTGTTTTAAGTTCCTCTTTTTCAACAACCCTCAGCAATACCTATTAATATTAGGATGATTCTTGTGTCCCCCACTGTGGAAATCAAGGCAAACACTTGGGTCACTGTCTGTGCGGAGTTTGCACTTTCTCCCCATGTCTGCATGGGTTTCCTCCGGGTGCTCCAGTTTTCTTCCACAGTCAAAAGATGTGCAGGTTAGGTGGATTGGCCATGCTAAATTGGCCCTTGGTGTCCAAAGGTTAGGTGGGGTTATGGGGTTAGGGTGGGGTTATGGCCTTAAGTAGGGTGCTCTTTCCAAGAGTAGTACAGACTCGATGGGCCAAATGGCCTCCTTCTGCATTGTAAATTCTATGATTCTATGAATGTTGTATTATCGGAGGAACTATATTTCAGATGAGACATTAAAATGATGGTCCATCTACCCCCTTAGAAAAGACCCCAGAGCACTATAATGAAGAAGAGAAGGGGAGTTTACCCATGTCC
Source organism: Scyliorhinus canicula (assembly GCF_902713615.1). Lineage (NCBI taxonomy): Eukaryota > Metazoa > Chordata > Chondrichthyes > Carcharhiniformes > Scyliorhinidae > Scyliorhinus > Scyliorhinus canicula. Next base: position 21,607,306 of record NC_052164.1, on the reverse strand, counting down.
ATGCCAATATCTATCCTTTGACATCACAAAAAACCAACCTGTCTGGTCATTGATCACATTGGTGTTTGTCGGAGTTTGCTATGCTCAAATTGGCTACCACATTTCTACGTTACAATTGTGCTTCAAAATTATTTCACTCGCTGTAAAGTACTTTAGGATATCTGGTCATTGTTAAAATGCTCTATAGATGGAAATCTTATTTCTTAACCCCTGAAGTTTCTTCCTGATTTACACATTAAAGCAATCGTCTGAATAAAATTAAAAGAATGTAGAGTGGTCGAAGCTTGTATTCAGATTCTGTTCATTCTGATAGGATGAAAAGTGAAAATAATTTAGATACCCACAATCCAGTGGAATAGGAGACAATTGTACAATTCTCCAGTTAAATCTATTCACAGCACAATACCAGTGGGCACAAGATGGATTCTGATCTAAGTTATAAGGATATTTGGTGTGGGAAATGAAAGCGAAAATGTTTCACTGAGGCAGCATGTGATCCAATTCTGATGCTATCATTACATTTACTTGTTGATGCCGCTTCTCTTTCTTGCATGAGGCCTGATTTGCTCAACGGGGTGTCCAAATATGTTGAACATTTTTTACTTCCCAGCAACACCAGGGGCGGGAATTGCCAGGGGATGGTGTGAATCCCGCCCCGCCGCCTCGACGCCGGCTGCCGAATTCTCTGATGCCGGAGTTTTGGCGGGGGCGGTAATCACGCCGCGCTGGCCAGGGGCCGTTGGCAGCAGCCCCCCCCACCCCCCGGGTGATTCTCCGGCCGATTCTCTGGCCCGTTTCAGCCGGTCCCACCGCGTAAATCAAACCAAGTCCGTTCTGGTGGGACCTGGCTCTACGGGCGGCCTGCAGAGTCATCGGGGGAGCGCGAAGGATCTGGCCCCAGGGGGTGCGCCCACGGTGGCCTGGCCCGCAATCAGGGCCCACCGATCCGCGGGCGGTACCTGTGCCGTGGGGGCACTCTTTCCCTCCGCGCCAACTGCTGTCAACCTCCGCCATGGCCGGCGTGGAGAAGAACCCCCCTACGCATGCGCTGGGATGACGCCAGCACACGCTGGTGCTCCTGCGCATGCGGCAACTTGCGCCGGCTGGCGGAGGCCCTTCGCCGCCGGTTGGCTCGGCGCCAAGCCCTTCCCCGTCGGCCTATCCCCTGAAGGTGCGGAGGATTACGCAACTTCCGGGCGGCCCGACGCCGGAGTGGTTCATTCCACTCCTCGGCGCCGGAACGGCCCACCCCACCAGGTAGGGGAGAATCCTGCCCCATATCTCCATGAGCACAGTCCATTCAGAATAAATTATTACCCAAGGTTACTACGGAAGCGAGGGAGGAGATTGCTGTGCCATTGGCGATGATCTTTGCATCCTCACTCTCCACTGGAGTAGTACCGGATGATTAGAGGGAGGCGAATGTTGTGCCCCTATTCAAGAAAGGGAATAGGGAAATCCTTGGGAATTATAGACCCATCAGTCTTCCGTCTGTGGTGAGCAAAATATTGGAAAGGATCCTGAGAGATAGGATTTATGATTATTTAGAAAAACATAGTTTAATTAAAGATAGTCAGCATGGCTTTGTGAGGGGCAGGTCATGCCTCACAAGCCTCATTGAATTCTTTGAGGATTTGACGAGACACATTGATGAAGGTCGGGCAGTGGATGTGGTGTATATGGATTTCAGTAAGGCATTTGGTAAGGTTCCCCATGATAGGCTCATTCAGAAAGTTAGGGGGCATGGGATACGGTGAAATTTGGCTGTCTGGATACAGAATTGGCTGGCCAAAAGAAGACAGCGAGTGGTAGTGGATGGAAAGTATTCTGCCTGGTGGTCGGTGGTGTCCCACAAGGATCTGTTCTGGGACCTCTGCCCTTTGTGGATTTTATAAATGACTTGGATGAGGAAGTGGAAGGGTGGGTTAGTAAGTTTGCCGATGACACAAATGTTGGTGGAGTTGTAGATAGTGTTGAGGGTTGTTGCAGGTTACAAAAGGACATTGTCAGGTTACAGAGCTGGGCTGGGAAGTGGCAGGTGGAGTTCAACCTTGATAAATGCGAAGTGATTCATTTTGGAAGGTTGAATTTGAATTTTGAATACAGGGTTAAAGGCAGGTTTCTTGGAAGTGTGGAGGAACAGAGGGATCTTGGAGTCCACATACATAGATCCCTCAAAGTTGCCATCCAGGTTGATAGGGTTGTTAAGAAGGCGTATGGTGTGTTGGCTTTCATTAACAGGGGTATTGAGTTTAAGAGCCGCGAGGTTTTGCTGCAGCTTTATAAAACTCTAGTTAGACCACACTTGGAATATTGTGTCCAGTTCTGGTCACCTCATTATAGGAAGGATGTCGATGCTTTGGAGAGGGTACAGAGGAGATTTACCAGGATGCTGCCTGGACTGGACGGCATGTCTTAAGAAGAAAGGTTGAGGGAGCTAGGAGCGAAGAAGGCAGATAGATGACTTGATAGAGGCGTACAAGGTGATGAGAGGCATGGATAGAGTGAATAGCCAGAGACTTTTCCCCAGGGTGGAAATGGCTGTCATGAGGAGACATAATTTTAAGGTGATTGGAGGAAGGTATAGGGGAGATGTCAGAGGTAGGTTCTTTACACAGAGAGTGGTGGGTGTGTGGAATGCACTGCCAGCAGAGGTGGTGGAGTCAGAGTCATTAGGGACATTTAAGCGACTCTTAGACAGGCACATGGACAGCAGTAAATTGAAGAGGTGTAGGTTAGTTGAACTTAGATTAGGATAAATGGTTGGCACAACATCGTGGGCTGAAGGGCCTGTACTGTGCTGTACGGTTCTATGTTCTAACTGGACTTAGTTTTAAGTCCACTGAATCGTGCCCTACATCTCCAGTCACAGGATTTAATTGTATTCTGAATTACCCAATAGTTTTGCCTTTATTACATTACTTGGTAGATTATTCATGGAGCAGAGAAGTGTTTATGGATATCTGTTCTAACTATACATTTCACTAGTTTCCATTAAAATTCTCTGATCCTGATTTCTTGGCATACATGTTCAGTAAAGGCGTGCTATAGACATAACTTTAAGCATGAACTGTATTCAGTATATAATTTTCAGGAATTGCTTTTTCTTTTATAAATGAACATTAAAACGCTGCTCAGGCTGATATCGAGGTTCCAGAGACTTTTGCAATGTCTGCATTAACTTCAAAGCATCTTCGTTTCTTGAAAGGTTCAAATTGCCTGACCATGGGTGGAATGACTCCATTGTATGTACAGACCAAGACAAAGCCATTCGTAGAATTTGCAGCTCCCATTGTTTGTGGGCTTAAACAAGACTCAAAATCAGTTGGGTCTTTGACCGACTGTCTCTGAGCTCTGTAGTGAGTTGGTGAAATCAGTTAATCACTCGTAGTTGTGAATTGTCAACATCCACCTCTCATTTTGCAGCAATGGCTCTGCATTTCAATGCATTCTGGGTGGACGATTGATGTATTGATTAAGTGGTCAACTGATTGAAACTGTTTCAGATAACTAATCTTATTTACTCCAACAGCAGGGAGAAACCAGACTGCAAAGAATATAGCAAGAAACAGCAGCAAAGGCTGTAATCTATGCCTTAAAACTGGAGACTACAACACTATATGGGGCGGGATTCTCCGACCCCCCCCCCCCCCCCCCCGCCGAGTCGGACAATCGCCGGGGGGCGGCGTGAGTCCCGCCCCCGCTGGCTGCTGAATTCTTCGGAGCCGGAGAATTGGTGGGGGCGGGAATTAACCGCGCCGCGCCGGTTGGCGGCCACTGGCAGCGGTCCCCTCGGCGATTCTCTGGCCCGCGATGGGCCAAAGTCCTCCCCATTCTATGCAGGTCCCGCCGGCGTAAATTGGAGTAGGTCCCTTACCGGCGGGACCTGGCGGTGCGGGCTGGCTCCGGTTTCCTCGGGGGGGCGCGGGGTGATCTGGCCCTGGGGGGTGCCCCCATGGTGGCCTGGTCCGCGATCGGGGCCCACTAATCCGCGGGCGGGCCTGTGCATTGGGAGAACTCTATTCCTCCGCGCCGACTGTGTAAGCCTCCGCGATGGCCAGCACGAAGGTGAACCCCTCCCTGCGCATGCGCAGGGATGATGTCTGCAGCCGCTGACGCTCCCGTGCATGTGCCGACCCCCGCCAGCCGGCGGAGTCCCTTCAGCCCCGGCTGGCGTGGTGCCAAAGGCCTTCCATGCTGAACCGGCGGGGTGCAAACCACTCCCGCGCCGGCCTAGCCCCTGAATGTATGGAGGATTCCGCACCTTTGGGGCGGCCCGACGCCAGAGTGGTTCACGCCACTCCATCCTGCTGGGACCCCCCGCCTGCCAGGTATTGGAGAATCCCGCCCACGATCTCCCAGCCTGTTCCTTTTCAAGTCCACCTGCAATGGAACCAACGTAGAAATGAGATGACTATCAACTAACTTCATAACCAGCTGAAACTCCTCCTCTTTTCAAACCAATCTTACAATAATCCTGATATACAAACTCTGGCTATTGACTACACCCAGACTACCCTTCAGGTGTAAACTGACCTTCTTCACAGGCCTACACAAATGGTTTTCCAACGACAAGCCAAACACGTGACGTATGACCTCTTTTGTTTATGACTTGTGAAAGTGTATCGTTCTTTTTCACTGTATTTTGCTCTGGTGTTGGGTCTGTACGTGTATGTGTATGTATGTGTGTGCCTGTGTATGTGCCAAGTGAGAGATGTAGCATTGCACTTTCAGGGTGAATGCATGAATAAATAATCCTCTGTATTTAAACCCACAAAGGCTTGCTCGTGATATTCAAATTGACCATACACTCAGGGGTTAGGAAGCACACACATCTTCATTTTCCAAAACAAACTGATTAAAGACAAGGAATGGGAATTGGAGTTTCAGTTCTCTCTCATCTCAGTCCGTTATATTTGAAGCATTGAGTCGACTATATACATATATCCACCACTTCATGTTTTGTATAATTAAATACCTTCTTTCTCAACTGTAAAGCTCAATGATCTATATATAACCTTGAGTTTTGTTACCTGGGCTATGATATGATACCACGAGATACACTAGAATTCATGCTGTGTGACATTAGTGAATGACAGCTTAATGCATTCCTCTGAACTTGTAATTTCTGCTATTTAAACAGAGTCATAATTATTATGCTGGCTTCTGACTAAATGGAAGATTTTAGCACAATGCTCTACCAATCATTGAGAATATAAATTGCATCTGATGTGTAAAAATAATTCATCAGTTAGGTGTCAGAACTTCAACTGAAACACCATTTGACTTGAGAGCATCATATTCAGCTCCGTTACAAATTTACAGTGCTAGTTTATTAAGTCATGGAGTGCATGCAGTAATCTTTAACCCAACCATGGCGGGGATTCTTCCAAATGGAGGCTAAGTGTTGACGCCGGCGTAAACACTGGAGTGTTTCACGCCGGCATCAACAGGCCTATTGACCAACAGGGGGCCAGCCCAGCGCCGGAGTGCTCCGTGCTGCTCCAGCTGCTGTACGCGGCCCTGCACTGCCGCGCATGCATGTGGCGGACCCTTCCACGCCGGCCCCACGCAACATGGTGGAGCCATACAGCGGCCCGGCGTGGAAGAAGGTAGGTTCTCCCCGGATCAAGCGCTTCCGCCGATCGGTGGCCCCCGACTGTGGGCCTGGCCGTTGTGGAGGACCCCCCCCACCAGGACGGCCACCGCAACCGCGACGACGAGCTCCCACTGGTTGGAACCATAGGTGAACCACACCAGCGGGAACTAGGCCGGTTGACTGCGGAGAATCGGCGCAGGGGTCTCTTTCAATGGCCCACGACCGGCGCCACGTCGACCACGCACACGCGACTGGTGCCGATTCTCCGGTTGCGGATGTTTGCGTCCCGGCGTCGGACCCGATCGCAGGTCTGACGCCCCATTCTCCACCGGCGCGGAGCCTCAGAGAATCCCAGCACATATTTCAGAATAAGAAGTTCCACCTTTAACCTCTGGAATGTTCTTGCAGCGTGTTAAAGGGGATTTACATTTATCTGGTGGAAAAGGACCAGGAAAAATCTCACCTCAAGCAACAGAGTGATTATTTAATAGTGTAGGAATCTGAAATGGGCAGCCTACACTACACACATTCTGGGAAACAGCATTCACCCCAAACAAATTGCAGATGCACCCATCCTTCTGAAAATAACTCCTCCTGTCCTCATCTGAGCAGCCACCGCACCCACCCCTCACAGTGATTCTCCTTGAATACATCCTTTCATTCTCTTAACATATTCTATTTGTCATGCTCATAACTCTCTTCTTGCAGGACAAGACAGCATTGAATACCAGAACGAGACAGAGAAGGATGGAAGGGGGCAATCTTCGGCATGGGCCTCATGGACACCAAAACCGACAGAACATCGACCACAGACATCCCAGCAGACAGAGCTGGGGAACAAGCAACCTGCTTCTACTTCTGAAGCCACATGGGTTACACCAACAGTGCTAGGAAACATCCCCCCAAATATAATGATGCATGTTAACAGACATCATTAGAAACACAAAAGGTATTTATCAATAAGGAAAACTGTACAGAGGCCAACAGGCGCCCAGTCCCTCCATGTCTCCGAGATGTATTTTCTGGAGCGTTAATTCATTTTGCTGATTCCTCTTTATGTTCAATAGTTCAGCTCTGCTATTCAATAAGATCATGGCTGGTCTGATTGTAACCTCAATCCCACATGTCTACCTATCTCCAATAATCTGTCACCCCTTTGTTAATCAAGAATCTATTTAGCTCTGCCTTAAAAATAGTCAAAGACTCTATTAGCACTGCCTTTTGAGGAAGAGAGATCTAGAGATTCATAACCCTCTGATAGAGAAAATATCCTGCTCTTTTGTGTCTTAAATGAGTGACCCCTTATTTTTAAACAGTGACCCCTGGCTCTAGACTATCTCACAAGTGGAAACATCTTTTCCACATCCATCCTGTCAATATCCGTCGCGATCTTAAGATTTCAGTCAAGTCAGCTCTTGTTAGGCAAGAGTTAATATTCCCTAATACTTAACTTTGAATTGGGGTCCCGGCCAACCACGCCCACATGTTCTGGTCTTGCCTCAGACCTGCGGGGTACTGGACAGCCTTCTTTGAGGCAATGTCCAAAGTGGTGGGGATGAGGGTGGAGCCATGCCCGAAAGTGGCGGTCTTCGGGGTTTCGGACCAGCCAGATCTATTCCTGGGGAGGAAGGCGGACGCCCTTGCCTTTGCCTCCCTGATCGCCCACCATAGAACACCTAAACCTGTGCACAATACTCCAGATGTGGTCTCACCAATGCCCTGTACAACTGAAGCATAACCTCATTGCCACTGCTTTTGTGATCAATTCCTCTCACAATAAAATTCTTTTCGCTTTCTTAATTATTTACTGTACCTGTGCACTAGCCTTTTGTGACTCATTCACCAAGACTCCCGGATCCCTCTGCACCTCAGAGCTTTGCAATCACTCATCATTCAAACAATATCTTTCTTTTTCTTCTTCCTACCAAAATGGACAATTTCACATTTGCCCACATTATACTTCATTTGCCAGAATTTTGCCTACTGACGTAATCTACTGGGGTAAAATGACCGACGGCCTGAATTTTATGCCCGACATACAATTGGACACTTTACATTAAAGAACTGGACATTTTAAAAATAAAGCCACAGTCAAGAACCACTGACAGGCCTGATGGGAAGTCGAACAGCCAAGTTTGGATACACTGGACAGAGACAGACAGCCGGGGTACGACTGGGCCTGCCCTGTAAATAAGACAACGGAAGATAATGGGTCCCATTCAAATGGATCGACTGTTGTGGATTGCCCAGGTGAAGCCAGACCTTCTGGCACCTAGATTTACCACCGTTACCATATTTGGGACTAGGTTACGTGCAGATGGTGCACTTGAAGATGGACCCCTGGGGGGCATGGGGGAGGGGAGCTCCTAGTGTTCTGCAGAGTTGCAATTGGCAACTCCATTGGGTGCTGTCACCCCCACCCCGAGACCTCATTGGCTGAGGACTAGAGAAACCTCTGGAAGGGCGTGAAAAGGAGGATAAGTTTCGCACACCCAGGACCCTCCCAGTGAAGACTCGATGCAGAGGCAGCGGAGAAGACTCAACGGCGGAACAGAGAACAGACGGTAACAGCATGTGAGACCCATCTTGGCAGACAAAGGCCCTGAGATGACTGGGCTGCAGAGGATTGGACCCTCATCCCTATCCAGTTCATCAGGCACGGGTAGTATGAAGAATCTTAAGCATATTATAGTTGGGATAATGTTGGGGGGGCCAACTGTTTTTTTTGTGTTTGAAAATAAACTTGGAGTGAACTGTGTCTGTCCTTTGTTCATCTCACAAATAAAGGCACCGGGATAAAATGTTTGAATAATAAACTGATCAAAGTGTCTGATCATTTACAGACAACACCGTCTATGTCCTTATGGGCGGTACGGTAGCACAGTGGTTAGTACCAGTGCTTCACTGTACCAGGGTCCCAGGTTCGATTCCGGCTTGGGTCACTGTCTGCAGAGTCCGCGTGTTCTCCCCGTGTCTGCATGGGTTTCCTCCAGGTGCTCCGGTTTCCTCCCACAAGTCCTGAAAGACGTGCTGTTGGGTAATCTGGACATTCTAAATTCTCCCTCCGTGTACACGAACAGGCGTCGGAAGGTGGCAACTCGGGGATTTTCACACCAACTTCATTTCAGTGTTAATGTATGCCTACTTGTGAAAATAAAGATTATTATTATAACCTCCTTACACCCACTTCACAATTTACTGTCCTACCTATCTTTGTGTCATCAGCAAATTTAGGAACAATGTCTTCAGTTCCTTTATCCAAGTCATTTATATAAATTTTTTAAACGTTGAGGTTCCAGAACTGACCCATATGGCACACCACTCGTCAGATCCTGCCAACCTTTTATGCCAACTCTCTATTTACTATTAGCTAGCTAATCTTCTATCCATGCCAGTGTGTTCCCCCCTACACAATGAGCTTATATTTTACGCAATATATAGCAGCGTATCAAATGCTGACTGCAAACCTAAGTACAGTGCATCCACTGGTTTTCCTTTATTCACAGCACATGCGACACCTCAAAGGACTCTAATAAATTGGTTAAACATGATTTAGTGTCACAAATCCAAGGACAGCCTTATTCAGTCATCCAAACCATTGTAGTTTGTGCGTCAATTGCTTGTGAATCAATCACTATGAGCAGCTTGGAGAAAATATATTCAGGGTTGCAGCTGTCTGTTGAGTATTTAATTATCAGACATGCAGTGAACATGGACTCTTACTCCATCTCGGTTCCTTGCTGAATGACAACTCCTAATCATTTTTGGACATGTGTGCATGTTATCTTTGAACATACAGCGCCCATTTTTAAAGCAATATATCTCAAACTTTACCAGCGATCTTTATGAAGTGTTGACAAAGTCTTTCTTCAGTTCATTCCATTGCTGAGGTGGAAGCTATTTTTCAATCTCAGTACCATCTCTGAAAATACATTGAACCCAGCAGACATCCTTTATTGCAAATACCTCTCCTCGTAACATCAATTCTACAATAAATAAAGAATTGTTTTGGTCACAAACGACATTGAGTAATACTCATATCAGGAAAAAAGTCAACATTCCAGAGTAAAAGGCTAGCACTCCAGAATAAAAAATATTCAGCCCAGCACAATGGGTCCATTCTGCTATCGTAAACCTCTGTGACTGTAATACATGAATATAGGGTAGATAAAGGCTCTCCTGTGATGAGACTTACTGGAAGTCAGAGGCTACAAACATTTTGTCATGCCCAGTGAAAGCATGTCTTATTCATAACTTTAAAAGTGCGTTGTCAGAATATATACTTTTCTGGAACCATCTTTATTTAAGAAATTGATGCTAACAGGAATGCTAATATGGCTGCTGAGAGCCATGTAACTTCTGCAATCTCTAAAGATTACCTCAGGTTTCCCGAATATTCCTACATGAATGCCTATTGGAGGAGTGCTCTACATTGAATGGACGTGCCAAGATGAATATGATCTGTGGAATTTACACTCACTATTGTTCATGGATTTACAAAAATACAAGTCCAGACCCATATTTCCAGGTTTGATCATTAACAATGAGAGCTGGGCAGAAACCAATTAATCCTAAGTGTGAAGAACTCATCCATTACCCCGTTGTGTAGCCATAGGTTTGGACTTTTACATGCTTTACATTAAACTCCTAGGGGTGCACATCTCCAAAAATCTGTCCTGGTCCACCCACGTCAACGCTACCACCAAGAAAGCACAACAGCGCCTATACTTCCTCAGGAAACTGAGGAAATTCGACATGTCCACATTAACCCTTACCAGCTTTTACAGATGCACCATAGAAAGCATCCCATCTGGCTGCATCACAGCCTAGTATGGCAACTGCTTGGCCCAGGACCACAAGAAACTTCAGAGAGTCGTGAACACCGCCCAGTCCATCACACGAACTTGCCTCCCATCCATTGACTCCATTTACACCTCCCGCTGCCTGGGGAAAGTGGACAGCATAATCAAAGACCCCTCCCATCCGGCTTACTCACTCTTCCAACTTCTTCCATCAGGCATGAGATACAGAAGTCTGAGAACACGCACAAACAGACTCAAAAACAGCTTCTTCCCCACTGTTACCAGACTCCTAAATGACCCTCTTATGGACTGACCTCATTAACACTACACCCTGTATGCTTCATCCAATGCCAGTGCTTATGTAGTTACATTGTATATCTTGTGTTGCCCTATTATGTATTTTCTTTTCTTCCCTTTTCTTCCCATGTACTTAATGATCTGTTGAGCTGCTCACAGAAAAATACTTTTCACTGTACCTTGGTACACGTGACAATAAACAAATCCAATCCAATCTAATCCTTCATGTGACTGAAGCCATCTTCATATAAGGAATCGTACTTATCTCAATACCCATGGGAAAAACTCAGGCAGCATACACCATCAGCTGTAGAACATCAGCAACAGTAAGGCAGTGGACCCACATAATTTTAAACCTGAAGACTTACATCTAAAACGTCTCCCTGCCTGATTCCAATTCCAAGCCCACCTATAAAGAAGTGTGTCTTCCTGGTATGAACACACACACACACACACACATATTGAAGTGAGAGATTGAAGTTCTACAGGAAATATTGGGCATGATTTGATGACTGATTTGTGCCCAGTGTGGATCAGGGCTGCCGGGTGAATAGCGGAAAAGGACAAAATCGAGTTTTGCGCCAGGCGTGAACTATTTTGTGATTCATCCAGCCTGGTGAGCACTGTTGCAATTTGCTAAAACCTCTTCAACAACACCTCCCAAAACTGTGATCTCTAACACTTTGAAGGTCAAGGGCCATAAGCACATGGGAACACCACCACCTCTAAATATTCCCTCCAAATTGCATACCATCCTGACTTGCAAATATATCGCTGTTACTGTACTATCGATGGGCCAAAATCCTGGGACTCCTTAAAAGCACTCTGGGTGTACCTTCATCAAAATGACTAGAGCAGATCAAGAAAGCGACTCACCACCGCCTCCTTGAGGGCAATTAGCAATAGGCAATAAATGCTGGACATGACAGTGACACCCACACTCGTTGAACAAACAATATAAAAGCTGTTTCACAAGATGGATCATGGAAAGTCTGAATGGATAAAGTATTAGTTTGGGTAAATGTGATTAGAACTGTTTGCTTACTTTGCCATGCAACTAATGATGCAGATTGTTGAGCCACATGCCTATTTATATGTTGTATATTCTATGCACTGTTTGATAATGCCCAGAGCATTGTAGCATGAAATGCACAATGTGCTATTTTGAAATATGCTGGTGCCTGTGTTTAACCTGGCGTGTCCCTTTAGCATCATAACGTTTAATTACTGCATATAGGCATATATCAAAGTCAATTACTGTCTAATTGCTGAGAAAAATGTATTAATTTTTAAAAATTAAATTGTGGGTGTCGCTGGTTAGGGCAACATTAATTGCTGATCCCTAGTTGCCCTTTAGAAGGTGATGGTGAACTGTCTTATTGAACCGCTGCAGTCCCTGAGGTGTAGGTACACCCACATTGCTGTTAGGGAGGGAATTCCAGGATTTTAACACTGCGATAGTGCATGAACGACAATACATTTCCAAGTCAGCGTGGTGAGTGGCTTGAATGGAAACAAGTCCATCTTGTGGATGGTACACACGGCTGCCACTGTTCGTCGGTGATGGAGGGATTGAATGTTTCTGAAAGGGGTCCCAATGAAGCGAGCTGGTGTTATTGCTCCCTTGTGATTGATTAGAATCATAGAATTTCTACAGTGCAGAAGTAGGCCATGGAACCCATCGAGTTTTCACCGACTTTTTGAAAGAGCACCTTACCCATGTCCACTCACCTAGCCACCCAGCCCTATGCCCCAAACCTAACAGAAACATCCCTGGACACTAAGGGGCAATTTATCATGGCCAATCCACCTAACCCGTACATTTTTGGACTGTGGGAGCAAACCGGAGTATCTGGAGGAAACCCACGCAGACATGGGGAGAACGTGCAAAGTTCGCACAGACAGTGACCCAAAGCCGGAATTGAATTCGGGTCCATGGCACCGTGAGGCAGCAGTGCTAACCACTGTGCCTTTGTGTCATAAGAACATAAGAACTAGGAGCAGGAGTAGGCCATCTGGCCCCTCGAGCCTGCTCCGCCATTCAATGAGATCATGGCTGCTCTTTTGTGCACTCAGCTCCACTTTCCGGCCCGAACACCATAACCCTTAATCCCTTTATTCTTCAAAAAACTATCTATCTTTACCTTAAAAACATGTAATGAAGGAGCCTCAACTGCTTCACTGGGCAAGGAATTCCATAGATTCACAACCCTTTGGGTGAAGAAGTTCCTCCTAAACTCAGTCCTAAATCTACTTCCCCTTATTTTGAGGCTATGTCCCCTAGTTCTGCTTTCACCCGCCAGTGGAAACAACCTGCCCGCATCTATCCTATTTATTCCCTTCATCATTTTAAATGTTTCTATAAGATCTACCCTCATCCTTCTAAATTCCAACGAGTACAGTCCCAGTCTACTCAACCTTGGGGGCCTCACGGTAGCATGGTGGTTAGCATAAATGCTTCACAGCTCCAGGGTCCCAGGTTCGATTCCCGGCTGGGTCACTGTCTGTGTGGAGTCTGCACGTCCTCCCCGTGTGTGCGTGGGTTTCCTCCGGGTGCTCCGGTTTCCTCCCACAGTCCAAAGATGTGCGGGTTAGGTGGATTGGCCATGCTAAATTGCCCGTAGTGTAAGGTTAATGGGGGGATTGTTGGGTTACGGGTTACGTGGGTTTAAGTAGGGTGATCATTGCTCGGCACAACATCGAGGGCCGAAGGGCCTGTTCTGTGCTGTACTGTTCTATCTATAAAACCTCTCCTCATAATCCAACCCCTTCAGCTCTGGGATTAACCTAGTGAATCTCCTCTGCACACCCTCCAGTGCCAGTATGACCTTTCTCAAGTAAGGAGACCAAAACTGAACACAATACTCCAGGTGTGGCCTCACTAACACCTTATACAATTGCAACATAACCTCCCTAGTCTTAAACTCCATCCCTCTAGCAATGAAGGACAAAATTCCATTTGCCTTCTTAATCACCTGTTGCACCTGTAAACCAACTTTCTGTGACTCATGCACTAGCACACCCAAGTCTCTCTGAACAGCGGCATGCTTTAATATTTTATTGTTTAAATAATAATCTCGTTTGCTGTTATTCCTACCAAAATGGATAACCTCACATTTGTCAACATTGTATTTCATCTGCCAGACCCTAGCCCATTCACTTAACCTATCCAAATCCCTCTGCAGACTTCCAGTATCCTCTGCACTTTTCGCTTTACCACTCATCTTAGTGTCATCTGCAAACTTGGACACATTGCCCTTGGTCCCCAACTCCAAATCATCTATGTAAATTGTGAACAATTGTGGGCCCAACACGGATCCCTGAGGGACACCACTAGCTACTGATTGCCAACCAGAGAAACACCCATTAATCCCCACTCTTTGCTTTCTATGAATTAACCAATCTTCTATCCATGCTACTACTTTACCCTTAATGCCATGCATCTTTATCTTATGCAGCAACCTTTTGTGTTGCACCTTGTCAAAGGCTTTCTGAAAATCCAGATATACCACATCCATTCGCTCCCCGTTATCTACTGCACTGGTAATGTCGCCTGAAACTTGTTGAAACTGTCTCTGGATGAGCAACTGTTTGATTTCTTTTTTGGTTTACTTAATGACCTCCCCACATTATCTCCAAAGCAAGCATTAAAACGTGACTGAATTTTCTTCCTCTATTTTTATTCACACACTTAGACATTGCTGAGTATGATGTTGCCATTTTAAAAATGTTTGATGGCTGGAGATTGACTCTGAGAGAACTCTTTCAAAATATTTGCTTAAATAGAATGTAGATGTTGTAAGTTCCAAGGTGATCATTTAATCATGCTCTTCTGGTATGGTCAGAGCAAATCTCAGGACCTTCACCAACATCACTGGATCTCTTATCTTATTCGCTGACAGCTGTCTGTTATTCTCTATAACATAAGACGATTTAATTTCCTCTCTGTTCCATTGTTCAAATAGTGTATGACAAGGTTTTATTAAATCCCCAGGTTAGCACGTGCATTTAACACAAACTTAATGCAAACAGATTGGGTCAGAAGCAGCTGGGGCAGAGCATTTTGTGGTGGGCACTGTTAGATTTCTTCCTGCATCACTTAATGAAGCCATCAGCAGACAATAAGCTAATTAAAATGTCTTCCACTGATCAACAAAACGTACTGTAGAAATGCTATAACCAGCAATATAATAATGCTGAATGTGTTGGAAAAACAGATTGTTAATGGCACTTCCAACAGCAAAGATTTCCTGTGTTGACTATCATTTAAACCTAGAAATGTTCCACTGGTAAACATAGCTTTTATCCCACAAAAACATAACAGGCATCTCATAGTACCTTGCTGTTGATCAGAATTATTTCTGCAGCTTAAAGTTTTGGGGGTGACTTCATTTGTCGGAGCCTTGAGAGATCGGAGATGACACTCTTGCATCTCTGGGTCCCCAAGGAGCTCAAAGACAGAGCCTTTTCTTGAGCCTTTTTGAACCAGATGGCTCCTAATAATAATAATAACATTTATTAGCTTCGCAAGTAGGCTTACATTAACACTGCAATTAAGATTCTGTGAAAATCCCCTAGCCGCCATACTCCGGCGCCTATTCGGGTGCACAGATGGAGAATTCAGAATGTCCAATTTGCCTCCAAGAGACAAATTCCTCTTGTTCTGGTTCTGTTGCTGAGCAACAAACATGCAAGCTTCCTCTTCATAGGCCTTAAAATTGTAGTGCTGGCGGCAAGATTGGGCCATGACCTTTTAATCTATCCTGTCTGGTTTTAGTGGGATCCTTACCCAGGCCTGAATCGGCACCATTAATATTAGAGAGCTTGAGCTCACAACAGTTAGGGTTTTAATCCTTTGATTAACATTGGCCTACTTATCAAATTGGGGGTGTTTAAAATCCAGGCCACAGTTTCAATCTTTGACCTCTCATGTTATTATGTTCTAAACCACAAATAAATTAAACATACACAGATTTGCAACATTTGTCTGGAGGGTAAGCATATCACTTTCTGATAACTTACAGGTTCAAGTCCTGTTTTTCATAATACCTTTTGACAATACCATTCATCATATGCAACATTTGAAGGTCTTGTGATATAAATTTTATCCAGTCATAATTCATTATCAATCACGCATTGATGGTTCCTAACCATTCTATGCCATATTTTCAAAACTGGCAATGATATGGGTGCCTCTGGGCGAATGTACAGGCTATAAGATTACTATATTATTTGGGAAGTATGATAAGAAAGAACGATTGTCCTATCCACAGTTTGACCACGCTATACCGGAACAAAGACACAGCACTTACAGAAAAAAGTAAACTAAACAACAAAACTTCTATTGTCCCCTAGGTTTCAACATGGTCAGAAGAAACTTTGTTTGTCCCTGCCTCCTCTTAGTGATATGATTCAAATATTAAATTACAATGCCTTTCTCAGCTTCGAGCAAACTTATTGATAGAGGCACTTTGACAAACACCTTGCTTTTTTTGAACAGTGCCATATGGTTTTTGATGTCAATTTAAGCCACAGGACAGTCAGATTTCTCCTCCAGTTAAAATGTTATCTGAAGAATGACACTTCTGATTATACAATGGCCAGCATTGGAATTGGAGTTTCACTCTAAATATTGGGCTGGATGTAATGGAAGTGATGGGGTCTTGCCCACCAGTTGGTGAGCCAGTCCCTGTCACCTCTTTTAATGAAAACCTGCATGATGAAGTGCCACTCAAGCAACTGGACAGCAGTGGGCCTTTCCCGGGATCAGTGATTCCGTGGGCAGACGTCTTGCCCACTCAAAAGCGGTCAGTCAATACAAAGTTTCCAGCACTATCGAATGTCAGTACCACCAGGGAAATGGTGGCTGCTACTGGTATGACATCCCCACAAAGGCCTGGGATTATGGATGGACCTTGGCCATGGGAAAACGTTGGCCAGAGGGGGATCACAGGGTGGGAATTATGGGGAAGGGGTACACAGCAAGTGCAAGGAGGTAACTTTCAGTGTGCGCTCCCCTGCCCCTGTTTTCCTGAGGCTGGGTCCATCAATCAGACACTTCTCCCCTTCACCCACATTGCACCCCCCACCTCCATTTTGGAATGATGACAGATTCCCCATCCTCCTATCTGATTAAATGCCCCCGCTGCCAAATTCACCACAGAGGTAGGCATTAAATTCCACCCATTGCATGTCATTCTCGGAGGTTTGAAGCACCGCCTTCTCACTAAGAGTTAATGAAACATCCAACAAAGAAAGACATGTGGCTGTATTTTTAATGACAGTGATCAAGGCACGTTCAGCAGTCTGTGGTGGTGGGAAGCCTGTCAGTCAGTTCCTCTTTCTTATACACACATACTCCACTAATGTCAGTGGCAAAGGATACGGGCAGGCTTAATACTCGTGTATGTGGAAGCCTGCTCACATTAGGGACCATAATCCCTTCAGAGATAATGGCATTGAGCAGAATGGGGCCCCCAAAAATACTTACTGGTGGAATTGAAAACAGCAGTGAGATTTTCCAGTGGCATTTCTTCACCTCTCCCCACATTATCCGAATGATTATTCTCGTAACAAGCAAAAATGGCTGAGGTAATTTGAGCAAATTGAATGCTCTATTTTTTGACCAGAACAAATTACTAATTAGATATGGATATCTCATCAATGCCCATTCAGATGATTAATCTGAACTTTGAGTTTAATGTGTTTTCAAGAGGTTAGGCAATTTAATTGTAAACCTTGATCAATAACCTATCAACCTGCGATTAATCAATCATTTTATCAGAAGGAGTGCTTTGAAAGCACTGGCCCAAATGTTGTAAAAAGTGTAGCTGGTTAGAAAAGTCAGAAACTTCCTTCCGAATAGGCCTTTCAGTCGACCCCAATGTGGGGAGAGCCAAGATTCTCTCGGTACATCGAACACCATTTGGTGATTAAAGACTGCATTGTAATGATGGCATTCTCACGCTAGTCCAACATCGTACGAGCAGGCAACACCAGCAGGAGATAAATGTGTGATATTTAACATTTTAAGTGAGAAATCAGATTCCCATGAGGCTTGTTCTTCTAAGCATATCGAATGGACGTCCATAATTGAGTTTACTTTTGCAGCAACAGAAAAGCTTTAGATCAGGGGTGGGCAAGCTTTTCCGGGCAAGGGCCACATTCAGAAATTCACAATTTTAAAGGGCCGCATAGTATATTAATTAATAGTCCCGGTTGTAACCAATTAGCGTGCGGCATATACCTCAGCGCTTCCCCCGGCGGCATCCTGCCTTTAGCCCTCTTTTTCTCTACTTTTCAAAAATGGCGCTTCACCCGGTTATGATTCTGGGCGCCTCATATAGAACATAGAACAGTACAGCACAGAACAGGCCCTTCGGCCCTCGATGTTGTGCCGAGCAATGATCACCCTACTCAAGTCAACGTATCCACCCTATACCAGTAACCCAACAGCCCCCCCCCCCCCCCCCCCATTAACCTTATAAAAAAATATAAAAAATTAAAAAAAAAAAAAAAAATTTTTATGACTTGATCTTGGTGGGCCGCATAAAGACCTTTGGCGGGCCGCATGCGGCCCGCGGGCCGTAGTTTGCCCACCCCTGCTTTAGATGAAATCTCAAACTACTGTTTCTGTTTAAATGGAAGCATCAGCTAAAATTGAAAGAAGTAGATTGTATACACTCAGTGCACACCATCTCCAATGCCATCATTCATAGCAGTGGAGTGAAACAAAGCATAAACAACCGTCAACATTTCAGATGAGTGGGATTTTATGGACGTTCCCATCTGGTAGGGTGGATCTTTTGGTATTCTCAACGGTTACCCCCTTCCCCAGCCCCACCTTCTCCCACCCGCAGGTTCCACAGCGGGAGAGAGTGCACACAATGGGAAGACCCGCTGACAGTGTTGGGACCGGGAGATCACGTCGCCAACCAATTGCGGGCCACCTCCGCAAAACACACAGCTCAGGGCGTGGAAACTTCCAGCTGTCTCACCATCACATGAAGAATTTGCACTCCAGAAATCACGAATATTTTCTACCATACAAATTGGGAGCAGGGGTAAGCCACTCGGTCCCTTGAGCTCTCCTGGCACTAGATTGTGAATTTACTTCAGAAGTGGATTCAGCCACTGAAGTGATTCTTTGTAAAATTCAGTAAAGAGTAAAACTGGATTGATCCATAGGTTCATTCAAATTTCAATTTGGGAGGGATCAATTTGTTGCAAAGCCAATAGTGATTTTGGCCCTTGAAGGTCTGGTTGACAGGTCTAACCAAGAAAGGTTATTTCTGATAACTAAATTAATTTGTCCTGCAAGTAACTAGAAGCCCTGCAAACACCCCCATTAGCTAATCAGAGCTGGTGCATTGGAGGAGGTTGGGAAAGGAGAAATTGGGCAGGGCTCTTTCTCTGAATCACGATACCGCCAATCTCAATGGCGGGTGTGGATAATGTGGGAGGTGAGACGAGATTGTCTTCCTGTAGTCTATGTGTCTGCCAACTCTCACTGTCAAGGCTGAAAGATCATGCACCAAGAATGGCCGCTTGGGTGAAGCATATTGTTGGTGCTCCTGTTCCCTCACCTAGAGGTGCACCTGTTCCCATAGTGAGGCTTTACCTGGAGCAGGTCACTCGCCTGTCGCCAGAGGCTCATAGCTTGAAAGGTGCCACCCAGCATCAAGCATGGCTCTCCTCTGCCTTACTATCTGCCATCGGCCTTCTGGAAAGGTTTTTGCAGGTTGTTGTTGAACCTGTTGGGTCATGTAATGGACGCACCATCCTGGGCCATCAAGTCCTGGGAGGTGTGGGGGCGCGAAGCTGGAACTCCTGGCTCAGTGGCAGGGATGCTACTACCTGCAGCACAAAACCTCTGGGTAAAGCACAAGAGAGTGATTAATTTCCATTGATAGAAATTGACTTTTCTAATCAGTTATAACCATGAGAGTAAGGGGAGTTGATAGAGGTTTAATTGAGAACTCATTAAGAATAATTAACTATAATTATATTAGGCATTACTTCAGTGCAACAAATAGCTGGGAATCCACTGTGGTTTCACATTTTGCAAGCCGCTTGAAACTGCGAGGCCATTGACGTCAACTAGCTAAAAGGCCCCCTTGTATGTTAAAAACTGGGCGGCTGTCCAGTACGAGTACATAGAACATAGAACATAGAACATTACAGCGCAGTACGGGCCCTTCGGCGCTCGATGTTGCGCCGATCTGTGAAACCATCTGAAGCCTATCTGACCTACACTATAGTTCCATTTCTATGGAAACAGCCAGTGTAGAGATATAATTTCTCAGCAAAAACTGTGTTTTTCTAATTAATGATAGATACATGTGTATGGGAAAGTTGCACCAAGATATTTAAATACATATATCTCTTATAATTGATAGACAGCCAAAATGAGTGAATTATAAATTAGTTAAAGCCAATCAGAAGTAAAAAGAAGGCCAGACCTTAAGATAATAATCTCCTTAAGAATCACTTACCGGGATGGAAAAATTCATTCCAGAATCACTCTATTTTTCTGAAACCTATATCTTTGCTGCTTGCTTTTGCGAATCGCCAAATTTCTTTTGTTTAAATCACTTAGTTATGTTATTCTGTGTATTATGATTTGAAGAATTACCACAATCTGTATTTTAAAACTCAACTACTGTATTCGCTAAAGAAAATCAATCCGACTAGCTTGCTAAAGGGCTAGTCGAAACTTCCTATATGTTGTACTGAAAATAAGTTTACCAGTGGGCACAGTTGACAAATAAAGTTCCAGTGGACTTTGCAAAAAAGTACAGACTTGACCTCTGTTATTTGGGAACTGAGAAGGGATAAAGGATATCCAGGGTTCTGAATAGACTGAGATCCTTCACCATGAAACTATTTTCTAGAAGGCAATCAATGGCTTCAAGAGACAAAAGAAGAGAATGGCAATGTAGTGAAAAAAGAAAGAAAACCTGGATAACAACTAGAAGCATTAGTTCATCAATATTGATGAAACTAGCATTCATCCTTCCAATTGTAAGTGTGCATATGTATTGAATAAACCACTTAATAAATATTTGTACCGAAATTCCATTTGTAGTCAATGCAACATCAATAAGGTCACCCCAGCACTTTTGAAATTCAATGGGGATGACTATGATAATAATAATAATAATAACCTTTTATTGTCACAAGTATGAAATTATTGTGAAAATCCACTAGTTGCCACATTCCGGCGCCTGTTCGGGTAAACTGGTACGGGAATCGAACCCGCGCTGCTGGCCTTGTTCTGCATTACAAACCAGCTATCTAGCCCACTAAGCTAAACCAGCTCTATATGAAGCATCTGAAGGCCCATGTTTCAGTTTCCATTGCAACATAAGTAAAATTCACCCAATATCTGAATATCGGGAATGTAGATAAAATTTGTAAATAATTTGGTGCACTACATAGAACATAGAACATAGAACAGTACAGCACAGAACAGGCCCTTCGGCCCTCGATGTTGTGCCGAGCAATGATCACCCTACTCAAACCCACGTATCCACCCTATACCCGTAACCCAACAACTCCCCCCCTTAACCTTACTATTAGGACACTACGGGCAATTTTTCATGGCCAATCTACCTAACCCGCACATCTTTGGACTGTGGGAGGAAACCGGAGCACCCGGAGGAAACCCACGCACACACGGGGAGGACGTGCAGACTCCACACAGACAGTGACCCAGCCGGGAATCGAACCTGGGACCCTGGAGCTGTGAAGCATTTATGCTAACCACCATGCTACCGTGATGCCATGTTAACATGTTAATAACATGTTAAATTGTTATTCTGCAAAAACTGGAAAAATGCCAATAACAATATTTTTTTTTTAAAGGTGGGCAGATTCAGAATTTTAGCATCATGGCCACAGCTACCAGCACTGAAAGAAGCTGGAGGGTTCACAGCAGTCCAAAAATCTATCCACCAACAGATTATTAGGATTGCTGAGATGCAACTCTGGGGAGTAGCAGTGGTGTGAAGGGCAAGAACCTGCGATATTTTCTCAGAGCTGCAGCATTTCTCTCCCCAGCCATCTCACTGTGCCAGTGCCCTTGGTAAGGCCTCACAGCCTGCCAGCTCTCACTGTTACAACTCTGCCCAGGTGGTGCAATCTGAAACCAAGCCCTCTAGGTCTCAGCAGCTGCCTGCGAGGCCATCTGCATCTCCCTCACTGAATGTCGGTAACCTCCCATCCTACACGTTGCCGTGACTGGATGTGCCAGTGCATAGCAGCACTAGAGCAGGCACAGAAAACCAGATAGACTCTCAGGGCACGATTCTCTGGTCGGTTTTCACTCGAGAGAGAGCACAACGCAGCCGGAGAATCCCAGGAGAGCCCTCTGGCGGGTCTCCCGGCAGCCTCGACACCTCGTGGGATTCACCCAAGTCCCATAAGGCATTGGATTTGGAAAATCCAAAGGGGGCGGAACCAAACAGCGCTCGCGGAAGTAGGTCTTAAACCTACTTAAGGCCTGCAGAGGCAGATGTTGTCGTCTTCGCCTCGTTGATCGCCCGAAGGCGAATCCTGTTCGGGTGGGGATCAACCTCTCCCCCTGTACCCTGGCGTGGCGGGGGGGCCTGCTGGAATTCCTGACTCTTGAGAAGGTCAAATTTGGACTGAGGGGAAGGATGGAGGGTTCCACAATTCATGGGCAGTTTTCATTATGCACTTTCGAGAATTGGATCACATCAAACATTAGGGGGAGGGTTGAGAGAGTTGGGGGGGAGGGGGTACTGTATGTGTTAATGGTGACTGTGGTGATTCCTGATTCCTTTTTGTTATTTGTTTATGTTAACATGCGGGCCAATGTCTGGGGTTTGTTGGGAGGATGGAATCGTTGTTATTGATATGGGGATTGACATTGCATTCATTACTGATTATTGTTGGGTGTAAATACGGGAGAAAATGTGAAGAAGGAGAATAAAAATGTTTTTTAAAAAAACCTACTTAAGGCCTACTTACCTGGGATCACCGGCCTCCCTAAATTCTCTGGCCTTCCCAGGGAGGCTGCAGACCGGCGCTGATTAGGGCTGGTCCACAAGAACATGGAACAGATGGAACGGCACCCGGGGGGCTCTCCGAGGCCATTGAAAACCCCTGGGTGGTCAGTGCAGGGTGGCCCCCTGGCCCTCCCCCTGGAACGTGGGCACATTGCCACTGCCCACTGGCACGTTGGCACTGCCACCCTGACACTGCCAAGATATCCGGGTGGCACTGCCAAGCTCGCTGAAGCAATGCCTGGGTGCAAGGGTGGCACTGTCAAAGGTCAGAGGCCGAGGGGAGCATTGCCCATGAAAGGGGGGTGGAAGGGAGGTTCGAAGGGTGGGGTGGGCAAGGCAGGTAAGTCGGGGCTTCTGGGAGGTGGGGTCTCGCCAAAACATCATCCGGGATGGGCCATGTCAGAAGGGAGCATGTGCAGCCCAGAAGCTATTTTGGGATTAAAATGGTACCCATAATGCTCTCAGCGACTCTTTAATAGCCCAGTACAACAAGCAATGTGCACGGAAGGAACTCTTCATCCTTATTGTTGAGAATTCCTTGCATCCGACCCTGATTTAGGGAAAACCCTGATCTTGCCTTTGTCGGGGAGCCCGACAGCGTTAGATGAGTGGAAGTGCCGCTTGAATTGAGCCAGGACAGAGCATGGGTGGGGTCGTTTTGGAGGTGACAGTTGAAGCAGGCTGAGGGAGTGGATGCTCAACACTAGGACTGGTTGGAAACGAAAAAAAATAATGCCACTTTCCAGCACCGTCAAACCACACAAAGAGGATACATGACAGATCAGAAAAAGTGTTTACTTTGTGACCCAATCACAACAACTAGGGAACAGAAAGTCAACATAACGAAGCAGGAAATGGCTGATAAAACCATTAGCTAAACAAAATATAATAAATGGATTTTAATCCTTCTACCCGGGAAAAGAGAAAGAGAATTTACAGATGCTGCCAACAGATAAATGGGCAGAGCAGAATATTCAATTTTTCCACCTGAGGGCAAATACTTTCATTCTGAAGTTTCAAATACTTTCACCCACTTCATGACACTCTGAATCTATTAAAATTGTGAATAGAATTCATTTCAGAGTGAACATGGAAAATTCCATTCACAACACAATAGAAAATAGGTCAATATCATTGCTGAGACGGCAAAGATCTGCGATGGCAGGGTTTATGAAGGTCAATGGGGGCAGGAACTGAGGTCAGGAGGTATGTAACATCGTGCCATTGGCCGACATGCCATTTTGTTGCCTCGCTCCAGCTCTGGAGCCATTTTCAAGAAGGCCAGATCGGGCGTGGGATGCAACCAGTGGGTTGTAATGTTACAATTCATTACATTGAGCTTATTTACTCGACAAGACACAAGGCACCTTTGACAGTACCTTTTGACAGCTGCCTCTGACAGTTCTGGAAGTCGATTTTGACAGGTGTGTTGACAGTTCCAATGAGCTTGACATTAATTAATTTATGCACTTTTTTCCCAACTTTGAACAATTCTAGGTGCACCTGCCAGACCTCAAAGGGCACCTGGCCTCCACCAAAAGGTGCCTTTCCCTCCCCAAAGATGTCGTGATCTAATCTGCACAGTTCAGGCTCCACACTGCTGGCCCGTCAAAATGCCAATTTAGCGGAGGCAGCTGGTGATTTAAATGGCCAGCAGCCTCTGTAAAGAGCGCGTGTGTGAAATGCACCCCCCACCCTCCCACCACCACCCCCGTATCCACCCACACAAAGATGGGAATGAAGCAGGCTCGCCATCATAGCAACATTCTGGGCCTTTGTCTCGGAAAAAAAAAATTAGAGTAGCCTGTTAGAAATAACATCGTGGAAATAGAAATAGAATAGCTTGATGCCAGATAGAAATGAGCACAGGCTTACCTGTTGTCTCCACAATTCCCTCCAGGATCACCACAATTTCAAACTGGTCACTTCTTAGGGATCGTTGCGATAGGTCAAAGAAGGGACTTTTAGGATTTATTTCATGGCAAATAGTCAGAGGTGAAACAAGAAACAGTTGGTCTGCACCAGTCCCAAATCCAACATCCAACTCACACTGATCCAGGGGCAGGAACTCTCCTTCAGGTGTTTGCCTGGACTGAAGGCAAGAGAGAAGAGACAAAATTAGATTTGAAGCCAGACCTGGTATTGTTCCTGCTTGTTCATTCAGCATCTTCACAGGGTTTCACACACATCAAACTGATGTATTTCTAACATATATTCAGATCCATGGACTATTAATATCTCCCAAAAGTAAAGTAATACTTGACAGTTTTAGAATTTGAGTTTGCTCGTGTTCTTTTATGCTCTATTCTTATGCTATGGTGGACAGATCACGGCGGCATGGTGGCACAATGATTAGCACTGTGCCAGGGACCCAGTTTCGATTTTGACCTCCCGGCTTTGGTCACTTTCTGTGTGGCGTCTGCACATTCTCCCCGTATCTGTGTCGGATTTCTCCTTGTGCTCTGCTTTCCTCCCAGAGTCCAAAGATGTGCAGGTTAGGTGGATTGAACATGCAAAATTGCCCCTATAATGTTCAAAGGTTAGGTGGGGTTATAGGAATGGGGCAGGAGAGTAGGCCTGTTGGGGTGCTCTTTCAGAGGGTCAGTGCAGACTCGATGTGGGTTTCTCTTCCGCTTCTGCCATGGCGGAGGCCGTGGCGGCCGCGGAAGGAGAAAGAGTGCACCCAGGGCACTGGCCCGGAGTCTGAGCTGGGGGCCCCGATCGCAGGCCAGGCCACCGTGGGGGCACCCCCCGGGGTTCGATCGCCCCCCCCCCCCCCCCCCCCCCCCCCCCCCAGGACCCCGGGGACCGCTCGCGCCGCTGATCCCGCCGTTACAGAGGTGGTTCAAACCTCGGCGGCGAGAGAGACCTCCCAGCGGCGGGACTTCGGCCCATCCGGGCCGGAGAATCACCGCAGGGGCCTCTCCGATTGGAGTGACGAGATTCCCGCCACCTCCACTTCCCGGGTGGCGGAGAATCTCTGCCACGGCGGGGGCGGGATTTTCGGCGGCCCCAGGCGATTCTCCAACCCTGCTGGGGGTCGGAGAATTCGCCCCAGGTTGTCATAATATCCACTCATGTATATAATGAGATGCAGACAGGCAGTGATTGACACATAGGATGAACAGTAAGCACACAACACAGTGCAGCCAATCACCAGACAGGACACTACCACTATAAAGCCAGAGGGCACTAGGTTTCCCGCTCTCTCTGGACCCAGCCACGGAGACAGTCAGAGTTCACAAGCTAGCAAGTGCAAACACCATGCGGTAGCTAGTAAGTCTGGTCAGGCTAATACTAGGTCTCCAGTCAGTTCAGTATAGGTGTCGACCCACAGCTGAATATGTTTACCTGTTCTATCATTGAATAAAACAGTGTTGGATCTTCTCCAGTATTAGACGTCTGTTTCTAGTTTCCCTGCATCGAGTGCAGTCCACATCGAACCAACCTGCCTAACACATCATGGTACCAGAGTGGTACTGATATTGACGGACCTACCTCGAGTGAATCAGCATTGACCAGCAAGCAGCCATCCGGTGAAATGGAACACATCCAGCCTCCTCTGCAGCTCCGCATCTCCGGCAACCTCGGCGCCAATTGGAAGATCTTCAAACAAAAGTTCCTCTTGTACATCGAGGCCTCCGACCTTGAAGCAGCATCGGATGCCAGGAAGATCGCGCTATTTCTCTCCACCACGGGGGGCCACGCCATCCACATCTACAACTCACTTACATTCGCTGAAGGCGAAGACAAAATAAAATTCAAAACAGTCCTGATGAAGTTTGACAGCCACTGTGACACTGAGGTGATTGAGAGCTTTGAACGGTACGTTTTCCAGCAGAGGCTTCAGGGTAAGGAGAAACCTTTTCAGTCCTTCTTGACCCATCTCCGCCTCCTAGCGCAGTAATGTAACTATGACTCGACGGCTGATTCCATTATCCGGGATCAGATTGTTTTCGGGGTCCACTCCGGCTCCCTTCGGCAGCAGCTCCTGAAAGTCAAACATTTGATCCTCCCTGTCGCTATCGAGACGTGCGTTGTCCATGAGCATGCAAAGAATCGTTACTCCCACATCAGGGCGGCGGAGACTGCAAAGCTGGCCTCCCACGAGGCGGAACGGGTGCAGGCCATCGCACAGATGCAGGGCCTCAGCATCGAGGAGAGTGGCTGTTTCACGCGCTTTTCCCGGGTCCCTGTGCATGCGCGCCACGACCGAGTGGACGACGAGACCGACAACCTGACTGCACAGGTGCGTACGTCGACCGACCGCACTGCGCATGCGCGATGGTGCACGGAATGCGCTGACGTCGGCGTCATGACGTGTACGAATTGTAGCTCCGCCCACTTAAAGCGGCAATGTCCAGCAAAAGGATGCTGGTGTCTACAGTGTGGTAAGCTTGGCCACTACGCAGCCCTTTGCAGATCTGCTCCACCGCCCAGCAGCCAGCGGTCCCAGCTACGGCGCAGAAGTGTCCGCTCAATACAACAAGGCATGCCAGATTCCGATCTCGACAGCCCAACAGACCCTGATGCTGAGTGCGTCAAGTCCCCATACTGGGTGGGCATCATAACTACACAAGCACTGCCTTCCACCACAACGGCGAAACGCCTCTCTATCCTCAGTGTGGATCCCGATGACGAGTGGTGTGCTGTCCTCACAGTTAACAAGGCTCGTATCTGATTTAAACTGGACATCAGCGCATCGGCGAACATCATCTCAAAATCCGACCTCGACACCATCCGCGCCAGACCAAGCATTCTTTCTCTGGCCTGCCAACTACTTGACTACAATGGCAATGCCATAGCTGCCAGTGGCTCATGTCACCTAGGGGTATCCAATAAGGCAATAAAGGCAACACTGCGGTTTGAAATCGTCCGGCCTGACAGAACATCCCTGCTCGGTGCTCGAGCCTGCAAGCTCCTGAACCTGGTTCAGCGAGTCCACACCATGTCATCATTACCGGCGACGGCCTCGCTTGGTCGAAGCTTGCAAGCCGACATAGATGACATTATCACGCAGTACCACAGCATATTCGATGGAATGGGCACACTCCCATACTGATATAAAATCCTGTTTCAAGCCGAACGCCACCCCTGTAATTCATGCACCACGCTGGGTGCCGGCACCTCTCAAGGATCGTCTGAAGAAGCAATTACAGGACCTCCAAGTCCAGGGCATCATATCGAAGGTCACAGAGCCCACAGACTGGGTCAGCTCCATGGTCTGCATAAAGAAGCCATCAGGGGAGATTCGCATCTGCATTGACCCTAAGGATCTAAACCGCAACATCATGCGGGAGCATTACCCGATACCAAAACATGAGGAGTTGACCAGTGAGATGGCTCATGCCAAATTCTTTACTAAGCTGGACACCTCCAAGGGTTTTTGGCAAATACAGCTGGATGCGTCCAGTCGCAAGCTGTGCACGTTCAACACCCCATTCGGTTGCTACTGCTACAACCGGATGCCTTTTGGTATCATATCTGCCTCCGAAGTATTTCACCGCATCATGGAGCAGATGATGGAGGGCATCGAGGGGGTGTGAGAATACGTTGACGACGTAATTATCTGGTCCACAACACACCAGGAACACATCGCTCGCCTCAAGAAGGTATTCCAGAGAATCCATAAACATGGTCTCCAGCTCAACAAGGCCAAGTGCTCATTTGGTCAATCGGATATTAAGTTCCTAGGTGACCACATCTCGCAGCAGGGCGTGCGGCCAGATGCCGACAAGGTCTCGGCGATCAACGCCATGAAGACCCCAGAGGACAAGAAGGTAGTCCTCCGCTTACTCGGGATGGTCAACTTCCTCGGGAAATTCATTCCCAATATGGCACCCCGCACCACGGCCCTCCGCTATCTCATCAAGAAGTCGATGGAATTCCAGTGGCTGCCCACGAATGAAGAGGAATGACATGAGCTGAAAGCAAAGCTTACCACAACCCCGGTTCTAGCGTTCTTCGACCCAACCAAGTAAACCAAGATATCAACTGATGCAAGCCAGGACGGCATTGGGGCGGTGTTCCTTCAGCGAGATGACTCCTCGTCCTGGGCTCCAGTGGCGTATGCCTCCAGGGCCATGACGCCCACTGAACAACGGTACGCTCAGATTGAGACGGAATGTCTGGGCCTCCTGACAGGGATAGTCAAGTTTCACGACTACGTTACGGTCTACCAAAATTCACGGTAGAAATGGACCACAGGCCTCTAGTCCACATAATCCAGAAGGATTTAAATGACATGACACCTCGGTTACAGCGAATTCTTCTTAAGCTACGCCGCTACGACTTCGAACTTGTCTACATGCCAGGCAAAGAGCTGATTGTTGCAGATGCCCTATCCAGGTCCATTACCACACCGTGTGAACAAAGTGACTTCATCTGCCACATAGAAGTGCAAGTGCAGTTGTGTGCCACCAACCTTCCAGCCTCTGACGAACCTCTGCTGCAGCGTGTGATGCAGAACCTTACCAATGGCTGTCAGAAGGGGCAATGTTCCCAGTTCTCTAACGTAAAAGACGACCTGACGGTAGTGGATGGAATCCTTTTGAAACTCGACAAGATCGTAATTCCTCAGAGCATGCGGGCTATGGTGCTGGGCCACCTCCATGAGGGTCACCTTGGGGTCGAGAAATGCCGACGCAGAGCTCGGGAGGCGGTCTACTGCCAGGCATCAGCCAGGACATTGCTGACACAGTCCCCAACTGCCCCACCTGTCAGAAGTTTCAACCAGCTCAACCCAAGGAAACGCTGCAACAGCACGAGATCGTGACCCCGCCGTGGTCCAAAGTAGGTGTAGACCTTTTCCACGCTGACTACGTACTCCTGGTCGACTACTTCTCCAGTTACCCAGAAGTGGTGAAACTGTCCGACCTCATATCGAAGGTGGTCATCAAAGCCTGCAAAGAAACGTTCACCAGGCATGGGATACCGCTCACGGTAATGAGCGACAACTGTCCATGCTTTCACAGCCAGGAATGGTCTGATTTTGCACAGTCCTACAACTTCCATCACGTGACCTCCAGCCCCCACTACACGCAGTCAAACGGGAAGGCCGAGAAAGGGGTCCATATTGTAAAGTGGTTGCTGTGCAAAGCTGCAGACTCAGGCTCCGACTTCAACCTGGCGATGCTGGCATTCAGGGCAACCCCACTGTCCACTGGGTTGTCTCCAGCGCAGATGCTCATGAATCGCACTCTGAGGACCACAGTTCCAGCCATCCATGTTCCAGACCTTGACCACCTCACGGCCTTACAGAAAATACAGCAGTCCCGGGCCCAACAGAAGGCCACATACGATGCTCATGCCACGGATCTACCCGAGCTGGCCCCAACTGATCATGTTTGTGTCAGGTTGCCTGAGGGCGGCTGGTCAGCCACAGCTGTTGTGATCTAACAAGTGGCCCCGAGATCGTTCCTTGTCCGCACGGCTGATGGCTCCCTGCTGCGGCGCAACAGACGGGCACCGCGAAGAGTTCCACTACTGCTACCTGACCGAAGTGCCCTACCGCCTCCGATGCTTTCTCCGGACATACCCTGCCACAAGGCCACCGATCTACCAGCAATCCTGCCGGCCCCCGCAACCACCGCGATGGCCGCGATCCCGCCTATCCACGTGCAGGTGGCTCCTGATCCACCTCTGCAGCGATCAACAAGAATTTGTCGCCCACCACAAAGACTGAAACTGTAGACTGAACATTTGTACATTTTGTGACTTCATCGAATTAACCTCTGTAAATATTGTTTTGTTTGCCATGTATCTGCACCATCAACACTTTCCTATGTATATACGTTTATTTAGACACCGTTTGTATATAGTCAGGCATATATATATATATATATACACACACACTCCTTAGTATTTATTTATCCAAAAACAAAAGGGGGGAGATATCATAATATCCACTCATGTATATAATGGAGTGCAGACAGGCAGTGATTGACACACAGGATGACCAGTAAGCACACAACACAGTGCAGCCAATCAATGGGCAGCATGGTAGCATGGTGGTTAGCATAAATGCTTCACAGCTCCAGGGTCCCAGGTTCGATTCCTGGCTGGGTCACTGTCTGTGCGGAGTCTGCACGTCCCCCCCTTGTGTGCGTGGGTTTCCTCCGGGTGCTCCGGTTTCCTCCCACTGTCCAAAGATGTGCAGGTTAGGTGGATTGGCCATGCTAAATTGCCCGTAGTGTCCTAAAAAGTAAGGTTAAGAGGGGGGTTGTTCGGTTACGGGTATAGGGTGGATACGTGGGTTTGAGTAGGGTGATCATTGCTCGGCACAACATTGAGGGCTGAAGGGCCTGTTCTGTGCTGTACTGTTCTAATCTAACTAGATAGGACACTACCACTATAAAGCCAGTGGGCACTAGTTTTCCCGCTCTCTCTGGACCCAGCCACTGAGACAGTCAGAGTTCGTGAGCTAGCCAGTGTAAACACCATGCAGTAGCTAGTAAGTCTGGTCAGGCTACTACTAGGTCTCCAGTCAGATCAGTACAGTGTTGACCCACAGCTGAATATGTTTATCAGTTCTATCGTTGAATAAAACAGTGTTGGATCTTCTCCAGCATTAGATGTCTAGCTTCCCTGCATCGAGTGCAGTCCACATCGAACCAACCTGCCTAACACATCACATGTGTCCATGTTTTTTGTCTGCCATTCATCAGGACAGATCACAAGGTGAGTAAATAATTTATACTTCATGAGAAGAGTGTTCCAATTGGTTGGTAAGTGGACTCTAATTGGTAGAGATGCTGGCTTGGAGAATTCAGCAAGGAACAGTTAATTCCCAAGCTTTTGTTCAAATTCAAATCAGACAGGTATACTCTGGTTGGTCAGGGAATTGCCGTGGAGAATGAACAACAGAACAGGTGAATCATATCAAACAGCATTTACCTTCAGCTGTTCACAGCAGGCAAAGTGCTGACTGTCCTAAACCAGTCGATGTTTACAAAACTCAGAACATTGGGTTGAATTTCTCATCAGGGACAAATAATAATAATCTTTATTGTCACAAGTAGGCTTATATTAGGGGCTGTTTAGCACAGGGCTAAATCGTTGGCTTTGAAAGCAGACCAAGGCAGGCGAGCAGCATGGGGGCAGCCCCCGGAATGTGGCGACTAGGGGCTTTTCACAGTAACTTCATTTGAAGCCTACTCGTGACAATAAGCGATTTTCATTTCATTTCATTCATATTAACACTGCAATGAAGTTGCTGTGAAAAGCCCCTAGTCGCCACATTCCGCCATCTGTTTGGGTGCACGGAGGGAGAATTCAGAATGTCCAAATTACCTAACAGCACGTCTTTCAGGGCTTGTGGGAGGAAACCGGAGCACCCGGAGGAAACCCACGCAGACACGGGGAGAAGATGCAGACACCTCAGAAACAGTGACCCAAGCCAGGATCGAACCTGGGACCTTTGTGTTATGAAGCAACAGTACTAACCACTGTGCTGCTATGGGCTAAGTACCGGGGCGAAGGACGGGGAGTGTTTCCTGCTGCGGAGGCTGACCGGAAACCACACCGCATCTTCCATCTCCGATGTAGTTAATTGTGCATCTGGGGCTTTTTGTTGTCTTCCATGCCTGGGAGGGCTTGGCGGCAAGCGCCCTGCCATCATACCCGGGTAGCCGATTGAAAAGGCATCGCTGACCGACAATTGAAGAAAGAAAATTAATCTGCTGAAGAAAGAAGATGGACCTCCTCAAAGACATTGAAGCTGGAAGATCCATCTGATCGATGCCTCCTCCAACCACTGCTTTGGTGCTCCAGGGCAATGCCTCCGCCAATCAAAGCCCAGTTAACAAATAATCAGCATTCTCTTCCCATGCAGTATAAATTGTTGTTCCTTTTACTGTTAGTAACTCGGGATCTGTCCCAATGAATGCAGGATGAAAAACTTAGACATGATGTTTCTTTTTTCAGCAATGCTCAAAATATATGTGTTAATAATTAGGAGCCCTATAGGGTGAATTTGCATCTTTGAGGCAGATTTCAGGAGTAGGGAAGCTTCCTGGCTTGGCGGGCCCATCTCAGAAGAAAGTTCCTGCAAAGGCAGAATTTTTATTCTGGGGAGGCAGGTATGTACTGGAGACAGATCGACCACCACCACTGAGTTCAGAGGCAGGGACTCCAAGGATTCCAAAGTCGGCTGCCTTAGTGCTTTAGGACTTCACAGCAGTTATAATACAAACAGCAAAAAAAGCTTTCTAGTCCTCACCCCTCATACCCTACTCAGCCCCATACAGCCCTCATGCACATCCATGACACTTCATGACCTCCACTCACCCTATGCCATCATTTCCCTCTGCCATCCTATGTTCCTCCAAACATCCCCATGGTCCTGTGTAGCCCCTGTGCCATGTGTCCTTCCACCAACCCTTCATCCTCCATTTCATCCTTGCTTTCTGATTCCTTCATTTGTCCTTCTCATCGTCCATTTAAGAAAAATTCTAATTACATTTCGTTATTTTTAATTTCTATCCATTTTCATTTCAGCAGATTTTATCTTGCCCTTCTATTTTTCTTTGTTTTTTTTCTATCTCTCTCTGTCTCTCATCTCCCCCTATATTTTATTCTTCTCCGGGACCTTAAATGTATTAATCCCGCAGGATATGATTGTATTAATGGGAACCGGGACAACACAATCTCACCACAATAAAATGAAAAGTTGACAATGGTAAACTACTTAAGTCAGTATTTCATCCCTTGATGCTAATCATTTAACCCATTTAATTCTGGCCGCACTCCATCACTACTTAAATTTTTTTAAAATCTAATTAGTGCCATGATTGAATGCCGTTCTATGCTCTATCAAATTATCTGCTCATAGCTAAGGATTTATTTTCCTCTGAATGTTAATTTCAGATTTAAAAAAAAAGATATACAGGAAGTAACAGGTTAGTTAGACTAATGGAAAGAAATAGCAAAGCTTTTACCCATTGATATCAGTAATCTGAATCTTGCTAATTAATGGCTTTAAAAAGATACAAGGCAGGTTCTATTGAAGAGATTTTTAAAGGTCATTCATCATGGAATTATACAGCCCTGCAGAAGAGTTTGGTGGGGTATCAATTGGAAGAAGCAATTGCAGCTGAAAGCAATAATGGAGAAAATGGAGGACATTCTGGCAGAGATGTCTCAGGTACAAAATAGACTTAATTTTTGGAAGAAAAAAGGCAGGCATCCAAAATGAGTTCCAAATGACAAAGGAAATAAAAGTTAAAATGCAAAGAAGAGATTTATGGAAATGTCAAGCACAAGCTTCAGTTAATAACCAGGAAGGATACTGGAGAGAATTGAAAAGGACAATATAGGACGGGATTGTCCGACCCCCCGCCAGGTCGGAGAATCGCCGGGGGGGGGGAGGGGCGTGAATCCTGCCCCTGCCGGCTGCCGAATTCTCTGGCGCCAGGGACCTGGCAGGGGCGGGAATCGTGCCGCGCCAGTCAGCGGCTGCTGGCTGTACCCCCCCGGTGATTCTCCGGCCCGCAATGGGCCAAGTGATTGCCCGTTTACAGCCGGTGCCGTCGGCGTGAATTACAATAGGTACTTACTGGCGGGACCTGTCTCCGCGGGCGGCCTCCGGGGCCCCCAAGGGGGGATGCAGGGTGATCTGGCCCCGGGGGCTGCCCCCACGGTGGCCTGGCCTGCGGTCGGGGCCCACCGATCTGCAGGCGGGCCTGTGCCGTGGGGCACTCTATTCCTCCACGTTGGCTGCTGTGGACCTCCGCGAGGGCCTCCGCGATGGCCAGCTGGCGGAGGCCCTTCGGCGCCGGTTTGCGTGGCGCAAAGCCACTTCCGCGCCAGCTGACGCAGCGCAAACCACTCCGGCGCCGGCCTAGCCCCTGAAGGTGCAGAGGATTCCACACCTTCGGGGCGGTCCGTGCCAGAGTGGTTCAGGCCACTCCTTCGCGGCGGAGTTGCCCACCCTGCCGATTCCCGCAGAATCCCGCCCCATAGAGGCAAAAAGAGATAACAAGAAAAGACTACCAAGCGACATTATATCATGAAATGTTTTATGAATGTATAAAATGTGAGCATTTGAGGAGGGATAAAGTTGGACATGCTCATCATCCAAATAAGAAATCTTCATGTAGAGGCTGAGGGTTGTGGCGTACGTATTAAAGCGATTGACAGGTAGGTTAAACTTAAAGAGGAGGGGAACATAAAGATAGAGAAGATGCACTGAAATGTTAGCATTACTACCAGTTGGTCGGTAACGTGGTCCAGATCTTAAGCATCCTAGATTCCTGGAAGGAGCAATGGTAAAAATTGCAGAAACACTGCTGTCACTATCTTTCAATCTTCACTGAATACGGGAGTAGTGATGGATAGCTGGAAAGTCGTTAACGTTATATCATCACTGCAGAATGGGAAGAGGGCTAAACCAGGAAACTACAGACCAGTCAGCTTAACATCAGTAGCGAAGATGTTATTGGAAAGCAATATCTGGGACAAAATAAACTTTAATTCAAATAGGCGTGAGCGAATCAAAGAAGGCCAGTATGGGTTGGTTAATAGAAAATCATGCCCGATTAGCGTGATTGAATTCTTTGATGCAAAGATAAGATTGTTCAAGGTAGTGCAGCAGATGATGCACATATGGACCTATGGGAGCTATTCTGCCAACTACCACACAGAATGGAGATGGAAACTCAGGGACATCAAATATTTCCTCAGTGACAGGTAGTAAAGGGATGGATGTGCTGCAGACAGGGAGGTGATTTGAAGCAATACTCTCCTTTGGCCATTACAATTTTCATAAATGACTTAGGCTTGGATGCAGGGAGCAGTTTTACAAAATGATCAGATTACACAAACCTCGACAAAGTAAGTAGCAAATTGTGATGGGGTAGTTATAGGCTTTAGGATAACTCAGTCAGTATAGTGGAAAGGGCAGAGATATAGCAGATTTAGTTCTGTGCAGTTATTATCATGATAGCAGATCATAGCCTGAATTGTTTTTACGGATAGATTGAATCTTTAAGTAAGACATATGTTTTTAAAACAATACATCAAGCAAAAACTGACTGAGACTGGATAGTAGTCACTTGCTGGAAAATTCCAATTTGGATTACACTTGATAAACTAATCCAGGGAGAATGGAATGTTGCACTTTTTTCAGACAGAGGCAGAAATGCAACGCAAAAGCTGAACTGTAATCTCTTGTGGTTGCAGAGATAATGGAGGCTGATTTCCAGCTCAGAAGAAACCATTTCCTATGATTTATATCCCAAACTGTGGATATGGTGTGAGTCAAATAAAAAGCAGTTTCTGGACAAAAGACATGTTTGTGTTTTTCCCTTCAGGATTACACGGGAAAGGGGGTTAAAATAAACTGCAACACTGCTTTCTCTGTGTGCTCGTCAGGTGTTCTAGTTCTAATGTGTTAGTGTGCGCTGTGAAGGTCACATTGCCATCCCTGTACTTGCACATAAAAAAGATCTCTCTCTCTGAGTGCTGGAACCAAGTCACAAGTCAGAAAATCCACAGTCAGAAAGGAAATCAGCTAACCTACGGAACCAAGAATCACCCAACCAACTGCACAATTGCCAAAGTCAACACTATGGGAAGGACCCAACTTAATGTCCGCAACATTTCACCATCTACTCCTCACAAGCAAATCAAAGACTGGTTGTTATATCTTTTTTAGCTTTTATTTTTTTGACTCACTTCTCATTTCTAATCTAATGTGTATCTGTGTTGCATTTTTATTACTTTGGTTGGTATTTTAATAACTGATAAACTCACTCCTTCTTTAACGCAAGAAAGCCTGGTTAAATTGGCTCCTTTTCAAACATAAATACATTTGGGCTGAGTAAAGATATCCATGAGAGAAGGGATCCTTTTTAAATTAACCCAGTTGTGACCAACCAAGGGGGTTGAATAAAGAAGGGGAGCCAGTTCACCCCTCCTCACCAGGAACATAACAATTTGGGGGTACCTCATCCAGAATCATAACAAATTTGGGGGACCTCACCAGATACCAGTCATAACAATATATGAAATTGCTCTATAAATTGCATGATTATGACAAGTATAGGGGGTTGAGCAACTTTGATATTGACATACAAAGAACCTGAAAGCTAGCATGGCAAGTTGATAAGGTGTTTAAAAATCAAACGGCTCACTGTTATATTGTTATATTATTCAAAAGGAATTAGGAAGTACATTGTTATGCACCTGTATACTATAAGTATCCAGGATGCCACATCATTCTGGCAAAAAGGGCAGCAAAGTAGCATACTGGTTAGGACAATTGCTTCACAGCTCCAGGGTCCCAGGTTCGATTCCCGACTTGGGTCACTGTCTGTGCGGAGTCTGCACATTCTCCCCGTGTCTGCGTGGGTTTCCTCCGGGTGCTCCAGTTTCCTCCCACAGTCCACAGATGTGCAGGTTAGGTGGATTGGCCGTGCTAAATTGCCCTTGATGTCCAAAATGTCCCTTAGTGTTGGGTGGGGTTACTGGGGATCGGGTAGAGGTGTGTGCTTGGGTAGGGTGCTCTTTCCCAGAGCCGGTGCAGACTCGATGGGCCAAATGGCCTCCTTCTGCATTGTGGATTCTCTGATTCACTACAGTCTGTATCCAACTGACAATGTATCATTCAGCAACACATGGTGAAATCTGAGAAACATATTTGATGCCAGCTCCCACATCTGTATTAAATAGTGTGATTATATTGAACATCTAGGAAATAGATGGAAGAATGCACTACGAAAGGAGAGAAATGTTGCTCGTTCTTTATTAGTAACTAGTTAAACCTCAGCTGTAGCATTGTGGACAATTCTGGATACCACATTTCAGGAAGGATGTCAAGGCATTAGACATGATACAGAGGTTAACCAGGATGAGAGGTTTCGGTAATAAGGTGATGTTGGGAAAATTAGCCCCTCTCCCCCCCCCCCCCCCCCACCCCATGCGTTGTGTTTGCCTGTAGTGGAGGTGGCTCACCATTGAACGCTGGCAGGGTATTCCAGTCTTGCTGAAGTGTACGGATTTTTGCATGGCGTACCCATCCCACCGCTGGGGAAGCCGCCGCAGGGGCTTGTATTCAGTGGGCCTGGGAAATCCCACCAGCAGGTAAGGACAGAAAAGCCCCCTCTAGAACATGTCTCCTTGAAACAAAAAAGGTTACGAGGCGACCTATTACAGGTTTTGAAGGCGGTGTGAAGTTTTGCTAGACTAGATGGAGAAAAACATTTCCTCTCACGAGTAGATTAATAAGTACAGGTCATGATTCAAAATCAATAGCAAAGGATCCAGAAGGGAGGCAAAAATAAATTATTTTACTCGGAGGTCTGGAATGTGATGTGTTGGGCAGGCTGGGTCGATGTGGACTGCGCTTGATGCAGTGTAGCGAGAGACAGACTTCCAACACTTGATGAGATGCAACACGATTTTATTTAACATCTAAACTATTATACATGTTCAACTGTGGGTTGACACTATGCTGACTTGACTGGAGACCTGATACCAGCCTAACCAGGCTTACTAGCTACCACATGGTGTTTGAACTGGCTAGCTCAGGAGCTCTGGCTGTCTCAGAGGCTCCTGAGAGCTGGAAAACTGGTGCCATCTGGCTTTAGTGGTCGTGTCCTGTCTGGTGATTGGCTGCTCTGTTCTGTGTGCTTACTGGTCATCCTCTGTGTCTCAATCACTGCCTGTCTGCACTCCATTATATACATAGATGTATATTATGACTGAATGCTCTTCTTAAAAAGGTGGTGGAAGCTGATTCCTCGAATAATTTCAAAAGGGTGTTTGACAGATAATAGCATAAACCATCAAAAATTGTTCACTGCTGTTAATAACTGCATTTAAAAATTAATTCAGAATAAAAATGCCAAAAACCGCAAAAAATTGTCTTACTGTTTTTGCCAGCATCTTCTCAACATGTGTTCAATAACAAAAATAAAACAAGAGGCTAAAACAACTATATGTGCAATAGTTAAGAAATCCTTTTAACCAATTGCCCAGTTATACCCAAAAATCAGCAAGGTAACAAGGACCCTTAAGCCTCGGCTTCGAGGTCAGCTGTCCTACCAGCAGAAATAGGGACCAAACACAAAATGAACTCTATAGTGTGTATACAAAATGTATCTAACTGTTCTTGGAATGA
The DNA here is from genome assembly GCF_902713615.1 of Scyliorhinus canicula. Taxonomy (NCBI): domain Eukaryota; kingdom Metazoa; phylum Chordata; class Chondrichthyes; order Carcharhiniformes; family Scyliorhinidae; genus Scyliorhinus; species Scyliorhinus canicula. Next base: position 21,568,456 of record NC_052164.1, on the reverse strand, counting down.
TGGAAAGGCAATGCTAGTCTTTCAGGATTCAAGGTTTATTATTTAGTTACAAAGCAGTGGGTTATCCGAATCCTGGGAAGATTGCTTTCCAGCCATTCCCAGTTATTTATTTTTGGTTGCTCGTCATTGTTTATTTGTACTCTTTGTCATGTTCTTAATGATGATACAAAGGCTCCAATCGCATGTCAGAGATTATAAGCATGCTGTCGGTTCATTTATTGAGAGTAAGCACATGGGAACATTTTTACAGAGGCACAATGCTTGAAGACACTAGAGCAGACGTGCTTTGGTGTGCTCTCTTTAAAAGCAAAAGTGTAACTAAAACTGGATTGCAGGACACACTTCCTTCCAGTGATGTCATGCTGCAATATCTTAAAGGCACATTACAGCACTCTTTACTGCGGTACCACAGGTGCCAAAAATGGAGACTGTGACCTAAACACCAGATAATAGCCAGTTCCCAACTCTACATATGCACTGAACTTTTCTTCAGCAATACAACAAAAGACATAGGAGGCAGATGAAATTTATTCTGTAAATGCTTGTGTTTTACTGTGTGATGACTAGTCTGGTCTGTCTGTCTGCACACGTAGCTCACCAATAGCTTCAGAATGTGAATAAAACCTGAAGAATGGCACATTAGCCCAGCGATGAGTCACACAGGTCAGTTTTGAATCATGCTTACAACCTGAGCATTTAAATGATCATTGTTCCCACATTTCTGCTTTACCCGATTGGACTGGAGTAAAATCATTTTGGAATCATCGCTTTAGCAACAATATAGTGGCTGACTAAGGCAGGACTAAACCTCGGGGTAGAAATTGGTCATTGTTGCCTCATTTTCTGGATGGGAAATGCAAAAAGGGGTAAAAATGACTACGTTTCTGGGGCTGAGCCCAGTGCCCAAAGGAAACATGGAAAAAAAAGTGGACTGACCTGTTGACCTCTGCCGCTTTTCAGGCATCCAGGAGAGCCATTTAAAACAAACATTCGGCCCGTTGTTTGTGTGAAACAGTGGCCTAAGGCTTATTTTGATTTCCCTCCGAGAAATTGGGCTGCCTAGTGGTGGGTCTGTTCCACCAAGGATTTCCGTTGGCGACTGCCATCAAGAAGACAAACCTAAATTATGTCACGGGAGGTCAAGTGGAGCCGGTGAGTGGGCGAACACAGTATTTCTAATGCCTGCGATTGACCCTCTACCACTGTCCTTGCCCACCTGCTACACCCCCACCCTCCAAAAGCACAGGTCTGATTGCCACTGCCTGGACCAGAATTGGTTACCTACCCGTGAAGCTGTGACAAGAGCTACAGATCTGTGAACAGCAGTTTGCTGTGCAGCCTACAATTCGCCAACCGGTCACAAATTAAGTAATTCAAGAGGATTACCTCTCTTCGTGACAAAATAAATGAAAGGCAAATTCAGATGAAGCATATACAAAATGATATGTGTGAGGTTAAAAAAAAAGGAGATTCTGTTTTTGTCCTGCACAATTCTGAACCAGCCGGATTTAGCAAGGAAACAATCATTTGTCACCCTAGTGCACAATTAAGGTCACTGATGAATTATCTATGAAAAACATTCTAATTTAGTTGATCTAGATGTTAGAAAGGATGTTTGGTTTTGATCTACATGACATTTAAATTTGATCTTGTCTTGTCATTAATAGATCCTCAAAATTTGAACAAAAATGTAAGCAATTCCTCATCAGAATTCCATCCGATAGTTCACACCATTATTTACATTCTGAATCATTGACAATTCTGACTTGAGACTTTTGGAGCTTTTGCATCTCTGGGAAATTTTTCCAGTGACTCCTGGGTTCCAAGTTTGAACCTCTGGTTTAAAATCTCAGAATGAATGGCCTAGTAATGCAAGCTACCTTCTCAAAATTACCAAGCCGCTGGTTCTTGCTCTTTCTGCTCATGTAGCCTCTTCATTGTCCAAGGGTTGCTCATTGTGGCATCACGCTGTGGGAGAGGAAAGAGGCAGGCTCCAAGAACTGGCAACGCCAGGACTAAACCCACGCTGTTGCTGTTATTCTACACGACACTCTAGCCCACTGAGCTAATTGCACCCCTCCCCCACACACCCACCCACCCGATTTCTGTAGCCCCTCCCACTCATCAACTCCGAATTAGGAGCTCACCCATACACCAATATATGACTGATAGATTCACTTTCACTAACTCAATGGGTAACGTATCCACATCAATGGGTAACAGCATCAGAACTGCACTACACAATGCAACCAGCTGTTTTTAATGGTTCTCAACACAATAATAATAATCTTTATTGTCACAACTAGGCTTACATTAACACTGCAATGAAGTTACTGTGAAAAGCCCCAGACGCCACATTCCGGCGCCTGTTCGGGTACACAGAGAGAATTCAGAATGTCCAAATTACCTGACAGCATAGGCGGGATTCACCCGTACCCGGCGGGGCGGGGGGTCCCGACGGGACGGAGTGGCGTGAACCATTCTGGCGTTGGGCCGCCCCAAAGGTGCGGAATCCTCCGCACCATCAGGGGCTAGGCCGGCGCCGGAGTGGTTTGCGCCCCGCCGGCCGGCATGGAAGGCCTTTGGTGCCGCGCCAGCCGGTCGGTGCAGATCCGCGCATGCGCTTGAGTGCCAGCAGCTGCTGACATCATCCCTGCGCATGCGCAGGGGGAGTTCACCTTCGCGCCGGCCATCGCGGAGGCTGACACGGCCACTCCGTCCTGCCGGGACCCCCCGCCCTGCTGGGTATAGGAGAATCCCGCCCATGCTGTCAGGTAATTTGGACATTCTGAATTCTCCCTGTGTACCCGAACAGGCTCCGGAATGTGGCGACTGTGTCCCCACGGCACAGGCCCGCCCACGGATCAGTGGGCCCTGATCACGGGCCAGGCTACCATGGGGGCACCACCCCCCCGGGGCCAGATTGCCCTGCGTCCCCCCCTCCCCCAGGGCCCCGGAGCCCGCCCGCACCGCCAGGTCCCACCGGTAAGGGACCTAGTCCAATTTACGCCGGCGGGACCTGCATAGAATGAGCGGGACTTTGGCCTATCGCGGGTCATAGAATCGCCGGGGGGGGGGGGGGGGGGCGGGGGCGCTGCAAGCGGCCGCCGACCAGCACGGCGCGATTCCCGCCCCCGCCAAATCTCTGGCGCCAGAGAATTCGGCAGCCAGCGGGGGCGGGATTCATACCGCCACCCCCCCCCCCCCCCCCCCCCCCCCCCCGGCGATTCTCCGATCCGGCGGGGGGTCGGAGAATCCCGCCCCACATCTTTCGGGACTTGTGGGAGGAAACCGGAGCACCAGGAGGAAACCCACGCAAACATGGGGAGAACGTGCAGACTCCGTACAGACTGTGACCCAAGATGGAAATCGAACCTGGGCGCTGGCACTGTGAAGCCATTGTGCTAACCACTATCCTACCATGCTGCCCACATCAGAATGTCAATGATAGAACTTTTCTCCTTCACGATTCCTCCACTCCCACTCTGCATTCGACATACACAAATTTAAGCTAGGTTTCTTTCTTTAATAGAACAGCTTTAAAACACATGGTTCACATACTAATATGCCATTATACCAATTGGAACTGGATTTTTCCATGGCAGAGACAAACATTTTTCTTACAAGGCCATCCCTTTTGACCAAAACATTTCTTATGGATGACAGTTTTGGCACAAAGTGGTTTTCAGTCCTTCCTCCTGCAAATGTGCAACAAAATTATGGGTCATGAAAAATGGAGCTGTGCACACATCCTCATTCAGATGCCGAGAGACATCCTGTTCCTCTTTAAATTTCATTATTTCCATGGAAAAGTGGAGCTGAACACTAAGTACCATAATGTGTATATTCAATGAATAGTCTGCAGCTAGGAAGATTTAAATCACCTTATCAGCCTTAGTTCAGTGATAGCACTCACAGTCTTGTCAGCAAATTGGTTCAAGCCCCACTGCAGAGATTTCAATGCGCAATCTTGATTCTGCCAGCAATACTCCTCCGCTGGAGATGCCAGGGGCTTAAATTGAACCATGCAGCGCTCGATTTTAGGTGCTGCAGAGACATGCGCAAACAAAAAACGGGGCTGAGATACTTGTGCATAGTATCAAACGTCAAGTGTGCAGGACAGCATAGGATAAACAGGAGGCATCCTTCACCCTTGTCTGACCATTAGTCCATTTTTTAAACATTATTTGCTTGCTACACGTTTGCTGAACCATTGAAAGTAAAAGCAAAACACTGCGGATGCTGGAAATCTGAAATAAAAACAGAAAATGCTGGGAAGACTCAGAAGAGTGTGGAGTAAAATATGAAAAATAAAAGCCCTTTGAGCGAAACTCTTTCACAACACAAGGCATGTCGAGACTATCAAAATAACTTCTTACACTTCTGAATATCTGAGTAACATCATCGATGAAAAGCTGTTTCTTAAAAGCCTTGAAATGATGATTGTCACGAGTTGAAAAGAGGGAAATGTTTGTAGCTTACACTCAATGCTTTTGTTTAAAATACAGGAATGATGTTAGTTTGTAACCTTTAGCATATTTATATCCTCAGAGACTGAACAGATTAAGAGTCTGAGAAATATCTTCATCCCTTCATCTTGTTTCTTCTCATTACAATGCATTCTGAAGTTGGAAACTTGGAAATGGTCCAATTCACAAGGCAGTCAAAAACTAATCGGAAATGCCATATTTGATTAGTGGACAAGAATATTGTAGGCTTCAAAAGAGTTAAAGGGGAATTATGTTGGCAATAGAAAGGATCGTATCTGATCGCTGCAACTAAGGGGTCAATTCTGAGGTAACTCGCATGGTGGCAAACCATGACTTTCACTGTGATTTTTAAAATAAGCAAAACGTTGAACTTGATGTAAAATCTCACTAATTGCTCAAAAATTAGTAACCACTTAAGGTCCTTGTCTCACTGCCGCTGGTATTAATCCAGTGGGAGGTGCGCATGTTACCATGCGGCGTCCTTGGGGTCAGTGTGGTCTCTTCAATCAAAAGCAGTCAAGCGCTCAGTTGAGGGACTGGACATCATGAAGTGAGGGAGTTGGGGACGGGGTGACGGTGGTGGGGGGGGGGGGGGGGGGGGGGGGGGGCTGAGAGCCAGCAGCCTCTGCCCGTGCTGCTGACCCCACCCTGCAAGCCTGTCACCATGATCCCTGCCCTGAAAAATCACCAATACAAGCCCCCCCCCACCTCCTGATTGGTTAGCAGCTCTCAATAGGTGAGACAGCCAGCCCAGGGTCTTGATTTCAAGGAAGGTCCGCCCGCCGCTGTCCTCCCTACTGCCTGATTCGGTTGTGGTTTGGCGAGCCTTCCTGAAAAGAGGCAACTCAGATTTCTCACTGGCTCTCCAACTGGACCTCCAAATGCCTCAACAAGATTCCGCCCTCCATTTCAGGCTGTGCGAATTCCAATACACAAATCTGCAGCTGAAATTACGATACATTACAAAGCAGCTGGGTAGGTGATATATTTCCACAACACTATAACTGAAGTTATATCCAGCGCAGAAACAGATTATGTACGTTAGATCTAGAATTCAGCTTATTTGAACTGTACAGAAGAAAGGTGTAAAATAGAGGGTACATTTAGCTCACTGAGCTAAATTGCTGGCTTTTAAAGCTGACCATACAGGTCAGCAGCACGGTTCGATTCCCGTACCAGCCTCCCCGGACAGGCGCCGGAATGTGGCGACTCGGGGCTTTTCACAGTAACTTCATTGAAGCCTACTCGTGACAATAAGCGATTTTCATTTCATTTTCATTTCATTACACAGTGAAAACCTAGAGTGAAATTGTACTATTACCCTACAGGTTCATTAAGAGCCAATTACTTATTCATTTTAAATGTAATCATCAGTTTTGCTGCTTTTGATTTATGCATTTACAAAAACCCATTAGAGATTTGAAACTATCTTTTACACCCCCGGATTATCCTGATACATGACCAGTATTACAAAAACTATAAAAAATCATAAGAATTGTTTTAATTATAAAAATGACTTTTGGAAAAATGGGGATTAGAGTTTTTAGCAAATTTGGGATAACCGCTAAGTTATTGTTTTACTTTGAGATCCTACTTGCTAAGGTACGCATTAACCATGTTGATCATTTTCAATGTACTATACGACTTTTAGTGCAAATATTAACAAAATAAATATTAGATGTTTCCACTGCAGTACTTATATTTCAGTGTAATGGGTCATTCTGTATTTCTGTCACCTCTAATAGTTCTATATTCCATGACTTTGTCTCCACTCTCGAGTTGTACCCAAGTGAGTTAATTAGTTTTTATACAATAACAATAATTTGAAACTTCAAATAACGTGTTGACATGGTATTACTTTTAATAATAATCTTTATTAGTGTCACAAGTAGGTTTATATCAACACCGTAAGGAAGTTACTGGGAAAATCCCCTAGTCGCCACACTCCGGTGCCTGTTTGGATACATTGAGAGAGAATTCAGAATGTCCAATTAACCTATCTAGCACGTCTTTCGGGACTTGTGGGAGGAAACCGGAGCACCCGGAGGAAACCCACGCAGACATAGGGAGAATGTGCACAGACGGTGACCCAAGCCTGACTCGAATCTGGGACCCTGGCGCTGTGAAGCAACAGTGCTAAGCACTGTACCACCGCGCCACCCAAGCAAATACTTACCAACCAATGGTTTCAAGAGTGCAACATTTTTTTCTGAAATTCTGTTAAATAACTTTGCATCCTAAAACAGTGGCTCATACAAAATGGAAATTGCGCAGACGTTTGCATGATCCGCTGGTAGACTAATCAGCCCAAAGGATACTTCAGAATTCAGTGACCCAAAAATTCCCTAATGATCCCTCCAGTTTCCCACTGGAGTTTCGGCAGAGCTTCCCAGGAGAATGGCAGCCGGATTTGCTGGCTCTCGGCTGTTTCTGTGAGTTTTGACACTGTCTCTGAAAGATTTTAAGGGTGGTGAGTGTGAGAGTCAGCGCCTAACGTGCAGCCGTCGAGTCTTGTACCCCCACTGCCACTTTCCGGTCACTTGAGCGTTGGTTGGCAGTGGACTTCGGTCCGTCCTTGAAAGGAAGTCCCACCTGTGAGTGCTGTCAGCCAGTCAGAATGTCCAACAGCTCTTCAACCCAGCCATACATAGTGCTACAGTGGCCAGAAGCGATACTGTAGTGCTCTGCCTGTGACTAAGTTCCGGGACCTTTGGAAATTGAGATGGACATTATAGGTGAATCGGTGGGTTTTCCACCTGAGGCCCTGCCTGCTCAAGCATGAAATTGGATCTGGATTTGGGCGGGCGGCCTCCTGGGGGGAAGTCCCATCTTTTTAATTCTGCGCTTCACCCTCCCACACCCCGGCCATTCCAGAACCCACCTTAGGGAGGGGGGGCATGAAATTATGCTCGGAATTTCCAGCTGGCCCTTCCAAGGCAAATGAGGATTAGGCGGGGCAGGAAACTCTCTAGGTCAGGTGTTCCTGCTCCTGATCCCATTTGTAGATTCAGTGCTATAATGGTGGATGGCATGCCAAGCGATTGCAGGCACCATGGTACCACCTATATCTCAGTGATAACAAGCTAGTCTCGTGAGTTAAAATGTTCTGCATGGGTTCAAGACTCGCATGATCATGTGGGTTTTAAATTTCATCTGTAAATAATTCACATTACATTGATTTCACTTTACTCATGTGTGCATCATCATTATATGTTCAAACTAGCTTAGTCAGAGATCGAAATGTGCTGACAAGCCTCATGGTTGGCACGCAGTGATAGTTACAGAAGAGCTCGGAACAATTCCTTTCTTGTGGAGGAAACAATGGGCTGGATTCTCCGATTCCCCAGTCACGCGTTTCTCAGCTGCACGCCATTCGCTGGCGGGGGATTCTCTGTTCCCGCCAGAACAGAGGATCAGTTGTCAGTAGCAACCCTACGCCACCAGAAAACCTGCAGACGGGGTGTGCTGCTGGCAGGAACATAGGGCGGGATTCTCTGAGCCTCCGCACCGAAATTGCGATTGGCGTGGGGCCGGAGAATGAGCGGTCGACATGGCGCTGGTCGGGGACTGTTGAAAGAGGCCCCGACGGTGATTCTCCGAGTGCAGCTGGCCGAGTTCCTGCCAGCGTGGTTCTCTCATGGTACCACCTAGTTCCACCCGGCTCAGTCTGCGGCCGCCCTGGTGGGGGGTGGGGGGGGGGGGGGGGGGGGGGGGGGGGCAAGGGGATCATTCACGGGGGAGGGGGGGGCTTCCTGGATGGCCAGGCTCCCGATCCGGGTCCACCAATCCGCGGGTGCACGCAATCTGGGGGGGAGCCTATCTTCTTGGTTTCAGTCCACGGTGTGGGTCGGCAATGCCTCCGGGGCGGTTGACGCAGGCCGCCAACGTGCGCATGCGCAGACCCCCCGACCGGAAGTTCAGGGCCCCGAACCGGCAGCCGGAGCTGCGAGAAGCACTCCTAGACCCCTGCTAGCCCCCTGCACATCGGAGAATCACCCTGGTAAGGGCAGCACGGTAGCATGGTGGTTAGCATAAATGCTTCACAGCTCCAGGGTCCCAGGTTCGATTCCCAGCTGGGTCACTGTCTGTGTGGAGTCTGCACGTCCTCCCCGTGTGTGCGTGGGTTTCCTCCGGGTGCTCCGGTTTCCTCCCACAGTCCAAAGATGTGCGGGTTAGGTGGATTGGCCATGATAAATTGCCCTTAGTGTCCTAAAAAATAAGGTTAATGGGGGGGTTGTTGGGTTAAGGGTATGGGGTGAATACGTGGGTTTGAGTAGGGTGATCATTGCTCGGCACAACATCGAGGGCCGAAGGGCCTGTTCTGTGCTGTACTGTTCTATGTCTATGTCTAAGTCCAGAGTGATTCGCACACGTTTTTTCGCGGGCGTGGGGACAAAGCCCGATTTTTGGAGAATCCAACCCAGAGAATTCCAATGGGGGAGAATTCCGGCCAATGTTGTGTTTTATTGTATTCATGCTGTATTGAACCAGAATCACAGAATTGTTCTGGCACAGAAGGAGGCCATTTGGCCCATCGTGTCTGCACTCGCTCTCCAAGTGAGCATTATGACTTAGTGCCATTGTTCTGGATTTAGTGCCATTCTCCTGCCTTTCCCCCATACCCTTGCTCATTGTTTCAATTCAAATATCATCTAATTCCCTCATTGAATGTCATGTTGATGTCCAGTGTTGTACAAACCTCTCTCTGGGATATGGCTGAATGGACAGGCTCAGCTAGCCTATGCATTGTAAAAGATATTAGGCACATAGGACTTATGAACAGGAGTAGGCCATTCAGCTCTTCAAAACTGTTGTGCTGTTTGTTATGGTTATGGTCTCAACTCTACCTTCCTGTCCTTCCCCATAACCCTCTATCAAAAATCTATCTAACTTACATCAAACAAATTCAATGACCCAACCTTCACTAATTTTTGGGAAAGAGTCATATCGTTCAAGATCACTCACGGCAGGAATAGCAGAAATGTTGTAGGTGAACTCAAAGTCCTGTGAAGATCCTGCTGGCCTGAGAAGGATCCGCATTTTGATTGTACTGACACTGTCCTCCAGCTTGGCCCTTCATTTTCTTGCCTTGACTGACTATTCTCACCAACCTCCACCACACCCAGGGTGCCAGGTCCTTCCCACTTGACTCCTCCAGGCCCCCCAACCCACTCTCTGTCCTCCCTCGGATTCAGCTTCCTTTTTTCCATGACTCCAAAACAACTCCACACCCCATCCCCAACCTTCATAACTTACTCGCCCCATCAATCAAGAACCTTGTGCAAGCTCCCAGTCTCCTGAACCTCTCCCCTGTGTCATAGAGTTTAACAAGGAAACCCATTGACCTCAGACACGACGGCACAAAGCCAACTGGTGCATGCAACAATTAAACATGAACTGGGCACAATTAGATTCTCAAACGCTGCTGACTTTATCTTGAAGGTGGGACTTGATGGAAAAACGTTTTACATTGATGAGTATTCATGGCATTCAAATGTATTACCAGTATGAACCCGCCACAGGGCGGTATCATAGAATAGATAGAATTTACAGTGTAGAAGGAGGCAATTCGGCCCATCGAGTCTGCACCGGCTCTTCGAAAGAGCACCCTACCCAAGGTCAACACCTCCACCCTATCCCCATAACCCGGTAACCCCACCCAACACTAAGGGCAATTTTGGACACTAAGGGCAATTTTTCATGGCCAATCCACCTAACCTGCACATCTTTGGACTGTGGGAGGAAACCGGAGCACCCGGAGGAAACCCACGCACACACGGGGAGGATGTGCACACTCCGCACAGACAGTGACCCAAGCTGGAATCGAACCTGGGACCCTGGAGCTGTGAAGCAATTATGCTATCCACAATGCTACCATGCGGTCCAACACACTGCAAACACAAAGCTGATTAATCTATGCCTCTTAACCCACCATCAGGAAGTCAAAATTAAATTTGCATTCCACCTTATTCAGCCACTATGCGCCGTTTCCTGTTCCTGTGGGCGTCGTAAAATTCCCCCCTTTAGCACATTGTCTCAATCACCACATTGGAGCAGTATAGAAGGAGAGATGCCCCATTGAAGGTGCCAAGTTTGAATGAGACAATAAACCACAATCCTGTCCACCCTTTCAGGTGGATGTTTAAGATCCTATTGGAAAACAGGGAACATGTCCTGGCCAACATGTATATCTCAATCAGCACCACCAAAAATGAAGTGCACAAATTGGCTCTCATGTTTCCCCACAAAAGTGACTGCTCTGGTTAAATGCTGTGCAGCACTGGGGCATCTAGAAGGATGCTATGTGAATGCAACTTCTTACTTTATGTGGGCCCCACCAAAGGCTCCAGGCCAGACAAATGGCTCGATTTGCCAAAGATCTCCATACCAATATTTTCTTTAAATAGTTGAAGACTGACCCCCTTGCCAAGGAATTTACAGTCAGATGCGGCCTGGATAACCGACACCCTCTCACCCCCCGACACCTGCTCCAACAAAGGTTAGATGCCAACCTTTCCAAAAGACATGGGCTGGAATTCTCCGGCCTTTGGGATTCTCTGTTCCCGCCGACAGCGCACCCCCGCCCGTGACTGGAGTAAAGTATCCTGCCGCCAGCGAACGGCGCGCCGGCGCTAAACACGCCTAGGATCAACAGGGTGTTCAAAGATGTATCCCAAAAGGCACCGTGTTTCTCCATGGAACTGTGATGCCTACTCGCCCATGTAAATTCCAGCTGCCAGGATTTACATCTGTTGAATTTTTGGTCCATTATTTTTATTTGACGAATAATTCAAATTAGAAATCAACCATATAGACACAAGCAACTTACTGAAATTCCAGATTTCAACAGACTGAATAGCACCTCCAGCACGATAGAGGAACTACAAATGTCTTACTGCCATATTAAACATTAGCTGTTAATATCGGCGGCAGCATTTCTATCCGACTGTCCCCTATCATTTCAATATCTACCGAGACATCTGAAGAGCAGGGAATATTAGTATTTTTTGAGCTCATTCTGATAAATCCTGTTTATGAAGTTAAGTTTGAAGGAGACACAAGTATTGAATACACTGAGGAGTATACACTAAGTATGAAGGAGACACAAGTATTGAATACAATACTCCTTACTTACTATCTTTAACTCTTTCATTGCTGGATTCTCCTGAGAGCAATATTTCTTCTATTTAAATGTTTCAGTCAGTACATGCTAAATGCTTTAAAATTAAATTTGGGACAATTTGCCATTACTGATTGCAACACAACATTGCATCAAAACATGTGTTTAAGATTCATATCTGTTTAGTCGAACAAATTATCCAGAGAGCAAAATCTAGTTAAGAATATCTGGCTTCAGTTGAACACATTGTAGTGGCTTTTATTGACAAATTAGTTTGTTTGTGCTTACCTTTATCACTTTGCATCTCATCTGAGCAGAAACCATATGGCTGTTTCTAAGGTTCCCTACTCGAAACATCAGGCACATTTTGCCATCACGCTGGGAGATGACTGCACTGTGGCTGAACATCAAAGTCTCTGCCCTTTTCTTTGGCTGGGACATTTTGATGAACATACACCCGATCAAAAAGGCATCCACGATGGAACCAAGCAAGGATTGGAACAAAAAGAGGATAATGCCCTCAGGGCACTTCTCCGTTATGTATCTGAAGCCATAACCAATAGTGGCCTCTGTTTCTATAAAGAAAAGAAAAGCAGATGGAAAATTGTAGACATTGGCCACACACGGGGTATAGTTCTCGCCATGGGTCTGGCTTATATCTCCTCGGATGTACGCTATGATCCACCACATTGAAGCCATCACCAGCCAGGCGATTGTGTAAGTCAGAATGAAGATTAGGAGGTTCCATCTCCACTTCAGGTCGACTAAAGTAGTGAACAAATCAGAAATGTACCTACTTGTCTCTCCGCCTAAGTTCCCATGCTGCACATTGCAACGACCATTCTTGTCTACAAACCTTTGCCTTTTCTTTCTCACGGGAGCATTGTAGGTAGAAACCCGGGAAGTGTTCACAACTTGATAGTCTTCACCGAATTTTCGACGGAGTGCAGACATTCTTTCAGCAGCACACTGTGACCATCAATACTTGTCCAGCGTTCTTTTATTCTTGAGGCAACCCCTTGTCTTTGAGCTATGACACAGGTCCCCTTTCGAATCTGGAAGTTGGAGAAACATTAAATGGCATTGTTTAGTTGCTAGGTAGCCTCTGATTTTCACTTCGAAAGATGTTTCCTGGTTGCTAGGTAGCTTAATGCTTCTGGATATTGTAGGAAGCTGGGGGCTGTCCTCGCTTCAGCTGCTCTTGTGGTGTTCTGCGAAGGTAGAAGGCTCAGAAGCATGTGCAGCATTGTTACAGGAATACTGCTGTGGTCTTGGAGACTCCCTGGGAACTGTATCCAGCATCACGGTGATTCTGGAGATAGGAGCTGTACTCGGCAGTTGACTGACCAATTGGAGCAGGCTGCTGCTTTGCAATGGTCCCTGAGGGAAGAGATAAACAGAATGAGTGAACAACAAGGAGGAAAATAAAACAGAGAAGGAAGCATAAAAAAGCATCAAGTAAAATGAAAACGAGATTTAGAAACAGAGCCATGAAGCAGCATTACAAAAAAGGCGAGCAAGGAACAATTAATGTAAGTGAAGATTGCAGATCATTTTATTAATGCAAAATTTAAACATCCAGAACACTATCAAATCGTATTACTATGCTTATCATTTCAAATTGAATTATGGATTTGTACATTAACTAGAGTTTTTAATATTCGGAGTCTAACATTACAAATAAAAAAATCATTATTTCAAAATGTAACTTGAATAAATTTAATTGAAATATGTTGGTTGAATAAAGGGAACATGAAAAATCAGTGTCATAAAATCCAGATCTTTTAGAAAGCAAATGTCAATTCATAATGGGTTGAAATGAACATGGAAATATAATTGCAACAAAACATAATGCTGCCCCCTACAGTTAAAAGTTATCTATAAACCTGAAAGAAACCGGAGCTCTCAAAGTATATTGCAGCTTTGTGTTTGTCTGAAATTCCTCTTATGATTTTTGCGGAGATTTTTATTGTGTGAATATCTCCAATAAAATATCAGAGAAAGGAATTTCACACAAGTGTCCATTATCACATAATCCCAGATCTAGGACCTAATGTTCTCCCGTTTGTGAAACCTTATGAATTAAAGACATATGTCAAACATGGTGGACAGATCAAAACAGCAAGAGATTAAACTTCCATGCTCTAAGCATCCCACCGAGAAAAGGGGGGTTGGAAATGCTCGAGAAAATTTAATTATGGATTTAAGATTGTCTGAAGTTAATGCTGCATTCTGCAGGAGGCACATCAAACATTTAAAAGTTACAGCAGTTCAAGCCTGGAATAACTATTAGGTGAGTTGGGATTCTGGTACTGATCGTTTTCTGACCATGTGGAGATGAAGGATGTGAATATGGGCTAATAAGCTCACAATCATAACTGCCCTCCCAGGCAATAGGTCAACTGCTGTAGGGTCAATTATAACGTAGTAAAGGACATTCCTGGAGGAAGCTCAGACTCACTAATGTCAATCTCAATGTTAAGACTATGTGATTCAGGAAGGCCTGCAAAGACGGTCAACTATCTGCCACATATGACTACTAAAGGTCTTGATTTCCATCAACTTTTACACAGCAGAAGCATTGCAGCACCAACCATTAGAAGCCAGCTACCACCTCTCTTACTACACATCTCACACTACATGGCCTTAACTAGGTGTAAATCATCTATTGGAGGCTGCAAATCAGAAATAGGAGGATTCTTTTTTGCTCAGTTCTCTACAGTGAACTCTACAGGAGACAAATGGTTACCGAATGCTTGGGTTTTGACTCGCTGTTTGCCTGGTTCATGCCAGGCGGAATTAATTCAAAGCTCCCCCTTTTTTTTTCTCGGACAAACAATCCAATGGCCACGCTGCATCGGAAAGTCAGCTCGCCGTGGCGCAGCGTGGCCGCTAAAAGCCGGGAGACACCCCTCCTGCGACCTACCCAGCTTGCAACACTTCACGAGATCTAACAAGAACTTGCAAAACTTTGCAACAAAAATCCTGCCCATTGTGGGGATCATATTTTGGCATATCGGAACGTTAGAGCGTGACAGTTAATCTCACTCTTATGTGTAGATTCCCGAGGTACCTGAGGCTTTGGAATTCATCTCCTTCGCCTTGGAGACCTCGGGCGAGTGCCGTTCAGCACTGGTCTCCACAAACGGGGACCAGGTGGAATGACACTTGTGGGAGTCTTCCGGGGGATCGGAGGCCCCCAGCTGCATGCACTTTGGGCAGCGTGATGCCCTGGCACTGTTGATGCCACCTGGGCACCCGAGCAGTGTCACTGTGGCACCCTGGGAGTGCCACCTGGGTGCCAGCCTGGCACTGCCAAAGTGCCCAGGTGGCACTGCTAGCTGGCATGGGCACAGCCAGGGTGCCAAGCTGACATTTATTATGCACGATTGGGATGGGGTGTCCTCTCATAGTGCATATGGGCTTGGGGGGACGGTCGGGTTCACTTTGCGGGCCTCGCTACAGGGGGGTTCCGATGAACAGAGCTCCTCAGTGTACAAAACGGGGCTATGTGCGGCCTTGGCCGCGTGTTCCCTGCTGAGGCCCCTTATACAACATGGCTGAACGCAGTCGCTATGGGACCTTTGTCCCCAATTAGTTGAACCTGCCCAATAAGTCTGACTCTGTTGTTTTCCATTCCTGTTAACTGTGTGTTTCATATATTATTGTTTGGTCCCTGGACAACTAAATAGTGTGGTAAGTTTCTACATTATGAAAGGATGACAGACTGGAAGACAGGGCTTGACTTTCACCCCACTCGTTTACAATTCAATGGCCCATTTTCCCAGGACTATAGAACTCCAATCAAGCAATCGGTACAGCCACAGACTGATCGGCGCCACTCCCCTTACTCAGAAAGCACAACTGCCAAGGTCAATGACCGCTAAGGACCCGCCCAGCCACTAAGGCACCCGCCCCTTTATTGGTCGAAGTCGAAACAGTGATCAGAGCCCTGTCGAACTATTGGGTCCCAGGTTAAGGATCGCCCCAAAGAGCGCGAAATGCCAGAGGGATAAAAGAAAGCGCAGCCATGTGTTCTGTTTCTCTTGGTTCCGGCCTGTGCCTACCCAATTGCAGCTGGAACAGCCAGCTAAGTTCAAGACCAACGATCGCAACCTGACGGATGAGCCCAGCCTGACGGATGAGCCCAGTAGAGACAGAGCCACTTTCTTCGAACCAGCCAAGTGAAATCCAAATAAAGGCCTTTATCCATTTGCACAGTGCCGGTCGCCCTGAAGTTAAGTATAGGTTATTGTAGCTGATAGGTGTAGTTTAAATCATTGTAGATATTGTGTTTGCACGTTGAGATAATTCTTGTGTATGTAAATAAACCATCTTTTGAACTAACTAACTAGTTGTGGGGTCATTTGATCGATATAAGGGAAAGGCTTGTGGTTCACCGAGATAAATAAATAGAGCAACAGTGGTAAGTTTCTACATCATGAAAGAATAACAGATTGGAAGACAGGACTGGACTTTCACCACAATGGAAAGCCTCTCTGTGGTGAACATCCCAGACATGCCCGGAAATCAGCAATCCCATCCTCGAACATGGCACTTCCTATTTTCATGGAACAGGAATGGAGTTGTGCCAAGGTTGACAAATGCACGGCGTGGAAGGATACTGGTCATTTAAATCAGTCGCTTTCACTGAAGTGGGGTTTTAGACCAGGTAAGAGCAGGTCTGAACTTTGTTTGGGTCGCCAAGTTACCCCTTTTGAAAGGTAAGGTACCCCTTTGGATTTCATTCCGGGACACCTTTGATGGAGATCAGGTGCCCTTTGGAATTGTTGAAAGTAGGCATAAATGTGCGGAAAAAGTAATTAAACACATTACTGTCAAGCTCATTGGACTGTCAACTGACATGTTACAATCAACCGCTAAAACTCTCAAGATCACCTGTCAGAACTGTCAAGAGGACTTAGCATAACTTTAAAGGGGACCTATTAGAAGTGTCAGGAGGACTTGTCAGGAATGTCAAGAAGACCTTGCAAAAGCAACTGTTGAAGAAAGCTATCAAAGCAGTTTTAAGACCTTTTACATTTTAGGGAAAAAAGTCTGGAGTGTTCAAAAATGTTGCCTGCTATTGGCAAGAAGCATATGGAGGCATGGAGTGGGTATAAGAGCGTGAGATGGCATGGGTTGGCTCAGATGGAGCATGGGGAATGTGTGTGGGGAGTGAGGACAATAGGGATATTTTTGTTTCACTGCTTTTTTCCCCCAATCATTGGACTGTGCTTGTGCACAGAGGCAGGCCAATCGACCAGCTTGGCAACCTTTGCACTTGCTCTTGGTGCAGTGGGCCTTCAAATGCTTATTCAGTCTTTGCCCCCCCCTCCCTCCGGATTCCAGGCCTCTATTTTCTGGGTCCAATTCGCTCGGGTGAGAACTATCCCGGTTCTGTGCACCCGACCCAAGAGCGGAAATCTAGGCCAAAGTAGCAGTGAATTAATTTTGTTAATTAATACAACACATCTACTAATGGGTTTCTAATTATCTTTTGTCATGTTTTCTGCTTACGTGTCATGAATTTACCAAGAGAGTTTACGATGTGCTTGACAACTACATGGCCCCTTAGTTGAAAGATTTGTACATGGCTACGTAGGTAACTGGTGAGCTGCAAGCATCTGATTCCCAACTGCAACCAATCCTGAAATCAGGGCAAGAGGTCTGTGTCATCATTAGAGCTCTGTGCTTTCTGAGGCAGCACCCAAACGTTTCAAGCGTCTCAACAAATCAGATTCCCTCATAGGAGGATCAATCAACCATTTTTCTGGCAGACTTTCAGGGTCTTGCAGACCATGAGCCTCATATCGTTCTAACCATGTCTTTCTTGTATTCGGAATTTTCCCAGTAACCAGGTGGAAGGATAGAACACAGGTTGGAGCCAAGAGTATCCTGGCATGGGAAAGCCATTCATTCTGCAGAGGCTGTTACTAAATAAAAAACTAGGTTTTAGAGAGAGAACAAGTTACATCCAACCCAGACCTGTCAAAACTGCTAGAGAAGAAACAACTAGATAGACCTTCCATATGGTCAGTTGATGCTGCATTTGACTCATTTTGCAAGGATTGTGCCTCAGTACCTGAGGAAGCTATTGGCCAATGTTTGGAATTCTTGCAGCACCAACAAATTCTTAGTGATAAAATTTCTGTTGTTGGCCAATCTGAGATGGCTGCATTCAGTTTTCGTAATTCTGCAGTGTTCGCAGTAAGTAGTGAGAGAGTCCCTGGATTTTAGGGATTCCTTTTCTTTGATGTAGAGACACATATGAGAGGAATTGCATTACCTTTCGGCTTTGATTCAGCTAGCAATCAAAGGGGCAATAAGGTCTTCCATTCCAATTCTCTTCCCGCACCTGGTGTGCACTAAGGCAGACCATTGTCTGTGTCCATAGCTCGGAATTCCTGGAATAGGTCGTTAGTCTGTCGCCAGAGAAGAATAACTTGAGGGGCACCACTCCACATCAAACATGGCTGACCAGGAGTCTCTCCCACTCTTACCACCAACCATTGGCATGTTGGAAGGATTTGCAGGTCGACGCTCAATCTGTTTTGGCTCATTATGAACACACCTTCCCTTGGCCATCAGGTTCTGGGGTGGGACTCGAACCTGAAGCCTCTGGCTCAGAGTCTACCCACTGCACCACAAGAATAAGGCCTTACCCCATGACAATGATAGGAACCTTGTCACAGCGTTATTGAAATGACTTCAGTCCCGCAACGTCTTGGTTACACGTCATACAAAACTGTAGCGCGTCTGATGGCCATTGAACCGTGCAATCATAGAAAATGGGCAATCAAAAGGTTTTGGAATTCCTCAATTAATTTCCTGCATTACAACAGTGACTGCACTTCATTAGCTGTAAAGTGCGTTGAGACACCAGAGGTTGTGATATGTGCGACAAGTATTTCTTCCTTCCAACATTGGTGCCCAAAAACATTCTCTAAGTGGGTCATATATGTGTTCATAGAATTTACAGTGCAGAAGGAAACCATTCGGCCCATCGAGTCTGCACTGGCTCTTGGAAAGAGCTCCCTACCCAAGGTCAACACCTCCACCCTATCCCCATAACCCAGTAACCCCACCCAACACTAAGGGCAATTTTGGACACTAAGAGCAATTTATCATGGCCAATCCACCTAACCTGCACATCTTTGGACTGTGGGAGGAAACCGGAGCACCCGGAGGAAACCCACGCACACATGGGAGGATGTGCAGACTCCGCACAGAGAGTGACCCAAGCTGGAATCGAACCTGGGACCTTAGAGCTGTGAAGCAATTGTGCTATTCACAATGCTACCGTACTGCACTTTACCCTCACACAAATACATACGTATGTATAGGACTTCAGAGTAATTTTATATTCTTGCCTTTTCTTTGTGCTTCTTTTTCCACATGGCCATCCATATATTCATGGCTGGAGAGGAAACCATTGCTTGTAGATGGCATATTGCCATCCATATCAACATTTTAATATGTTAAGGAGCTGTATTCTCATTCACATCTGTACTTGAGCCTCTTTATTGTAATTGTCTCTCTGCTGTACTTGCTCATCCGTTGACTCAAGAATAACAATTTATTGCAATGTAATTAGTATTTGAAGAGAAAAGTAAGAAGTGTACCGTTTCTGTAAAAGTCTTGAAGAAACAGAGATGCCAGTTCTCCAAATGAAAACAGAATCTCAAAGCATGATTATTTGAGTCTCACCCCAGGACTTGATGGCCAAGGAAGGCTTCTTTAATAACATGTCCAACGGGCTGAGTATCAACCTGTAAAATCCTTCCAACACATGCCAATGGTAGGTGATGACAGCGGAACAGTCTCCTGTGTGATGCGGAGTTGCGCCCCTCCAGTTATAAACCACTGGCGACAGGCTCGCGACCTGTCCCAGGAAAAACTAGCTGCAGAAACAGATCAAAGTCTGCGAGAAACAACAACACATTAATAGAAATGATATAAAGACATGTTGGGGGTGATTCTCCGATATTGAGGCAAGTGTTCGCGCGTTGTGAATGCCGTCGCGTTTCACGACGGTGCAAACAGGGCCCGGGCACGACCTATTCTGGCCCCCACAGGGGGAGCTGCCCTTACGTGGCGCCCATTTGGCGACGCGCCAACCCACGCATGCGCAGTTGGGCCGCGCTATCCTGCGCATGCGCACGGAATTCTCACACACGTCGGCCCCAACCCAACATGGGGTCGGTGTTCAGGGGCCGGTCGCGGCGTAAAGTGGGGGGGGGGGGGGAGAGGCCGGCCCTCCGATCGGTGGGCCCCAATAGCGGGCCAGACCCCTTCGGAGGCCCCCCTAGTGAAGGAGCCCCCCTCCCCCACACACAGGCCGCCCCCCCAAGCCTTCGCGCGAGTACCCGCCGGCAGCGACCAGGTGTGGACGGCGCCGGCGGGACTGTCATTTTCTCGCCTGACGCTCGGACCGTTCGGGCCGGAGAATCGCTGCTCGCCGTTCGCGGCAATTCTCCGAGCAGCCGGCGTGATTCACGCGGCGCTGGTTTTTGGGGGGGTGGGTGAATCGCGTGTGGGGGCCGGGGTGGCATTGCGCAATTCACGCGGCGCCTCGGCGATTCTCCCACCCGGCGTTGGGGGGGAGAATACTGCCCGTTATTGTCTTTGTTGGCGATGATATTTACCCAGGCAACATACAGCCTTACACTACAGAAAGACTGATGCTATTAATACGCCCTAAGAAAGCTTTGATTATAGTCTGAGGGATAAAGTTCCAGGAGGACATGGTGACCTTGACAACACTTACAGTCACTTTTCTTTTAATGGCAGTCATCTGCTAGTTAGATTCAAACAGGTGACATCTACCCATCACTGCCTCCTTAATGGTACCTGTGGAAAAAAATTCCCTTAGGCATTCCTCAGAAGCTGGGGTGAATGTCTCAGTGTTGACCATTTAGGACTGAATTGAGGAGAAAGTGCGACACTCAGAAAGATGTGAATCTTTGGAATTCTCTAAGCCAGGGAAGCAAGTATATGCAAGTTCAGTATATTCAAGACGGAGATCAATTGATTTTCAGGTACTAAGGGATACAGGATCAGCGTGGGAAGGTGGAATTGAAGTAGAAGATTAGCCATGATCTTAGAGAATGATGGGGGAAGCTCAAAGGGCCAAATGGCTTATCTCTGCTCTATTTTTGATCCACTAATGGAGATAGGAATGCCTGCTATGCATACAGTCACGGCAGCATGTGTAAAGGTAGATGAAAGCTGTCTATCCCGGGAGCAAACAAATCCGTCTTGCATCCCATTCCACCTCCACAAAACAAAAATAGTGAGTAGCACTTGATACATGACAGATTTTCAGTGTTTTGATTGCTGGAATGAAATATGTAACAGCACTGCTCAAAGTAGCCACTTCCTGACAACAAGCATCCAGCTTTTCCTTCAAAGTTCTTTCACTTGGGGAGATAAGCAGCTGGTGCATTCCCCACAAGAACACCGGGGCATTTCGCCAGCCTCATTTGAATGTTATTATTGAGAAATTTAATATTTAAATGAATATTTTACACAGGAAATGTGGTGATATGCATCACTATATATACACAAGTGGTTAATGTAAATACACTACAACTAAGTAAACACTAGAGGGAGCACCGGAGATGTCATGATATGCAAACATGCAGCTAATGAACACTTAGAATTGGACACAACCAATGAGCAGTCAAGACACCCAGAGGTAGCATTACCACAAGGGGGCATTACACAACCCATATAAAAGGACAGGGCACACATGCTCTGTCTCTTTCCACAGACCCACAACTAGAGAGTACATCAGGGTTGATCAGAAGCATCACACCCAGCACGTGGCTTAGAGCAGGCTGGTTTAGTTAGACTGAGTTACTATGGTTAGATTAGCAGGAGAGTCAAACTCATTTAAGAACTGTCAAGGGGTTGAAGTGTTCAGGTCGGTGGGGGGGGGGGGGGGGGGGGGGGTTCATCGCTCTGGGCGGGGGGGGGGGGTAGGTGGTTGAGGGGCTTTGTATCTGTGAGTCCTTCAAGCCATGTTTAAATATTGTGGAGACCCTCAACTACACGTGCCGCTTGTCTGTCCTACAAAATACTTCCAGGACAGAGCCCAGTTCTTGGTGAGATGCTGAAGGTCACTTTAACTCCCTTCGACAGTGAGCAGCCTCTAGCTTCACTATTGCAAATGACAATTGGCCATGTTAGTTGTGAGAGCACTTCCCAGCTGCAGGTTGTGTTTGCTGCTTGCTCCTGCTGGTGGCTGCAGATGCCTGGAGGCTGCTATTGCTGTTTCATTCCTTCTCTGTAGCCAGAAAGAAGGACAATTTTTTCTAAGATACCTGGATCCTGGATCACCAGTCCAGAAGGCAATCTAGTTTGAAGCAAGTAGACACTGCATGACCTGTTCGTGACATTGATACAAATGGGCCACTTGATGACACCATTGAAGAAATGCTTTTGCAGATTGCGGATGCTTTTGTTGTTCGTGTGGTGAGTGCTATATGTAACTGGCATGTCACCATGGGTTAAACACACTGGAATTTAATGATGTTCAACTGTACCATGAGCACCAGTGGAATATGTGGCTGCCAGGATTTGGTTCTGGTGAGATTGGACCGTGTGGGAGGGCCTGTACAGCTGCGGCTCATGGATGGAGAATGGCACTGATACATGGAACAAGTAACACATTGATGAACAGATCATTTCTACGACAAAGTTCTGGACATGATAACATATTCTCAGGCTTATCCTTCATTTCTGTAGAGGAACCTACAAGGGGTGATACCGGGTGTTGGGTTTCTTTCTAAACTGAGCTGAAATAGCTTTGTATTGGTACCAATATGGAACTGTGACTTTTCCTTGTTGTTTAATGATTATTGTGATATGTGGAATGTTGTGTGGTTAATTTTGCATTTCATACATTGAGGGCCTCACCCAGAACATCTGTATTAAAGTAAGTAAAGTCACCATCGTACTGGATGACCATAGACTACTTCTCCCTTTGAGGGGGAGAGCTGACTGGTGGTGATTTAACCTGAGCATCACCATACCTCTGGCAAGGGGCAAGGGGCAAGGTGGAGAAGGCGGGGCCTTCATGAACATCCTCAGCCTGTATGGGAATTGAACCCATGTTGTTGGCCTGGCTCTGCATCACAAACCAGCTGTCCAAAGACTAAACCTGACAAGCAATATGTACACCGTTGAACAGCGTTACGGAAGAAAAACAATTGCGAAGGAGCGGAGAGATTTTATTCCAGTACAAACTTTTCCCTCATATTCCCAAAACTTTCTCCGCCATAGAGTACATGCCATCCAGGTTAAAGTTAATTTGCTGTTTACAAAAGATTAAAGCGCAATTTAAATATATGTATAAGAACTGCTTCAATCAACTTGGCCAATCAGGAATTAATTCCCTAATCCAGCTGATCACATCTCCCCCCAATTTTTCTATGGACTTGTCAGAACGACAGAGAGAGCAATGAATTTCTGTCACCAATCACCGTCCTGCCATGACATGTCGGCTCATGTTTGTTAACTGCGGTCTACTTGGCCATTCACAAAGAAAGTAAGATTGTAAGGTAGCAGATGTGATATTTCAGTCAGAGGTATTTTTAAACTAATGGATCTGCCATGACATTACTCACAGTGCTATTATGAAAGTATGAATATCAGAAAATGCAGCTGGGAAATAGATATATAACTGTCAATAATCTGTGAAAGTTGCATGGATTTGAACTGATTACTGAAACAAAATGGTTTTCAGTTACAGTTTCCAGTCATTTACAACACTGATTTTTTTTAGAAAGTATCATTGATTAACGAGATAAGGGAGTAATTTTTGGCCTTTGTGTTCTGTCACAGTGTTCTATGCCAGGAGCGACATGGGTATATCTGGCCTGGTGGATGGTGCAGCTGTTATGCAGTCTATCCAAATTTGCGTCAATTGTAACACACAGAAAATAGGGCAAGTTTAATTAAGACCCTTCGATCCATCATGCAGTGTATTCTGATGTGTGCAGTGGCTAAGAAATGGGCTACATTTTAAAAATAATTTCACAGGATGTGGGCATCGCTGGGCAGGCCAGCATTTATTGCCCGTCCCTAATTGCCCTTGAGAAGGTGGCAGTGAGTTGTCTGCTTGGCCCGCAGCAGTCCATGTGGTGTAGGTACACCCACAGTGCTGTTAGTTCAGGAGTTCCAGGATTTTGACCCATAGCAACAGTGAAGAAACGACGATATAGTTTCACGTCAGGGTGGTGTGTGGTTTGGAGAGGAACTTGGAGGTCGTGATGTTCCCATGCATCTGCTGCCCTGGTCGTTTTAGGTGGTGGAAGTTGTGGGTTTGGAAGGCGCTGTCAAAGAAGCCTTGGTATGTTGCTGGGAGAAATATGTGTACTGAGAGTGCAGTTACTGGAAAACTGTTCCAATAGCATTCGAGTATGCATGCATAAAAACTAAAGGCTAGAAAGGTATCCATTGTGCATGAATTGGGTGCACTGAAGCTCTGGGTCACTGCGACTTGTGATTATACAACCCTGGCTAACAAAGAGAATACCGAGCCAATTTGAATTATTCCCTCATTGGATTTGAGGAAAACCTTGTTCACACGGTGAGTGGTCAAGATCTGGACTGCCTGACAGTGTGATGGAGAAAGAATGTGCAGCGCCGTAGGGGTAAGGTGGTGGCGGAGGGGCGGTAGTACTAGGTAAATTGATTCCAGGGACTGCCAATGCAGACATGGTGGGCTGAATGGCATTCAGAGGCTCTGGGAAGAGGGAAGGTAATCAGAGGACATATCAAGACATACCATTGTCGCATACCTCCCAAGAAACCTACTATGGAATATGACTGGCAGAAGAGCTTAAGCTCACCGGCGAGATCGAGTTTTCCGATTTTCCAGGCCGCTTCTCGCCGATGTTGTAACGAGAGTGGAGGGTCATGAACCTCCATATAAATATAGTAGCATCTTATTGGCGAGCCCTCCCGCCAGGACTTCCCCCTCACTGAATATTCGTCTGCCGCCGGTGGGACATCACGCTCAAGCAGTTTACAACAGCTGTATAAAAATGAGAACGTGGTGACTTTAATTCCGAAGGGGATATCAGAGGTGAACACTCAGGTCACCATCACCCTGCAGTGCGCTATTTGCAGAGGGGACTCAAAAAAGTGCAACCCAAGGTCGGAGTGGGGGGGTTATGGGGAAGGTTTCAGTCTCAGCATCTCACGGGGAAGGGTCACTCACAGGCCTCAGTGGCCCCTTCATGGCTGTCAGTCTCTAGGTTTAAAGGGGTCTGGCACCTGGCTTGCAGGCAGTGGTTCCCATATCCTCCTTGCTGGGCTTGTGGGAATGTGACCGCTGAGGGACTGCCCTTCCAGTGTAGCAGCTGGGAAGTGGGTGGGAGCAGGTGAATCCGCAGGGTCAGCACAGGGGGCGACTGTGAGGTCCCTGGGCGGGATCCAGTGAGATGTCAGGCTGCATGGGCAGAGCGGGGTCTCTGACAAGAGATGGTTCCCAGTCTCGTGTGAGCTGAAGACCTTCACATGGGGGCGAATGACCGCAGTGAGAATGAACCTCCACATTCAGGCAACACTGTGAAGCCTGAGGGCATGAGCAGTACGGAAGCTCAAGGCTACTAGTTATGTGTGCCTGGCCTGCCTTAAGGGGAATTCAGCTACCTAATCAGATCCTTCCTTAACGAGTCAATTTAGTCAGCATTGCAATACATTCGTGTGTAACTAATTGGCTCCTAATTCTGATGGCTACATTGGTGGGAGAGAGTCCCTGGAGAAGAAGCAGACATAGCCCACAGCACCATTATGTATGTGTTGGGTACCCTGGATCTGTGAAGACTGCATTTACCCAAGCAGTAACATAGATAGGCTATCAACACTTGTAGAAGTACAACTCTATTTTATTTAACTACAAGCTGTTAAACATAGTTGCGCTGTGGGTCGACACTACGTTAGGTTGACTGAAGACCGATGCCTAACCTGACCAGCCTATACTGCTAACACATGGTGCATGTTTGTGCTACTGACTGCGGGCTCTGTCTGTCTCAGAGGCTGCATCCCGAATGAGCGGGAAAACTAGTGCCCTCTGGCTTTATAGTGACCGTGCCCTATCTGGTGATTGGCTGCTGTGTTGTCTGTGTTGATTGTTCTTGCAGTGTGTCAGTCAGTGTGTGTCTATGCACCATCATATACTTATGTATATATTATGACAATTATTACACTTTTAATCACATTTTGGTTTGATGATTGAAGTTTAATTGTGATTTGTTTTTCTTTAAAGCAGCATCCCTTTAAGGGCTGACCCTTTTACTTTGTCCCTCAGTTTATTTAATTCAGATTATTTGGTTTGATCAAAATAGTTGCTGCTCAATTGTGAACCATGGGAAGTCTGTGCTTGGGAACACCTGTTGCTGAATTTCTTGTTGGGAGCTGCTGCACGGGGCATGATCTAATCAAATTGTAATAGAGTCCCATGACGAGCGCGTTTAGCCAGGTGTTTCCCAGCTGTCGCAGCACCGAGAAGCACCATGCTATCTATCGGAACTTTGTTGCAATCGGAAGCTTCAGTGTGGAACGCCCCACTAAGGCCACACTTAATCCCGTTTCCTGTACTGAGGAGCCCCGCTCACCGGTTGACTCCCGGTCCAACCCCCCCTCCCCCCACAAAGCCCCAACTCGCCTATAAGGAGATCTTCAGGTCCAGCCCACCTACCTACCGCAGGTGGGGCACTCCTTGACCCAATCCCCTTCGCTGAAAAAATGCCAGCCTGGCAGAGCCCCTGTCCACCTGGTAATACCACTCAGGCTGTGCCTGGCTGGCACCCAGTGCAAGGATATCTCTGCTAACATGCCCAGGTGGCACCAGCAGTGCCAGGGTGCTACCCTGCCCAGAGGGCAACCACCTGGGGCATCTGGGAGTACTGCCCCTAAATGCTGTTCCATTTGTGGAGACCAGCATTGAACAGCACTCACTTGAGATCTCCAAGGCAAAGGGATTAGGCCCCAGAGCCTTGGTAAATCCAGCGAGTTCTTATTAGTGAGAAGATTTGCCAGATAGTGGTCCCGTCCACAATGGGCAGAGTTCAGATCACATGTTCTCACGAGGTTGCGTTAGATCCTGTGAGGCATGGCGAGCCGGGTAGATCCCAGAAGAGGGAACTTCTATGCCTGTGGCTCATTTCAGAGCTGCAGGTTGAGGCAACCTGCTGGCCCCTAAGCCCTGTTGCCTCAGCTGACCTTGACAGGCCAGAGGGCCCGGACCTTGAAGGTTTGGGCCTACTTTCGGGCACCACAGGGGATACAGTGCTTCCCTCCTCGGTGTGCGGAGCTGGAGGTGTGTCGCTCACAGGGAGGGGGATCTCAGATGGGCTGGACAACCCCACGGTCCCCTGGGTGGAAGGTGCCGGGCTCCTCTCCTGCCGATTCTCTTCCCTGTGAGTGACCCACAACACTGTCTACTACTTAATCCCGCAGAGGTGTGAGTATCTGCGCTGGTGGAAGGTGCAGGTGACAGCGGTGACAACTCTTCAATGCTTGTCTCCAAGATGCCTCTTTCAGTGCTGCTTGGGTCTCTTGTCAAAAGAGGGCGTGAGGATGGTCCAGCTGGTCGATTGATTTACCTGCAAGGGATGCGAGGTGCCGTTCGTGCATCACAGGGGCAGATTGATGGGAGAAAT
The DNA here is from genome assembly GCF_902713615.1 of Scyliorhinus canicula. NCBI lineage: Eukaryota > Metazoa > Chordata > Chondrichthyes > Carcharhiniformes > Scyliorhinidae > Scyliorhinus > Scyliorhinus canicula. Next base: position 21,541,169 of record NC_052164.1, on the reverse strand, counting down.
TTAACTCACATGAGGCTTGCATCATGCCTGCATGTGTTGAGGGTACTGTTTTTGTTTGGTGCCCCATTCTCGCCCTCTGTAGAGGTGTTACATACCGGCCAGCTCAAGGGCTCTCTCCTCAAAGGATGTGAGAGTTCTCAGCATGGGCATGACTCTGGCAGGCTGTGCCCGCTCACGTTGGTTGTTCTCGACTTTGTCCTGCAATGAGACTGATGGGGAAAGTGCAGGTGGGTGTCATGCCAGTTCAGATAGTGATAATGTAGTCATGCATGGGAGGTGACTGGGAGTGGGGATGTGAGAAGCAGATTATCCATTGGTGGGGAACCATGGGAAGTTGGAGGGTGGTGCAGTGAAGGCACCATGACAAAAGTTGTGAGGTGGCTGGGAGAGGTATGACTATGGAGGTGTGATGGGTGTGTTCAGGGATGCATAGGGTGGCATGAGGCGCTCTTACCCTGGCTGCATGAACAAGGTCATTCATCCTCTTTGGGCACTGTTTGCCTGTCCTCTTATGGTGTGAGCTAGTACTCAGTACCATGGCCACAGCCTCCCAGGTGGGGCTGATGGCCTTGTTTGCTGGAAGTCTGGCCGATTGCGGATAAAGGATGTAACTCCTCTGCTCGACACCTTCCAGATGTTTGGTGAGGTCTCTCCCCCAGTGAAATGTGCAGCTGTCTCCCTGGCAGCGCCCCCCCCCCCCGCCCCCCATACCCCTGACTGGACTTGGAACAAGTGCCGGGGAAGTGTTTAAACGGAGCGTCCCACTGATTGCAGAGATTTGGGCCGGGATTCTCCGATCTCGTGCTGGGTCGGAGAATCGGCGGGGGGGGGGGGGGGTGCAAGCATTGCGCCACGCTGCTTCGATGTCAGGCCGCCGATTCTCCGACGACCAGAGAGTCGCCGGTAATCACGCCCACGCGGTTGTTGCCGTGCCCGTCGGGGGCCGTTGAAAGCGGTGATTCTCCGCGCTCGACAAACCGAGTCCCGCCGGTGTGGGTTACGTATGGTCCCACCCGATGGGACCATACATGGAGGCCCCCCCCGGAGATCTGGCTGCGGGGGCCGCCCTGGTGAGAGAGCGGGGGGGATCCGACTCCAGAGGGCGGGCTCCAGGGTGGCCAGGCCCTCAATCGGGGCCTACAGATTGGCGGGCGGGCTAATTCTGGGGAGGGCCTATGTTCTTCCGTGCTGGGCCCCTGTAGGGCTTTGCCATATTGCCCGGGGGCCGGCGCAGAGATGGCAACCCACGCGCATGCGCGGACCCTCGCCGGCCGTGGCGAGCATGTGCGGACCCATGCCCGCCGTGTCGCGACGGCTTTTTAGCGTACAGCACTCCGGCGCCGTACTAGCCCCCGAAGAAGGTGCGAGCCAATCAGGTGCAGGGCACCACAAGCGAGGTGTGAAACACGTGAATTAAATTATTTTTGTTAGAGGCTGAATACTCGGCAGATTCTCCCGCTGTCAGCACTGGCAGGATTCTCCGGTTTTCACACCTGGGGCGAAATTCTCCGACCCCACGCAGGGTCGGAGAATAGGCGGGAAGCGGCGTTATTTCCGCTCCCGCAGGTTTTTCAATTCTCCCGCCGGTCATAAACCGGCGTTGTGCAAATCCCGCCGGCAGCCTGTGAAAACAGCTGGCGCCGGCGGGATTTCATTTTTTAAAAAACTTACCTCAAATCTCCGGCCCGGATGGGCCGAAGTCCCGCCGCTGGGAGGCCTTCTCCCGCCGCCGAGGTTTAAACCACCTTGGTGGCGGCGGGCTCAGCGGCGCGAGCAGGGTCCTGGGGGGGCGGGGGGCGATCGGACCCGGGGGGGTGCCCCCACGGAGGCCTGGCCCGCGATCGGGGCCCCCCGCTCACTCTGCGGGGCAGTGCCGTGGGGGCACTCTTTCTCCTTCCGCTCCGCCACGGCCTCCGCCATGGCGGACGCGGAGGAGAACCCCGCATCGCGCATGCGCCGGCAGTGACGTCAGCGGCCAGCTGCTGCTGACGTCACTGCCGGCGCATGCGCCGACCGCCGAAAGCCTTTCGGCCAGCCCCGCTTCCGACGGCGCCGGGGTGTTTGCGCCAGTCTTCTGGTGCAAACTGCTCCGGCGCGGGGCTGGCCCCCAAAGGTGGGGAGAATTCCCCACCTTTGGGGAGGCCCGACCCCTGAGTGGTTGGCGCCACTCCCCTACGCCGGCACCCTCCGTCACGCCGGGTAGGGGAGAATCCAGCCCCGGGACTGACGCAGTCGGAGAATTCCGCCCACAATAAAAGATCAAACATTGCAGCATCTGGATATGCAACTTGCCTGATAAAGGACATAAATACACACATGCTCACAATAGCATGCACAATGCTTGCCTGTATAATTTGAATTGGGGACAGGGTACACCACTCATAGACCTAAAAAGGGAGTAATTTTATTTTAATGATGGTATCCTTTATCTCATTCACTGTTTGAAGAATGTATTGACCATACAAAACAAAGGAGGGTGTTTGCTGTAATAAAGTGTCTCATTGCTGACACTAGTTATTCTAGGTCATCCCGGCAATTATCTGCTGCTTAGGAGAGGGTCATTGTTGACGGCTTCGGGCAATGCTGTGCAAATAATAATTAGCTCCCTTGCAAATATGCTAGACACAGTTGATAAGTGGTCAGAGCCTGCAGTATTTAAAATTATATGTTTATTTACTCCTAGATATGCAAGTGTAGAATAATATTGTTCAAACACGCAGGGGTGAGAAATTGGTTCTCATTGCATCTGTTTTCCAGATGGAAAATGGAGAAGGACCAAAAACACAACCCAGCGCCTTAATCCAGGTCTGTCCTTGTATTACAGGCACTGGCATATTGGAAAATGGAAGTTATACAGCTTTACAGCACAAAAAGATGCCATTCGGCCCATTGTACCTGTCCAGCCATCAAGCACCAATCTATGGGTGGGCAGCACGGTAGCACAAGTGGATAGCACTGTGGCTTCACAGCACCAGGATCCCAGGGTTGATTCCCCGCTGGGTCATTGGCTGTGCGGAGTCTGCACGTTTTCCCCGTGTCTGCGTGGGTTTCCTCCGGGTGCTCCGGTTTCCTCCCACAATCCAAAGACGTGCAGGGTAGGTGGATTGATCATGCTCAATTGACCATAGTGTCCAAAAAGGTTGGGAGGGGTTATTGGGTTATGGGGATAGGGTGGAAGTGAGGGCTTAAGTGGGTTGGTGCACACTTGATGGGCCAAATTGCCCCCTTCTACACTGTATGTTCTATACAAATCCCATGTTCTAGTACCTGGTCTGTAGCCTTGTATGTTGTGGCATTCAAAGTGCTCATCTAAATGCTTCTTAAATGTTGAATGTTCCCACCTCTATCGCCCTTTTCAGGCAGTGAGTTTCAGATGCCCATCACCCTCTGCATGAAAAGGCTTTCCCTCAAATCACCTCTAAATGTCCTGCCCATTGCCTTAAGTCAATTGCCCCTGTTTATTGACTCATCCACTGTGGGGAAAATCCACCTAACTTGCACATTTTTGGACATGGCCGGAATTTGTTGCCCACCCCTAATTGCCCCCGAGAAGGTGGTGGTGAGCTCCCTTCCTGAGCTCCTGCATTCATGAGGTGTAAGTACAGCACATTGAACGTTTAACAATACAATTCCAAGTCAGGATGGTGTGTGGTTTGGAGGGGAACTTGCAGGTGGTGAAGTTCCCATACGTCTGTTGCCCTTGTCCATCTAGCTGGTAGAAGTCACGGGGTGGAAGGGGCTGTTGAAGGAGCATTTGTGAATTCCTGCAGTGCATCTTGTAGATGGTAGACATTGCTGCCACTGTGCATCAGCAGTGGAGGGAGTGGATTTTTAATGTGGGAGATGGGGTACCAATCAAGCGGAATGCTTTGTCCTGGATGGTCTCAAGCTTCTTGAGTGCTGTTGGAGTTACAACTTATCAGACAAGTGGTGAGTATTCCATCACACTAGTGACTTGTGCCTTGTAGATATGACAAGCTTTTGGGAGTCAGGAGGTGAATTACTCTTTGCAGAATTCCCAGCCTTTAACCTTCTCCTGTAGCCACAGTATTTGTATGGCTGCCACAGTTCAGTGGTCACTGGTAACCCCCAAGATGTTGCTAGTAGGGGATAACATTATGGTAATGCCATCATTCCCAAGGGAATGTCAAGTGTCGGTAGTTAGATCCTCTCTTGTTGGAGATTGCGTTGCCTGACACTTGTGTGGTGCAAATGTCACTTGCCACTTATTATCACAAGCCAGAAAGGCTTTGCTGTATATGGGCACATAGTGATTCAGTATCTGAGGCGCCATGAATGGTATTGAACTTTACATAATCATCAGAGAACATCCCCACCTCTGACCTTATAATGGATGGAGGATCATTGATGAAGCAGCTAAAGATGATCGGGGACTCCTGCAGTGATGTCCTGGGACTGAGATGATTGGCCTCCAACAACCATAACCAACTTCCCTTGTGCGAGGTACAATGAGGGGAGCAGCCACCAGATTGGGAATTAACAGCAGTGTAGTGAGGACGAGATGTGGCCAACAGTGGTTGCTTGTGGGACAAGAAAATTATTTTGGTTCTTCCTGCCTCCGTGTTGAGAGAAGATTATTTAAAGATGTTAACGAGTTGGAAGCAGCTGGTGTCAGTCCCTTTAATTTCCTGAGTGTGCCTGGTGCTAGAAGCCGCGGGGCAAAACAATCCTGTACTGGGAGACCTCAAACAGTTATCAGGTCCTTGACTTGCACATGTATTTCAAACATCGGCACCATGCAGATTGTGATTTTGTCCAATGTGGCACGATTCTGGTTTCTATTGTGTAGGCTTCCTCCAGGCACCAGATTTTCCAGCTGATTGGAGGAGGTGGACCCGAGCTCCAGAACACCAGCCCCCACCCCACCCCCACCCCCCTCATGCATCACATTCAGATTAGATGCCATCTTACTGAAGCCATACAATCTAGGGCAGCACGGTAGCATTGTGGATAGCACAATCGCTTCACAGCTCCAGGGTCCCAGGTTCGATTCCGGCTTGGGTCACTGTCTGTGCGGAGTCTGCACATCCTCCCCCGTGTCTGCGTGGGTTTCCTCCGGGTGCTCCGGTTTCCTCCCACAGTCCAAAGATATGCAAGTTTAGGTCGATTGGACATGATAAATTGCCCTTAGTGTCCAAAATTGCCCTTAGTGTTGGGTGGGGTGCCTGGGTTATGGGGATAGGGTGAAGGTGTTAACCTTGGGTAGGGTGCTCTTTCCAGGAGCTGGTGCAGACTCGATGGGCCGAATGGCCTCCTTCTGCACTGTAAATTCTATGATCTGACATCAGCCCTGGCGGGAATTGGTGGACATGATCACAACATAACCTTCAGGACTACACTCATGGATTTTTGGGGCCTATCACCCTTGGTAAATGATTTAATTCAGGTGCTGATTTGTGTGACTCAGACAGGGTAAAGAATGTTACAGAGGAAATGTAAGTGGACTCAATTAGGTGGGAGTATAGCCGCCTCCACTAATTGTGGGATTTTGATATTGGACCAAAGTATATCTCCAGCTACAGAAATGCCAGGGGCATTTTTATTTCAGACCTATATCATTGATTTTTGAAGGATAGCAGGGTACCGTCCTCTGATTCCATTCCCTCTTTTTATTTACTCTGGGGCAGGCAGGTTGAAAATATTGGATCTATAAAACGACTGCAAAGTCAGGATTCTGTAAATTTTGTTCTGTCACGCCAGGTAGCAGCAAACAACAGAGATTTCAGGGCTCGTTCGAAGTGCTTTTTACTGTGCAGACACTTGATTCTGCAATCAACCATACAACAACCTCCCGGATGAAAGCTGAAGTTGAAAGCGTTCAGCGGGGTTACCTATCGAAGGATATGTTGCATGGGGAACTAAATGGAATCGACCTACAGATCAGACACAATGTAATTGAATGAGGGAACTGAATTGATCGCCTGACTTGCTCGTTCCCTTGGTCAATACCAGCATAGACCCATCTTTGAACTGCAATAACAACGTGAAATATTTATGAGCTTTGGCATCACATGATGCTTTCCTTTGCATTGAATTAGCACCTCTCCTCTTCTTGGAACTTTTAAATATAACAATTAAACATTTAAACACTGAGAATAGTAATCACTGATGCAATGGCTTGCAGTACATCTCATTTGCCCTCTCTTGTGGTGTTAGAATTATGATCATACCCGAGGAATGATATTGAATCATTGTTAAAGTCAGGAGATTTCAAAGCACACAAGCTTAATTTCTAGTCCTAATACATCCAAACGGCGTCTTCCCCTTTTAATGCTTTGATAAATTGATGAAGCAGATGATTCAGAAGTGCAAAGAAATGGGATTTCTCTGTTTCTAAATTGAGAAATGTTGAAGGGCTGTGAGCCATAGATCAGGATTCGAAAACCGTTGAACCAGGTGTGAGAGGTGAATTGAGAGAAAAGTGACAGTGAGGTAATATTTAACAGCTTAGTTATTTTTTAAGATTCTCAATAGATCGTGTTGTGACAAGGCGAGTAGAAAGCTCCCCAAATTGTGGAAGAATGAGTTGTTTGAGTAAGAGATAGTGGAATGAATTTGTTTGTGGCACCTTGATGATGCAGGAATGAGGAATAGTTTACAGGGAAGCATGAGTGAGCCCTTGGGAAGAACAAGTGACAGGCAATGACTAGCGGGCTTCCATAGGGATCAGTGCTTGGGTCCTAACTATTCACAATATACATCAATGAGTTGAAAGAGGGAACCAAATGTAATAGTTCCAAGTTTCTAATCACACAAAACTTGGTGGAATGTGAGTGGTGAGGAGGATGTTAAGGGACTTCAAGGTGATTTAGATAAGTAGAGTCAGTGGGCAAATACTTGACAGATGAAGTATGACATGGATAAGTGTGAAGATATCCACTTCTGTAGGAAAAACAGAATGGTAGAGTCATTTTTAAATGGTGGCAGAGAGGGAAATGTTTCTGTATAAAGGAACCCTGTGTGTCCTCCTACACTGTTCACTGAAAGCAGATATGCAGCTACAGCAAGCAGTTAAGAAGATAAATGGTATGTTGGCGTTCATTGCAAGAGGGCTTGAGTAGAGGAGCAAGGATGTCTAACTGCAGTTGTACAGGGTTTTGGTGATACCACACCTGGAGTATTGTGTGCAGTTTTGGGCACCTTACCCAAGAAAAAATATACTTGCCGTAGAGATTCAGATTGATTCCTGGGATGGCAGGATTGTCGTATAAGGAGAGTTTGGGTCAACTAGGCCTCTATTCACTGGAATTTAGAAGAATTGAGAGGGGATCTCATTGAAACGTATATAACTTTGACAGGGCTGGATAGGCTGGATGTGAGGATGTTGTTTTCTCTGGCTAGGGGTGTACAACAAGGGGTCACCGCCTCAGGCTATGGGGTAGGCCATTAAGACTGAGATGAGGAGAAACCTCTTCACTCAGTGGGTGGTCAACCTGTGGAATCCTCTGCCACAGAAGGCTGTGGTGGCCAAGACACTGAATATACTTAAGAAGGAAATAGATATATTTCAAAACTCTAAAGGCGTCAAGGGGTATGGGGAGAGCCCAAGAGTGTGGTGTTGAGATTGAGGATCGGCCATGATCATATTGATGGTAGAGCTGGCTCGATGGGCCGAATAACCTACTCAAGCTCCTATTTTCTACATTTCTAAGCAAGTTGAATTCAGGTGAGAAATATCTTCACACTGGAGAAAGATAAGAAAAATAGTTCTAAACATTATTAATGCATAAATCTTTTAGTCAATGTATTACATAAATAGCTAATATCTGGGAGTAAATTAAAACTAAGTTGGGTTATAAGATACAACTTTTTGGTCTGAGCCACATGAGTAGTAAAGCAGTGAAGTGGTCATTCAGAAATCGGACCACTTTTCATCCCAGATTTGAAGCCGATGATTTTATTCCGTCACTAAAATCTATCCCTTCCTTGCTTTGTTGATGATGGGTTACACAGCTTTATTCATTAAAAAAAAAACATTTTTCTGCTACGTTTCCACTGAACGGCAACTTCTATTTTTCAAAGTCTTGAAGTTCACATGCAGGTAGGTTAAATGATTTCTGCTCTTTGTAATCTTAATGCAATTTTAAAAGGAGCTGAGGCAATCCTTCTACAATGGAGGACCCCTGTGCTGGGGCCAGGTTGTGACGACTTCAAAACCAGATGTTAATGATCTTTGGGACAGCATCAAATTGGATTTATAAGAGAAATAATTTGCAGTTGATTACTGGGAGTGTGGGGGTCTTGCGGTGCACTGGATAGTGACCTGCTTCTGAGTCTGTGTGGCAAACCACTGTAGCACCTCTATTAGAGGATGTATGGTAGGACCTGTACTACAGATATGTTGGTAGTCCCTGAGTATAAATATGTGTGTCCTCCATGCTGCAGCCATTTCGCCAGCTGCTGTGGGAGGTCACACACCTTAGAGCAATAAAGCCTCAGTTGTATCCAACTCAAGTCTTTGTGCAATTGATCGTGCATCAGTCTGAAGCTCCAGGTTTAAGTGCTGCTCCAAGACTGTTCACAGTGTGGCTCAACAGGTTGATAACAGGAATGCAAACCCTCCCAGTGTGCCAATGGCAGGCACTATAAGAGTGGGAGATACTTCAGGTCAGCCATGCTTGATGCAGAGCAGCATTCCTTAATCTATGGCCTCTGGCTTCAGACTGGTTACCTGTTTAAGTAAAAAAAAGAACCAATGGTGTCTGCCTCTTGCGCTCTGGCATGGGAGGAGAAGATTGGGAGTGTGTTTCATTTTATGATACACTCTTTCAGTTGCTGCTAGAATTTATATTACAGAAGAATCTCTTTTATTAGTCAAAGAGTGACCCCTTGTGGAAATATTTTAAGGTTTCACAAAGCAAAACCTGCTGCACCTTGCAGGGTTTAAATTGAAGTGAAAGTTTATGGATTGATAATGTAAAATGAGAAACTACTTCTGGCAGTAATGGCTTTTATTCCTCTAATAGCGTTATTGATACATTTCTTGCAAGGACCCAGGTCCTTCTGGTAACTATGATTAACCAAACTAATCCATTGTTTATTCATTCAGTGCATAGATAGAATTCTTATTCCGTCCTTACATCTTTCTTGAATTGCTGCTAGCATCAGTTTCATTCTCAGTCGTCTGACCGTGGACAAAAAAATCTGAATTAAGTAAATTCAATCCTTTGAGGTCACAGAAAATAGTTACGGAGGTAATTTTGATGTCGGGCGATACTGCAGGTTGAACAATATCAGTTTGGTCACCAGCAACACCTCTCATCATTTTATCTTTCTACTTGGCTTTGACATTTAATGGATGGCTGGGCACGTTTTATGCAATCATCCAAAGTCTAAATGAAATAGGAAATAATATAGTACTGTGCAGGGTAAACACACCATAGAATCATAGAATTCCTACAGTGCAGAAGGAGCTTATTCGGCCCATCGTGTCTGCACTGACCTTCTGCACGAGCACCCTATCTCGGCCCAATCCCCCACCCTATCCCCGTAACCTGACCTAACCTGCACATCTTTGGACACTAAGGGCAATTTAGCATGGTCAATCCACCTAACCTGCACATCTTTGGACACTAAGGGCAATTTAGCATGGTCAATCCACCTAACCTGCACATCTTTGGACACTAAGGGCAATTTAGTATGGTCAATCCACCCAACCTGCACATCTTTTGACTGTGGGACGGAACTGGAGCCCCCAGAGGAAATCTACACAGACACAGGTAGAACGTTTAAGCATATGTTGGTTTTACAGATGGAGGTTCTTGAGGAATATCTGGAGAAGTCCATCCAATCTTCTCCTGTACTTTAGCTGATGTTCAACTGATGCCCCAGATGAAGCCTGCGTTGCTAGAATTTCTCAGTAATCTTCACCAAAGTCACAGCAAGAGATCACTGACTGCCTTCGGAAATGTTAACCTGCCGTTACAGGCAATTATTTCAAACTTGTATTTGCATAATGGGGTGGTGTTTTCCGGACCCCGTGGAGTGCTTTCCGGCGGCACAGATGGCCTTCCTTTGACCAAGGGTGGGATATACCCTTCCCGCCAGTGTCTTGAGATGCTCCGCACCCTCCGCTGCCAGGGAACCTGTCACAGGGGCCGCCACCAGTGGGACAGGGAGATCCCGTCGACAGGAATGGATCAGAAAGATTCAACCAGTGCCTTAAACATAATAAATGAAGCTGCGATATTAGGGCAGATGACTAATTGCTTGGTCAAAGAGATAGATTTGAAGGAGTGTTTTAAAAGGGGGAAAAAGAGAGGGAAAGGTGGAGAGGATTGTGAAGGGAATTCCAGAGTTTTAGGGCTTTGGCAGCAGAAGACACAGCTACCAGTGGTGGAACAATTAAAGTTGGGGAAACTCAAGGAGACAGAATTAGAGAGGTGCAGATGTAGAATCATAGAAGTTACACTGCAGAAGGAGGCCATTCGGCTCATCGAGACTGCACTGGCCCTTGTAAAGAGCACCCAATCTAAGGCCATACCTCCACCCTGCCCCCGTAAGCCCATCTAACCTTTTTTGGACACCAAGGGCAATTTAGCATAGCCAATCCACCTAACCTGCACATCTTTGGGAGGAAACCAGAGCACCCGGAGGAAACCCACGCAGACACGGGGAGAACGTGCAGACTCCTCACAGACAGTGGCCCAAGCCGGGAATCAAACCTGGGTCACTGGAGCTGTGAAGAAACTGTGCTACCCCTGTGCTACCAAGATGCCCAGGGCATTTCTCAGCAATCTGCAGATGATTAGAGAGGCGGAGGAGATTAGAGGGGTGTGGAGGGGATTAGAGTGGTGTGGAGGGGATTAGAGAGGTATGAAGGAGATGAGAGGGGTGTGGAGGGGATTAGGGGAGTGTAGAGGGGATTAGAGGGGTATGAAGGAGATTAGTGGGGTGGGAGGGGATGAGAGGGGTGTGGAGGGGATTAGAGGGGTGTGGAGGGGATTAGAGGGGTGTGGAGGGGATTAGAGGGGTATGAAGGAGATTAGTGGGGTGGGAGGGGATGAGAGGTGTGGCGGGAATTAGAGGGGTGCGGAGGGGATTAGAGAGGTATGAAGGAGATGAGAGGGGTGTGGAGGGGATTAGAGTGGTGTGGAGGGGATTAGAGAGTGTGAAGGAGATTAGTGGGGTATGAAGGTGATTAGAGGGGTGTGGGGGGATTAGAGGGGTGTGGAGGGGATTAGAGGGGTATGAAGGTGATTAGAGGGGTGTGGAGGGGATTAGAGGGGTATGAAGGAGATTAGAGGGGTATGGAGGGGATTAGAGGGGTATGAAGGTGATTAGAGGGGTGTGGGGGAGATTAGAGGGGTGTGGAGGGGATTAGAGGGGTACAAAGGACATTAGAGGGATCTGGAGGGGATTAGAGGGGTGTGGAGGGGATTAGAGGGGTGCGGAGGGGATTAGAGGGGTGCGGAGGGGATTAGAGGGCTGTCGAGGGGATTAGAGGGGTGTGGAGGGGATGAGAGGGGTGTGGAGGGGATTAGAGGGATTTGGAGGGCCAGACCATGGAGGGTTTCGAGAATAAGGATGAGAATTTTAAAACGGAATGGAAAATCTGGCAATAGGCACCCACACAACATCACTAATTTAACACTCGAACATTAAGCAGAAAAGTACCCCGTCCATTCTCATTGAGGTGTTAACCCTGATTTTTCTACATTAAAGGTAGTCAGATGACCAGTGGTTTACAGTTTTGCAGGGTAAAACTGATAGCAATGCCTTTCACCTGCAGAGGTGCAATTAAATGGAGAAATCCGTAATCTGCTGTCAGTGATATCCAGTTCTTCCAAAGGCTGTGATTTTGCAGTCACTAATGAAATCTGCACTGAATTCAGTTGTATGGGTACGATCTTAAGGTATCCATCCACCTTTCGTACTGAAGAATAGAGGGGGGGAAATTATTATAATTAGGAGCAACTGAGTTTTGATTAACATAACATGTAGTCATTAGTGCTGCACCACCACTCTAGCCTGAAAAACATAATTTTACAAATGTGGACATTCATTCCATCAAAAGAAAATTAATGCTGCAGATTTTTAAGAAATAAATGATTCCTTTTTAGAAATCATTTTTCTCTTTCATGTGTACGTCTTCACCTCCCATGCAACACTTTACATGTGATTCATATTGTTTCCTACTTTTCAGTCTGTGTGAGCATTGATAGTGGCCTGAACAGCTTGCAGAATATCTCTGAGTAACTGTACGTGAGGGGAACGATAAAAGCCATTCAGTCACCCCACACAGTAAACTAGAGGCAATCAGTTGTGTTGGTCAAAACTGAACCGAACACTTAAAGACAATTAAAAAGCTCTCGGAGCTAGTGACTATGATATTAAAATGGCGTCAAAATCTAACCAGTGAATTAATTTAATAATTGCACGGTCACTTTTTATGATCTTTGAATGTTGTAACACACACAAAACTAAACCGAGGCTTCTGAAATGAATCAAGCTTTGAATACAGGTAGTTGCAAACATCTGGTGCAGAGGTTTTGCTCATTTCTCCTCCTGCGCCCCGGTTGAGAGGGGACAATATTCGAAAGTAAAACTTAGCTGCAGCTCTGAAGCCTTCTTTTCCTTAAATAAACTTGCCGCAACCATTCATTTCAAATCAGGAACATTCTCCTAATCCACGAGTTTGGATTTTCAATTTCCTGGCAAAGGCTTGCTCAGCACTTTGCCACAATGGCAAAAGATCAGGCTGGGAATGATAGCGTGATCCTTTGCAGGTTAAGGTCACTGACAGTGTAATTCTTCACGAATAGCTGCAAATGTTTCCAAGTCGCAGCTGTAAGTCTACCCACATTTCAAAGTTTATCAATATTGCCACCACCAGGACATAGAGGTATTGCAGCCCTGAAGCTCACAGCTCGGTTATCTAACCTGGCTTTTCACAATTCTGTAAACGAAAGGCATTCTAAAATTTATGGCCATAAAAATAAAAGACCCACAAAAAATATGCAGTAACGGTTGGGTGACTTACAAATGCCCTTTTTTTGTCGTGCAAGGTTTCGCGTAGGATGTTTGAGCGACAGGTATACCCAGAGTTAACGATGCTGGGGTGAAATTTCAGAACATCAATCATCTCTCTACTAGACTCTGGTATATCAGCTGTACAAAGGATCTGCATGACACCGATGGAATTGATATTGATGCTTCATGACTATGTCCACAGTCGACTACCCCACTTATTATCCTGGTTATTCATGAAGGCCGCCTGCCTTCTCAACCCCACCCCTCGTCTGAGGTACGGTGATCCTCAGGTTAAATCACAACTCAGTCAGCTCTCCTCTCTCCCTTCAAAGGGGAAAGCAGCCTATGGTCATCTGGGACTATGGCGACCTTGCCTTTATTATCTAAATTGGAGAGCAGGTTGTCGGGTTTTAGAGAAGCTAGATGGAAAACATGGCCAAAGAAGTAGAGAAATTGAGTGAATCGCTTGTACTCCTGCAAGATGTGGGTGAGCGGGGAGGGGGGGGGGGGGGGGGGGGGGGGGGGGGTTCGGGGGTTTGCCTGGGGTGGGTAAAATTCTACTTTTGAATATTGTCTTCTCTCAACCAGGTCACAGTAGGAGAGGCGAGCAGAACATTTGCATTGATTATCCGAGCTTATGTGTATTCTAAGCTTAATACTTGGAAGAAGCTGTTTTGGTGTATTTGGTGTTTAACACTTTCTTTTCAAGGATGATAAAAAGTAACCGTGCACCGGCTATATTTTGTCATTAGGTTAATTTCCCAGGAACAAAATTGGAGAGCTTCTATTTGGCTTGATGTGTTTGGTTCAGTTTAGGCCAATAAAATTGACTGCCCTGTATTTTGCTCTGAAGCGTTTTGTCGCTCGCCTCACATACAGTTGCCCCGACACATTTTAGCAGAGATTTCTAGTAATTGGGTATTTGATCCAGTTAGCACCCCTTGCCCAGGGACCTGTGAATAAATAATGTGGCAGGCAGGCTATCTAACTAATCATGGTGATGAATTCTCATTGCAAAAAAGGGAGTGAAGACAGGAAAAATAAATTACATTTAGATTAAATATTAATTAATGGACCGTTAGAAGTTTGCTACTAACTGCTAGGCAAACAAACAGATTGGAAGTGTAGATACCTGAATGAGTCACCTGGAGATCCTTTACTTAATTGAATCAAATGACGAACCCACAAGGTAGGCAAAATTTGAATTTCAGCTTCCTTAACTCCACTCACTCCAGCGACATCTGGTGCAATATCAGGGGGGGAAGCCACGGTGGCCTGGCCCGTGATCGGGGTCCACCAATCTGCGGGCGAGCTTGTTCCGTGGGGGCACTTTTTTTTTCCACGCCTGTAGGGCTCCACCATGGCCGGCGCGGAGAAGAGAACACCCCTGTGCATGCACCAGAATACGCCGGCCAGTCTGTGCATGCGCGGAACCGTGCCGGCCATTCCGCGCATGCATAAGATCACGCCGGTCATTCGGCGCATGCGCAAACTCGCGGCGTCCTTTCGGTGCTCGCTGGAGCGGCGCCAACCACTCCGGCGTCCACCTAGCCCCCGAATGTGCGGAGAATTCCTTACTTTCGGGGGCTGTTGACGCTGGAGTAGTAGGCGCCGGCTTTGCCGCCAGCTTTGGGACTTAGTCCCCAGGAGGGAGAATCCCGGCCCATGTTTTGGCCCTTACCTGAGACCACCTACTGGGGCCTCTCCCTATCCCCGTCCTGCTCTCTGGGGCACCGACTTGGTAATGGCACCCCAGGTCAGGTCATCTGACTTGCTTTACATGTCGATTGCCCTTCCTTGCTTTTGGGCAGGTGCACAGGGCCAGTTCCCAGCCTGAAGAAGGAAAAATAAATAAACTGCACATCCATGGTGATCACATGGCCGGCACACACACAAAAGACCCAATACTCATCAAGAACTGGAGTTTTCAGCCTCCGACTTCAGATTAAAGTAACTATTCGAGTAGCGTCACCCCCTTTCCCCAGGAGGAAAGAAATCTTCATCACAGTGAAAGTTTTTACAGAATGGCTTTCCACTTTCTTTATAAGAACTTAACATCCCAACTCCTAACAAATAGACTGGATTTCCTGACCTCCAACGTCAGACTCAAGTCTGTATTTGAGGTTTATTACAAAAGGTGAATGCTGGAGTGTTTCAAATTTGTGCAAACTTTTAATTTATGGCCTATCTCTTTCTCAACACCAATTTATATATTTTTTTATTGTGTCTTTAGCACACTAAAACAATTTCTCACCACAAAATGGTGTTTTTTAACCTGTCAACAATGTAGGGAGCCATGAAATTTCTGAGCCATTGATGTGACTGATTCATTTTATGATGATCCAATTAAAAAAGTAAAGTCGCTTTATTCCCAGATGACCACAGGCTGTTTTCCCCTTTGAGGGGAAAGCTAACTGGTGGTGATTTAACCTGACGATCACCACCCCTCAAGTGAAGGGCAAGGTTAAGAAGGCATGACTAACCTCAGCCGGTACGGGAATTGACCCAATTACATGTTACAGTAATGCACTGTTACCATGCAGCGTGCAATTGAACCTGCAAAACTCTCCTTTGGCAAGATTGAAAATCCTAGCGCGGCACATGGCACAATGTTTAGCACTGCTGTCTCACTGCACTGAGGTCCCAGGTTCGATCCCGGCCCTGGGTCACTCTCCGTGTGGAGTTTGCACATTCTCCTCGTGTCTGCATGGGTTTCACCCCCACAACCCAAAGATGTGCAGGCTAGGTGGATTGGCCAGGCTAAATTTCCCCTTAATTGGAAAAAAATAATAATTGGGTATTCTAAAAAAAAAATTTTAAAGATTAAAAATCCTAATCAGGACAAGTGACAATCAGTGGAGAGGTCAAAAGCTTCCACAGAGAAAGAAAGAGAGAGAAAAACTATATCAGTCAATCAAAGATATCCTGAAGGCTCTTTGCGCATGATTGCAGGTGTTCTAGTGGCATTATCTGTCAGTTCTCAGGCTGAGGAAGGATGTCAAGTGCAGGGTAACCTATCTCTATATAATCTATCTCCTTAGAAAAGCTTTGATACTATTCATTGCACTTCAAAATTATATGGATATTTCTTATATTAGAGAAAGTATGATATTTTCTGATTTGTAAGCTTTCCGGAACCAAACTCTTACTGATGCCAAGCTCTATGTAGCAATAACAATTGGACGAAACGCTAAAAGGATAGAGGAGCTTATTTGTGCATTCACTTTTGCAAAGAAATGACAATTATGGATTACTGTTATCATAAAAAAGCATCTTAGTCATATTACCATGAGAAACACAATGCTCAAGATAGTTTGAAGATACTTCAGGCTAACGGAGCGCACTCATAACCTTAGCTGGCAGTACGCTTGGGTTGTCATTGGGAGGGTCTTTGGCTACATTCACATGAATGGTTGCCTGAGGTACTTGTACATGCAAGACAGGGAACTGGTTAGCTAGTATGTGGATCACGTTAATGTCAACAGCACGGGGTTCAATCCCTGTTCTATAGCGAAAGCAGGCTGGAGGCCTGCCTCAGTGTAGTAAAATAATCACGGCACTTTGTGATGGTTCAGCAAATAATCGTCAAGGACCTGCCTTTCGGCAGAGAACTGAAGTAGGAGGTCTGGCAAAATGGCATGAAAGAAAGAAAATTGGACTGAGTTATAAAAAAGAATGCAGTACATATTTGTTGCATGCACCTTTACTGTAGGTCCAATCCTGGCCTGGATGAACTAAATATGAATAAGGAAGTTCAATGAAGGGCAGGATGGAAGGTTTTAAAGCAGGTCTTGGAGACAATGGGCGGTATTCTCCCCCCCCCCCCCCCCAACCAGGCCGGGTGGGAGAATCACCGGGGCGGTGATTCTCCGAGCGGCCCGACGCGATTCGCGCGCCGCTAGATTTGGGGGGTGGGAGAATCGTGTGCGGGGGTCGGGGTGGTGTGGCGTGATTCGCGTGGCGCCCCAGTGATTCTCCCACCCGGCGGGGAGGGAGAATACCGCCCATTGGCTCCAAGACCTGCTTTAAAACCTTCCATCCTGCCCTTCATTGAACTTCCTTATTTATATTTAGTTCATCCAGCCCAGGATTAGACCTACAGCGCCATCCACACCTGGGGCGAAATTCTCCAACCCCACGCAGGGTCGGAGAATCGGCCGGCGGCGCCGATATTGCCGCTCCCGCCATGTTAAAGATTCACCCACCCGCCATAATACGGCATTCTTCAAATCCCGCCGGCCGCCTCGGATAACGGCTGGCGCCGGCGGGATGCCATTGTTTTTTTAAGCTTTTTTATTCACCGGCCCGAATGGGCCGAAGTCCCGCCGACGTGGCCACGGGTCACGTTGGCGAAAATCAAAGTAGGTTTATAACGGCGTCAACCATTGATGATGGTTGACGCCGTTCAGTTACCTACATCGAGTGCGGGGGGGTGAGGGGGATGGGGGGGTAGGGGGGGGTGGGGGGGTGGGGAGGTAGGGGGGTGGGGAGGTAGGGGGGTGGGGGGGGTAGGGGGGTAGGGGGGTCGGGGTAGGGGTAGAGGTAGGGGTAGGGGTAGAGGTAGGGGTAGGGGTAGGGGGGTAGGGGGGGTAGGGGTAGGGCGGTAGGGGTAGGGGCGTCGGGGTAGGGGTAGAGGTAGGGGGGTAGGGGTAGGGGTGTAGGGGTATGGGGGTAGGGGTAGGGGTAGGGGGCAGCGGCGTGCAGAGGGGGGGGCGACGGTGTGTTGGCCCCGGGCATCCATTGGATGGGGGCATCAGCAGATCTTCCTCAAGGCTCCCCTTCCTCCCAGCTGCCTTGTCTTTGTTTGAGAGAGAGAGAGAGAGAGGGAGATTGTGGGGACAGACAGAGAGAGAGAGACAGAGAGAGGGAGTCCCGTCCGTCCTCTGGCTGAGAGCAGGGCTTTGGTGAGTATATTGCAATCTGCCTAAACCCAGGAATATTGCCTGGTTAGAATGCAGAGGGAAATGCTGGGATCCCGGGGTGGGAGATGTGTCTGGATTTGTCTATTTCTGCTTCAGCCTCTGCGATTTCAGGTCAGTTTCACAACAACAGGAAAAACGCGCGGAGAGAGAGGGAAAAACTTTTGGCAAAGTTTCTGGGCTCTGCCTTTATAATTCACAGCGCAGAAAGGGTTCTCCCAATGGGAGTCTAAGTGCCGATGCTGGAGTAAAAACTGGAGTGTGTTACTCCGGCGACGGCGCCCGTTCCCAGACCCCTATTCTCCACCCTCCTTGGGGCTAAAATGGGCATTGCGTGATTTACGGGGGAGGGGCCTTGGCGCGTGTCAGAGACCCGGCGCCGCGTAAAAGACGCGACGTCTTGGGTCCCGTGCATGCACAGTTGGGCTGGCGCCAACTAGCGCATGCACGGTGGCTGTCCACCCCCAGGCCGCCCCACACAAACATGGCGGATGGATCCAGGATTGCCGGTGGAAGAAAGGAGGCCCGCTGACAGAGAGGCCGGCCTGCCGATCGGTTGGTCCCGATCGCGTACCAGGCCACTCCGGAGGCCCCCCCCCGGGAACGGAACCCCCCTCCCCTCCCACAGGCCATCTCCCAAGCCTTCGCGACGAGTTCCTGCGGCAGCGACCAGGTGTGGACGGCGCTGGCGGGACAAGGCCGTTTACGCACGGCTTCTCGGCCCATAATGGCCGGAGAATTGCCGCACGGCTTTTGCGGCAATACTCCGAGTGGCCCGGCGCGATTTGCGCGGCTCTGGTTTCGGGGAGAATCATGTGCATTGGCGGAAGGACAAAGGGCGCAATTCTCCGCACTCACGACGGCGCGGAGAATAGCGGGGGTCGTAATTTTTTAGGCCACGCTAGTCTGACGCCCTCCCGCTATTCTCCCCCCCCCCCCCCCACACCCGACTCCCGACACGAATCGCTGCCGCCGTTTTTTTACGGCGAGCAGCGATTCTCAGCTGGCGGATGGGCCGAAGTCCAAGCCCTTTACGGCCGTTTTTACGAACGGCAAACACACCTGGTCTGGCCGTTCGTAAAAACGGCCGTAAAGTTCGGATCTTGCCAACCATGGCACCGATTGGCACGGCAGTACCACGGCCGTGCCAAGGGTGCCATGGGCCCGCGATCGGTGCCCACCGACCGCGGGCAGTGGGTCCGATTCCTGCGCACTCTTTGTCCTTCCGCCGCCCCGCTGTATCAATTCGCGGGGCGGCTGAGGGGCATCCCGGCCCGCGCATGCGCGGGTTCCGCGCAAATGCGCGATGACGTCATATGACGCGTCAGCCGTCGCAAACTCTGGCAAGCGGGCTTAACGAAATTCGTTAAGCCCACGATGCCGGAGTTCACGGCCGCGGCATGCTAGCCCCGACCGGGGACCAGAATCGGTTCCCGGTCGGGGGGGGGGGGGGGGGGGGGGGAGGCTGGCGTCAAACCCGCCCGTTTTTGACGCCAGCCTTACGATTTCTCCCTGTTTGGGAGAATCGCGCCCAAAGAGTGCGCGGGAATCGGACCCGCTGTGATCGGTGCCCACCGATCGCGGGCCCATGGTACCCTTGGCACGGCCGTGATACTGGCGTGCCAATCGGTGCCATGGTTGGCAAGATCCGAACTTTACGGCCCTTTTTACGAACGGCCAGACCAGGTGTGTTTGCCGTTCGTAAAAACGGCCGTAAAGGGCTTGGACTTCGGCCCATCCGCCAGCTGAGAATCGCTGCTTGCCGTAAAAAAACGGCGGCAGCGATTCGTGTCGGGAGTCGGGCGTGTGGGGGGGAGGGGGGAGAATAGCGGGAGGGCGTCAGACTAGCGTGGCCGTAAAAATTTACGACCCCCGCTATTCTCCGCACCGTCGTGAGTGCGGAGAATTGCGCCCTTAGTCTCCCATTGGGAGAATCCTGCCCAATACCTATGACTGGAAGGATTGGAGATTTGTAATGGCATCTGTTGCTAATGGGGCAGCAGATGGCTTTTCCTTTGTGGTACAAAGTTCAAGGAGTTAGATGCATAAATCTCCTCAGAGGAAAACCTCCTGTGCCGAGGAGCAGTTCAGCCAATTAAATCAGCTGTGGATTTTAAATTGCAATTCTGGAAACTGTGACTGATTTTCAGTGTGGGAAGTGGGGGGGGCTGAAGGTTGGTGAATGTCTGGGGTGGGTAACAATGGCCTTATTCTGAATTTTTCTGAAGCATTGTCATGAAGTAATATGTAATTCTTGGAACAAAGAACAAAGAACGATACAGTACAGGAACAAGCCCTTCAGCCCTCCAAGCCTGAACCCGTCATGATACCACCCTTGGTCAAAACCCTCAGCACTTCCTAATGCTGTATGTACCCTCTATACCCATCCTATCCATGTATTTGTCGAGATGCCTTCTGAACTCCGTTAATGTATCTGCTTCCACAACCTCCCCTGCATTCCAGGCACTCACCACCCTCTGTGTAAAACACTTGCCTTGCACATCTCCTCTAAACCTTGCCCCACGGACCTTAAGTCAGCATCTGTGGAGAGAGAGAAACAGAGTTAATGATCGGAACTTTCCCACCGTACATGGAAATGGGATATTCTGGTCCCGTACACGGCGCCTCCCCGTCAAAGGTTTCATGATGGCGAGGGCTGCATTCAACCCCATAACAACAGTGGTAGCAGAAGATCCCTCCACCAGCCAATGGTGCGCCGGCTCCCGCTATCGCAAAACACACCGGTACCTTATACCCATCTCTCTCTTTAGTCAGTGGATCACTGTGGAGGGATTCCTATAGTCAGGAATCTCTGTGGGGGGGTCCCTTTAGTCAGGGGGTCTCTGTGGGGGTCCATTTAGTCAAGGAGTCTGTGGGGCCCTTCCTTTAGTTAGGCGGTCCCAATGGGGGGGGTCTCCTATTACAAGGGTCACTGTGGGAGGGCTTCCTATTACAGGGGTCCCTGAGAGGGGGGTCTCTCCCTTGTTAGGGAGCCCTTGGGGGGGGGATCTGTCTCCTTAGGGAGTCCCGGGGGGATGGTGGGGAGTGGCGGGTCAGATCACCCCCGTACGTGCGAGCGGGGGAGGATTGACCTGCGGTGCGAGGAGGGGATGGTTGGCCACAGGAATTTCCTGTAGGGCCGCCTGCTCAAAATAGCAGCCCGATAGTAGGATTCACTTGGGAATCCCTCATATTCCCACCATGCATAAATTTGCACAGTAGAGCAGCACGGTGGTGTTGTGGTTATTACTGTTGCCTCACGGCACTGAGGACCTGGGTTCAATCCAGGCTCTGGGTCACTGTCCGTGTGGAGTTTGCACATCCTCCCCGTGTCTGCATGGGTCTCATCCCCACAACCCAAAGATGTGTAGGGTGGATGGATTTGCCACGCTAAATTTCCCCTTAACTGGAAAAAAATGAATTGGGTACGTTAAATTGATAAAAATAAATAAATAAATTTGCATGGCAGGGAATACGGCGCGCTCCCAGGGGGATCGTAAATTGGTTACAATTCTCCACCGACGGGAGAAAAGAGTCCCGCCCATGTTGTATAAGTTGAGTGCTTGGGTCTTTTAGAGACACACGAGCAAATAGTCCAGGTAGTGTAACATCAGAAACATTTGTTGGTGGGGGAACCAATCAGGAGAGAATGTGATTGTAGTTCATGCATGAGAGGGAATTTTTAAAAATGGAGTTGCAGGCAAAAGACGAGGTGTTCCAAAGAACATTTCAAATAAGGAGACGTGATGTGTAAATGGAAAGGTTAGCAAGGGAAGAAAGGGAAAAGGAGAAGAGAATATCAACATAAAAGTTGGAGTTAAAGACCGAAGCTTAGGAAAGTCAAGAGGGAGAAATAACCCTTTGCAGTCCAAATCACAGTGGGGATAAATTTAAGTGTGTGCAGGCCCTACCAATATTTGAAGAAAAGTATGTTGAGGCATTCTTCATGGCATTTGAGAAAATCGCAACTCAAATGGAGTGGCCAAAGGAAAAGTGGACATTGCCCATGCAAAATAAACAGACAGAATGGGCACAGGACGTTTATGCTTTCCTGTCAAAGGGGGTGTCTAAGGATTATGACAAAGTAAAAAAGACTATCCTGGGTGCACATGAATTAGTTCCTGAGGCATATAGTCAAAAGATTTGGAAATTAAGGAAACAGACTCATGTGAATTTGAAAGGGTTAAGCAGGAGAATTTTAATAGGTGGGAAAGGGCATTGGTTGTTGAAAATACCTATAAGGCTCTGAGAGAAGTCATTCTCCTGGAGGAATTTAAGAATTCACTACCTTCTGTGACAAGAGTCCATGTTGAAGACCAAAGGATAATAAGCGCTGGACAGCCAATAATGGCTGATAATTATGATCCATAAATTTAAACCTCTATTCCATCACCCCCATAATTTTGAAAAGGATAGGAAGTGGGAGAGTGAAATGAAGGCAGGTAGTCGACATAAGGAATGGATAACGGGGAATGCTCCGAGATCCCTTCCTCAGACCAGGAAGGAAGGTATTGAGGGTGGAGGTGAGATTCAAAGGCCTAAGTGTTGCCATTGCAATTAAGTGGGACATGTTTGTTCACCTTTTATGACTCTTTAATTACAGCTTTAGCAGACATACTGCCCTATTTGAATCCAGGGTTTTTAATATTACCGCAACAGAATATAATTATACTTTATAACAATTTCTACATTCATCACATTACAACATTTGGGCGGTACCATTACCTGGCGAACCGTAGTCCATTCCTCGTCCACTGGTCTATGAGATTGTCTCCACTTCCTCATCCTTACTCCATTCTTAACGTAAAAGCACTCTGGAACACTTCAGCCTTACTATCAGTCACAGTTGAGTGTACTAATCTATGTAACTCGGTCTGCTTCCTGGGCCTCAATTAATGAAGTCCGACCAAACACCTCTCAGAATGATCATCATCCTCAAGGATAGTTTTGGCTATTCCACCATCTGACGGTGGTGTGACATTAATCTCTGGTGGTGGACTTTGTTTACCCATTGCCCTGGTCACCACACATGATAGAAAAATATCTGGAAACTGTTCCGGTAACTGTTCTGTCTCCTTATCTTCACTTGGACTCTGTAATCATGGGTGAAGCTATCACCTTCACTGCTGCCAAATCCACCCCCAAAAGTAAGTTTAATTCGTCTACTTGTAACTTCTTAATCCACTTTCTTTCTTTTTCAGAATCCTCCTGACGAAACACCAGTGTTTGAAGAACCATTTAGTCAGGTATTGGTAGATTTTGTAGAACCATTGCCTAAAATGTAGTCTGGGCATTAGTGCATTCTTACAGTCATGGGATTTCCTGATGCTATGCCTTTAAGAAGAATTGCAGCTGGGGTAGTAGCATTGGAAAAGTTGGCACAATTTTTTGCATGCTATGGTGCACCCTTAGAAGTACAATCTGACCATGGTTCTAACTTTATATCTAACAGTTTTCAAACATTATTTGTAGTTTAGGTCTCAAGCAACTAAAGTCGACCACCTGTCACCCACAAACTGAAGGAGCTTTGGAGAGATATCATCAGACTCTCAAAACCATGATTAGGGCCTATTGTCATGAATATCCAAGATGTGGAGATGCCGACGTTTGACTGGGGTGGGCACAGTAAGAGGTCTTACAACACCAGGTTAAAGTCCAACAGGTTTGTTTGAAGTGATGAAGGAGCTGCGCTCCGAAAGCTAGTGACTCCAAACAAACCTGTTGGACATTAACCTGGTGTTGTAAGACTTCTTAATGAATATCCAAGAAATTGGGACAAGGGATTAGATTGCTTACTATTTGCCGACAGAGGTCTTTCGAACAAATATATTGAGTTTAGCCCAGTTGAATTGGTCTATGGTCTTGAAGCACAGGGTCCATTAAAGTTGATGAAAGGAAGTTTCTTAGACATAGAGATGAATCCTTCATTGTTGGATTATGTGTCCAGATTTCTGGAAAGCTCGCAGGAGTGAGGCAGCATGGTGGCACGGTGGTTAGCACTGCTGCTTCACTGGGGCAGGGAGCCAGGTTTAATTCCAGCCTTGGCTAACTGTCTGTATGGAGTTTGCATGTTCTCCCCTGTCTGCATGGGTTTTCTCCGGGTGCTCCAGCTTCCCCCCATGGTCCAAATTTGTGCAGGTTAGGTGGATTGGTCATGGTCAAATTGTCCAGGTATGTTCAGGTTACGGTATACAATGATGGGGTGAATTTTCAGGGTTGAGAGAGTTCCCTGGGTTGGACCGGAGTATGGAGGGAGTCCCATACGGGTCTTGGTATTGGTGTTGAAATAGTTACGCTGAAACTAAAACTGATTTTATTTCTTCTAAACATTTCAGACTAACTATTAGCTGAGCACTTGCAGGAAAATCTGAAGTTATGATTTAAATCGTTGGGCGGGATTCATTGACCAACCCGCGCGGTGGCAGAAGCGGCCCACCAGCAGGATCTCTGGTCCCGCCGTTGTCAACAGGATTTCCCGTTGAATGTACCCCTCGTCGCCGGGAAATCGGAGGCCGGGGTGTGTCATGTCGGTGGGACCAGAATATCCCGCTGACATGAACGGTCGGTAATATCTGCTCATTTTTTCAGATGGTTCCCAACGCAATTGTCCAGGTAGATTTTAAAGAGCGAGTTGATGAAGGAGAGAGAAATGGTGAGGCCCAGTGCCGAAGAAAGAAAGTTCCAAAAGTTAGAGCCTCGATGGCTCGGCTGCCATTGGTGGCCTGAATGGAGTTGGGGAAGCTGCCAAAGTTTGAAGAATATCGAGTTCTCAGAGAGTTGTAGGGCTGGGAAGAGTTGCATAGAAAGAGCTACCGAAGAATTTGAGCACTGTGGTAGGAATTTTAAAATTGAACCATTGGTGAACTGGGAGCTAATGTAGGTTAACATGTACTGGGATGATGGATGCATGCAATCAGTACCTTCCTGTGCATTCATTATAATAGAGGTCACTTACCACTGCCCGAATTCCCAATCTATACTCCCACTACCTAATATTCTGTGTTGGAAGCACTAATTCATCAAACTGTATAATAGAATTTAGAGATCAATACTTTCTATGATTTTATGTGGTCTAGCCACTAAATTGGTTATCCATTGACAGTAATTAAGTTCAATCCAGTCCCACAGTGCTTCAGGCTGCATATGCCCAGACAGGCGCCGGAATGTGGCGACTAGGGGCTTTTCACAGTAACTTCATTGAAGCCTACTCGTGACAATAAGCGATTTTCATTTTCATTTTCATGCAGAAAAATGCATTTAGAAAATAAGAAAGATACAGAAACAGTAAATAACTTATTCAGTCTGGATTATATTGTTGAAGTAGTGACCAGAGGAAAGCTGTGCATTTCACATTGGATCTCCATCCCCATCTCCAACGATGATTAGGTCACTTTGTGGGTGAGTACACCTCCATGACAGGGCATGGAAAGATAAAGGACACGATTTTCCCACCACATTGTGCCCAGTGCCGATCCGGTTGCAGCGGATGAACTCCACGAGAGGCCCAAAACGGGCTTTGCGCCATGCGTCGAGCCAATTGTGAGTCACCAGACCCGCGACATCCAGTGCAATCTGGATCAAGCTCTTGCTGCGTGAATTGTGCCCAAAGATTCTTTTCAGCCCCTTTCGCTACCTCAAGACATCCAAAGAGCTTTATAGGAAATACTTTTGGTGCGTGGCCACTGTTGTAATGCTGGCAGCGGAGCAAGGTCTCAGATCCAGAAATGAATAACCAGGCAATTTGTTTGAGTGATGCTGGTTGACAGATAAACAGTGAGCAGGGAACTGCCAGGAACTCTCCTGTTGTTCTACGAATAATGCCTGGGGATCTTTCACAACTGGCTGAGAGAGCAGCAGTTTAACATCTCATTGAAAGATGGCACTTCAGACATTGCAACCTTCCCTCAGCACTGCACTCAACTTGAATTATTGGCTCAAGTTTTATGGAGTGGAGAATTAACCCACAACCTTTTGGCTCAGATGTAATTCTGAGCACAATAATTCCAAGCTGGCAGTAAACTGCATCTGTCCATTGTTATGATCCAGGGACAGATCCCCAAATGTTTGATATGATCCCATCAGGGACCAATAACGTTTTGTTTAAGGTGGGTAAAGTTTGATAGACAAGACACTTGCTAAGTGAAGAAAACCCCAAGATTTCACAGATTTTGAACAAACAAAATTAAACTTCACTATACAAGGTCTTATATTCTAACATTCAGAGTACAAAATACGTATATGTGAGTCAATGGCTAAATCCTGGTTGGATACACCACACTGCACAATAAATGGCAGGTGGAACCAAAGCAGGTTCCATGGATTTTTCAACAACTCACCCAGATGTCAGTAAACACTGTGTCACCAATCTCATCGGAACTCCATCAATCTCATGAGAATGTTCAGTCTTCATCTTTGCAGATCTCACTGAAGAAAGGTCTCCAAAAGACACTTTAACTCAGACGGCCTCAGCAATGTTTCAATCGCATCTCCCAAGGTTCTGTCCCCCTGGATTAACGAGCATGCACTCAACCCACAAGCACAACTTCAGCTCCTCGGTTGCGTTGTGTCGAACACTATTTCTCCAAAAGTGTACCTTTACCCCAACAGTTCACAGCACGTAGTCACCATCTTTTTTCACCTTCTTGGACCTTCAAGATTTTTCTGAGTCCTCTTTGATCGGCATGGCTTCTCCCGAGCCTTCACCACTTAAAGTCTGCCAAACAAAGCCCCTTTTCTGCTTGAAGCCTCTTTCTCGGTTCCTCTTTCTCCAGAACTCAATTGGGACCACACTTTGTCCCTCCCTATGACTCACATTTTTCACCACTCCTTGTCCCCTCTCCCTTTGGAAGCTCTACTTGTCCCCTGCCCGAGTCACCTGGCTGTGCTCTGTTCCCAGTCCCATAATCTTGATTTTCATGCCACCTTCCCTTTTACCCCGGCAGGTACTGAGCCCGTGTCCTTAACCCAAGAAATTAAAATGCTGAACTGTGCATGCACAGCTCACTCTATAGAAGCGCAGAAACTTCGATTCTGCCGGGATCTTGAATTCCTAGCCTCTGCTCTCACCAAGAAGCTAAGTTAGTTTTCGTAACGCCAATGATTTGGAACTCCTGCCCTGTGCAATTATTGTAAGGAACCTCTTTTAAATCCGTGTCTGGTCCTGGTTTTTATTTTTTAATTCCTGTCTAGCTGGCTGATGTTAAACTACAGTCTTTCAAATCCCCCCACCCCCGCTGCAAGCTGCTATTTGAACTGGCCCAAGGGAATTCCCCTCCGTGCAGTGTGCTGTGTGGCAGGGTCCCGTGATGTCATTTTGATAGTCTTGGCTGGCAGCCAATCAGCTCTTCTGGAATTCAGGGTCTTGTTCAATTCTCGATTGTTATTGGTGGAGCCCTTCACAAGCTTCTGAAAGGTTTTTGGAAAAGAAGGCAGCACACAGCAAGTTTAGACTCTCTTTATCACTTCTCTGCCTGCGATTTAAAATGCTTCCAGCCAACCTGTGAAAGTTCCACTGGAAGCTAAAGCAGATCTCTCTCAGCTGAGGACTTGTGACTAAGTACCTTCCTCTTTATGCAAAACCTAGGAGCTGTTGGCAAATAGTCATTTCTGTTCTGATTAAGCTCTGAATTCTCTCTCACCTGTTGAATTCTTCCTGAAGGTTCAAGATAAAGAAAAGGGCTGTTTGAAAATCCACTTAAATTCCCTCATGTTGAGAACTGTAGATTCAGCTCAGTGGGACTGATAGTCCACCTGGTGGACGCAAGCTAGAATTGCACAAACCTGAGGGGAATCATCAGTGTGAAAGCCCAGGTCATTGGACATGAAGGCGACTCCAGAGGAAGTCTTACAGCCTGAGAGTTCTTTCTGAAGGTAGATCCTAAATGATCCAAACCAACATCTCGTGGATGGAAAAGATCATCACCTACAAAGACCAAAACAGCAGCAGAGCAGAAACGCATCTCTCATTCCCAGTTTAATCCTTGTTATTTTTAACCTTTCCTACTCCCTATCATGTGTTTGTCTTGTGTGTGTGTCTGGGGGACGGTGGGACAGGGTTTGCCATTACATGTTTATCTCTTCTCTTGTTGTAAATAAACAGCCATATTTTGTGTTTCACGTACAAATCTGGTGCCTGTAAGTCATTGGAGCCAAGAATCCCACAAACATTACACAAATTATTGGTTAATTAATTTACCTTGGGACTCGGGGGTCTGTGGGGCTGGAATTGACCACGCACTCGCCCACGGGGTTGTAACACTATAATGTAAACTGCTTTTTGGTTTTGTTTCAAACAAAAACAATCAATACTTGCTCATCGTTGCTTGGCTTTCACAGCTAAGTCATAAAATGAGGATTAATCTTAAAAGTACTAATAAAATGAATCCCCGCAGAAACATTGAAACACATTCCTACAAGTAAATGTTTCAAAAGACACTCTCATATGATTAAGACACATATTCACTGCTCCCCTTTGTTTAGAGATTGAGCAGACACACAGAGATGTTTGAACCAGCCATACTTCCAGCCTGTGTAGTTTATTGAAAACAAATAAATATATTCAGCATAATTTAAAGCGTCAGTCAGCCAAGTCACTAAGAGATAGGCTGAATGTGTGATGTGGGAAGTAAAGACCTTTGAATGAGTTGTCTCTAAATTAGGCTCCGATTTTCAAATTCCAGGATATATTGGATTCATTTGGGAAGGCAACATGAGGGTCTTAGAAAAGAAAGTATGTTAGCCATGGTTAGTCAGAGGTTACTCATTGACTCACAGTTCAAATAACTAGAAAATAGATGCTCTGTGTAGAGACCTACAAAGGACCCCTGTTCCCCCCCGATGAACAGCCATGTACGAGCCTGCCAATCTTATAAAGAGATGGGTTTTCTTCCTTCTTAATAATGCGTTTCACAACTCCATTGTTTCTAGCAGAATTTGGAGGGCCATAATAATAGAATAGAATAGTACAGCACAGAACAGGCCCTTCGGCCCCCAATGTTGTGCCGAGCCATAATCACCCTACTCAAACCCACGTATCCACCCTATACCCAACAACCCCCCCCTTAACCTTACTTTTTTTTAGGACACTACGGGCAATTTAGCATGGCCAATCCACCTAACCCGCACATCTTTGGACTGTGGGAGGAAACCGGAGCACCCGGAGGAAACCCACGTACACAGGGGGAGGACGTGCAGACTCCACACAGACAGTGACCCAGCCGGGAATCGAACCTGGGACCCTGGAGCTGTGAAGCATTTATGCTAACCACCATGCTACCCTGCTGCCCCTGACTGAGGATACAACAGAATGAATCCTGGTCACATTTCTTCCCAGTTCTGCCAAAGGTTAATGAAACAAAGGAACAAAATCTCTGCCATTGCGCTGGTCTAACATAACTGCTTAATATGTTGCATCCAGGATTACAGCCGCGGAGGAGGGAAGAGAACTTCAACACAGATGAAAGATCAAACGTGTGACAAACCTTCTATGGTTTTAATTAAATTAGCCCCGTGCCCCCCACCCCCGAAAAACCCTAACCTCGTGAAAGTCGACCAATTATAACTTCATAAATCGTAAATAATTTGAAGAGAAAAAAAATTAATTGAACCAGCAACAAACTAGCATTGTCATAAATACTTATATATACCTGTGTGTCAGCGAGCCTTTGATTATGGAGCAAAGCAAACATTCTATCCTATGGGACTTGTGGTAAATATTTTGATACCAAAAAGGTATTCATGTGGATAATTATATCAGTGCTTTACTTTTAAATCTACTCCGTGCATGTGCAGGTTAGATACCGTTTCAAATTCAGTATCTCTAAATGCTTTCCTTGGATGTCGGACACCCGGGGGAAATCTCTCTGTGACACTGTCTCCAGCTGCAAAGCTTGTTACCATCTCAAAACCAAACACGCTTCACTCGAGCCATGTTTAACATTTCATTTCCCTGCAGTGTCACAAAACACAAACCCCAAGCAGCTTGTGTGCTCGTTCCCCTAAATCCAGTGACTTTTGTTTCTCAAGGTCTTTTTTTTCTTGCGAAGGTGATTAACTTTGGACCCATCTGCCATGTGGGGGAGCCAGTGAAAATTGCATTACATAAGAGCCACCAGTTCAGCCTTACGTCTTCAACACGTGGGATGATTGCTCAGTCAGAGACTAGGACTCAGGGAAAGATAGAGGAGCAGGCGTGCAGTAGTACAAAAGATCCAGATAATAAAGGCTCAGCAATTTCTCAAGTGGTAAGTGGCAAGATTTAAATAGCAACCCGTACAAAAGTCTTAAAAGATGCTGATATTGTAAAAACAATTAAGAGCATAAAATAGGTAGTAAAACATGCATGTCAGAAAATATACAAAGTAAAATGTAGTGTTATAGTTTTTAGACATTTTTGCTAGTCAGATGTTGAAAGAATTACTATTCCACTGAAATATAAAACTGATTTACTGTGCAGTGAGAATGCACTACAAGATTCACTATTATTGTAATACTGTTAAATTTATATTTAAACTTATGGACGTAAGCTTTCCTATCCTGCTGGGATACATAATATACTTATATTTACATCATAATTAGTCAGATTTACTGCTCTGGTTACATAATGCATATTGAGATTAATTGAACATAAGGATATTTTTACTGAGTTTCTGTTTTTAATAGTTATTTCTAATCAGCTTGTATGATTTTAATGTATACATTGCCAGGCCTATTTGTGAACAATCACGGTTGCCAATAATATAGGGCAGATGCTCAATTTATTCATCGGGCATTTCAAAAGGTTAATCCTACGGTTTAAAAAACGCCAACTGACAGTGCTAAGCATGCGTTTGCTATTACTGGTAGCAGGAGTCTCGAGTCTTTGTTTGGTTTCATGCAGAGTTGCTGCCTGGTGTGTGGTTCATTTTTTTAACTTCACTTTCTCGCAGACCGGTAGTGAGATGTGCAAATAGCTGTACTGAAATGGGAAAAAGCACGATTGAGTTCACCAAAATAAAAAGCAAAAGAATTGTCTGAATT
Source organism: Scyliorhinus canicula (assembly GCF_902713615.1). NCBI lineage: Eukaryota > Metazoa > Chordata > Chondrichthyes > Carcharhiniformes > Scyliorhinidae > Scyliorhinus > Scyliorhinus canicula. The sequence goes on along the minus strand of NC_052164.1, from coordinate 21,510,240 downwards.
TTGCAAAACAGAGATGAGCTTTTGTAAATAAGATTAACTGGTGATAGAGACCCGACTGATCTACCATGCTGGGAAGAATCCATTTGTCAATAAATAGCAGGCAGCTTTTGGAATGACTGCCTGATCCACACTTCCAATTTGACATTCCAGCAATTTACCCACATTGTGTTGCTCCAGGCTATTAAACAGGAAAATTGTCTCTCTTGCTGCAATTAGCTCTGGAGGTCTTTCGGCTTTTATTTTCTGTCTTCACTCTGGCTTTCTGTGCCAATCTTGATCTGCATGGATCTTGGATGTTTATTCTCCTAGTTTTATCATGTTTTCACTCTCGCCTTCTTTTGGCAGCCTTTTCATCACTCAAGTGTGACTTCCTTAGAAACCCTGCAGTGCAGAAGGAGGCCATTCGGCCCATCGAGTCTACACCAACCCTCCGAAACAGCACCCCACCTAGGTCTACTCGGTGTCCTATCCCCATAACCCCGTAACCCCCCCCACATAACGTGCACATCTTTGAATATTAACAGGCAATTTAACATGGCCAATCCACCTAACCACATCTTTGGACTGTGGGAGGAAACCGGAGCACCCGGTGGAAACCCACGCAGACACGGTGAGAACATGCAAACTCCACACAAAAACAGCCACCTAAGGCCGGAATCAAACCCAGGCCCTTGGCGTTGTGAGGCAGCAGTGCTAACCACTGTGCCACCGTGCCGCCTATCTCATTATTTCAGTCTACTTTCTCAAACGGCAGTTTCTTGTCCTCTCTGACTGGTGCTCAAATCCTTTCCCACTCTGTGACTATTATCTTACTCATTAAAATTGAAAATGGGAGGCTCTTACTTGTAAGAGAAGAGGAAAGCATAAGATGTTGAGGTGTGGAGGAAGGAGCAGTGGACCTGTTCTTCGGTAGATCACCACTACATATCCATAACTCCATTTCTCACCTTTTGTCCCTTCACTCTCTGTAGATGTTTCCGATTCACATTCTGCTTTTGCATATTTTCTGTATGACTTCCTTGCTTTCTGTCTAAAAGTCACCCATTCTTTACATACCTCACACAAAGGGTTTGATTTTCAACCCGCTGTCAGGAAGCTGAAGCTCGGTTCATTTCTTTGCCGCAGAAGGCTGTGAATTCACTGAGTGTCTTTACGACAGAGATAGATAGGTTCTTGATTAATAAGGGGATTGGGGTTATGGGGAGAAGGCAGGAGAATGGGGATGAGAAAAATATCAGCCATGATTGAATGGCGGAGCAGACTCAATGGGCCAAGTGGCCTAATTCTGCTCCTACGTTTTATGGTCTTATTTCCACATCCTGACTGCAGGCCATACCTGCGTCAGTCATACAACTTAATCTTCAAATGCAGGTACCGTAACTAGACCGGAAGTGAGCTGGATGCCCAGAAAGTGATGGTGCACTTTTCCAGGAGGTGAGAACTGACTGTTACTTACCGATCATGCAACAAGGATTGCTAAAACAATCATGTGCATTCTTTATTTGAAAATAAAACTATATACATACAATGGCAACTGGGAGGCTCTGTAGACACATCTGATCTGTAGGACTGTTGCTGTATTTTGCCTTCAGAGTCATGGGATTATACAGCTAATCAGGTTTTGTGGTTACCAATGGCGCACAGCAGTTTAAGATACACCTTCTTGAAAGTACGTGTACCTCGTATCACAATACTGACTGACGAGCATGATTCTCAAAGGCCGATGGCAGCCATGATGGGGTCTGCATGTGTCTGCCTCTTAGGAGAGAGAAGATAGGATATCAAAATGTCAGCAGTCTCACTGACCATGGCATCGACCAAGCAGCCAACTGGGGGTGGCACCGTGGCACAGTGGTGCCTCACAGTGCTCGGCACCCGGGTTCGATTCTGGCCTTGGGTCACTGTCTGCGTGGAGCTTGCACGTTCTCCCCTTGTCTGCGGGGGTTTCCTCCGGGTGCTCCGGTTTCCTCCCAGAGTCCAAAGGATGCGCGGGTCAGGTGGATTGGCCATCATCAATGTGTGGGGTTATGGGGATATGGTAGGGGAGTGGGTTTGGGTAGAGTGCTCTCTCGGAGGGTTGGAGTAGACTGAATGGCCCGAATATCCTCCTTCTGCACTGTAGGGATTCTATGGAAAACATACTGTGCCTGATTTCTCACAAAAGCTGCCAGTGTCAAAAACCTTTCCTCATAGGGAAAAAAGAAATACTTAATTGCTCTCCTGCACTGAACCTGACAGCTGGGCACCAGACTGTTCAGGTTTGGTGAACTTTGCTTTGAAAATTACCTTCTGGCCTTTGACAGACCATTAACAAAATTTAATGGGCAGTTAATTGGAGGCGAGCAGTTTCCTGGATCCTCCCCCATCAACTACACTTTGAAAATGCTTTTGCATCCCAGAGGTATCAGCACCCTGCCACGCTATCCGGGAGTACTATTTTCAGAACACACCCACACATGTTCGTGCCCCCACAGAAATCCCAGCAATAATCTTTCACAGTAAGAAAATAAATCATTCCGTATTTCAAAGCCATCACAGATAATTAATTATACTATATTTGCATATTTCCAGTCTTAGCTCACGAGGTACTCCTGATACACATTGTTTCACAGCTGCAGAGTGAATTGTTTTATATTTGTCGCCTTCTCTCAGAAAAAGTATTTTTCCTATATTTACGATTTGGCGACATTTTAAGGTCCAAGTGAAGCCCTATCGAAAGCAACATCTATGAGTGGCAGTCTGGGATATCAGCCAGGCAGTGGGAAGATGAGTGAGGAGCAAGCTTCCCACACAAGGGAACGTCGATAGGGTCCGGAGCTGTATAATCACCACATAACATGAGGGACGTTAGTCAGGCTCAAGGATACCTCAGGCAGCGAGGACGAGGATGGGATGAGATCTGGCATTCCTCCACTATTATAAATGGAACTTCAGCAGAGATTTTCAATGAAGCAATGGCTTTCTAACCAGGAGGTTGGAATCAAGCCTGTCTCAGGCCGCTATCCGATAGTGTAGTCTTCAGCATATTTGTAAAAACATTGGTCAGATTGCAGACCAAGTTATACATAGAGCTGTGAATTGCACAGAGTTAAATGGGGCTTTCTGCATCTCAATAATAATAATCTTTATTGCTGTCACAAGTAGGCTTACATTCACACTGCAATGAGGTTGCTGTGAAAACCCCTAGTCGCCGCACTCCGGCGCCTGTTCGGGTACACGGAGGGAGAACTTAGAATGTCCAATTCACTTAACAGCATGTATTTCGGGACTTGTGCGAGGAAACCAGAGCACCCAGAGGAAATCCCTGCAGACACGGGGAGAACGTGCACAGACAGTGACCCAAGTCAGGAATCGAACCTGGGACCCTGGCGCTGTGAACAACAGTGTGTACTACTTACCACATGTCTACCTTTTAATGTTGGGGGAGACTGGAGTTAGCCTTGCTCTAGCATTAAAATCAATAAGTAGAGAGACTGTAAAGATGATTTTAACACTTTAGATTGTGGCCTCAGTTAAATTATGAGACTAATCTACAAGATGCTGGGCGATAAGTTCTTTACGTCCCAGTTTCAGGCTCGAGGAGGCACACAACTTTTGTGGTGCCTTCTCGTCAAAATGATTTCAGTCTGCAGCCCCACGGGGCTGAATGTGCGGTCGACTGGCTGCACACCCAACAGTGGGGGGGCGGGGGGCGGGAGGGGGGGGGGCAGCAACAGGTATGGTGAGCATGAAACATGTAGCCCACACCTCGGAAAGGAAGTCTGCCTCTTTTAGGGAACGGCACAGTTACCCCACAAAAGCTGCTGCAGTCAGTCTGGGGAAGACAGGGATTTAAGAAGAAGCAGACCAAATGGAGCAACTGACGAGATAGAAAACCCCCCGGGTCTTGATGCGGCACCAACCACATTAGTCCAGCAGAAGGGAAAAAGGAGATATGTTACGTTTCAGCAGTGGGACAGAAGGCATATCCTAAGAAAGGAATGGGAGCAGCTAGTCAAGGAAGTCACTTCCTGCTTCCTAGTTCCGACGACATGTCCGCCGTGCTGGAAGAAGTTCAATGGTTTCACACGGGTAGTCAGGGTTAATGCATGCATCCTTACTTAATATCTCCTGCCCATACCATCAACTCATATCATCAATGCACCTCCCCCCACCCCTGCTTTGCTTTTGTGAGGTCCGAGTGAAATCATCAACCTGTTACCCCAAGTTATACTGCCACAGTTACATGGACAAGCATCTGGAAATGCTTTGAATTGGAAAGCTTGTGTAATGCAACTTCAGTCTTAATTGCCAGCAACGCTTTAATTAGTTGTTTGGTAGTACAGAATTTGAGTATTGCTGAAAAAAGCAATACGTCAAAGTTTTCCGTCTTGCACTCATCAGGTTCCTTCACAAGAATACCAATATAAAGGGTAAACAGCAAATTATACTGTACGAAAAGACAATACTGATTGGTTGGCAAATTTTTAAAAAAAAATAAATTTAGATTACCCAATTATTTTTTCCAATTAATGGGCAATTTAGCATGGCCAACCCACCTACCTTGCACATTTTTGGGTTATGGGGACGAAACCCACGCAGACACGGGGAGAATGTGCAAACTCCACACGGACAGTGACCCAGAGCCGGGATCGAACCTGGGACCTCAGCGCCGTGAGGCGGGTGTGCTAACCACTAGGCCACCATGCTGCCCTTTGGTTGGCAAATTAACTCTAATCGGTAGGCAAAGTAAGAAGTCTCACAAGACCAGGTTAAAGTTCAACAGGTTTATTTGGAATCACAAGCTGATGAAGGAGCAGCACTCTGAAAGCTTGTGATTTCAAACAGACCTGTTAGACTTTAATCTGGTGTTATGAGACTTCTTACTGTGCCCACCTTAGTCCAGTGCAGCATCTCCACATCATGGTTAATTGGTAGAGGCATTGCCATGGAGAATGCACCAGTTGACGGTGACTAACGAACAACTGCAAAGGATTTTTAAAAGTATAAACCAGGCATCTTGACCCTGATTGGTCAATGTATTGCCCTTGGAAATGAATTAGTAAATTGCAAATAATTTAAGATTGTCAGCCGGGCTCACAGTGTGGGCATTTGTACGTACTTGGAGCTACATATATTAATATACAAGTTCCTGTTCATTGCAGAGAGATAGAACACCTAGACACATTGGGCGGGATTCACTCACCCCGCGACCGGACCGGAGAATCACCGGGACCAGCGTGAATTGCGCCACACCGCCCTGACGCCGGTCCACCGATTCTCCGGAGGGCAGAGAAACGGCGCCATTGGCACCGGCGCGTACGGTGTGGCGGCGGTCGGGGGCCGCTCTAGGGCCCCCCCCCCCGGCGATTCTCGGCCCGGAATGGGCCGAGCGGCCACGCCAAAAAAGCTAAGTCCCACCGGCGCCGTTCACACCTGATCTTAGCTGGCGGGACCTCGGCGTAGATGCATCCGGGAGCGGCCTGGTGGTGGTGGTGGGGGGGTGGGGGGTTCCGGCCCCAGTGGGGGGCCTCCGCTGTGGCCTGGCCCGCGATCGGGGCCTACCGATCGGCGGGCTGGCCTCTCGGGCTGGGGGCCTCTTTTGTTCTGCGCTGGCCCCTGTAGCCCTACGCCATGTTGCGTTGGGGCTGGCGCGGAGAAGGGAGCCACTGCGCACGCGTGGCAATTGCGCCGGTCCCACTGCGCATGCGCGCGTTGGCACCGGTGCCACTGCGCATCTGCAGACCCGCAGCACCTATCTGACACCAGGTATCGGCAGCCGGAGTGGCGTGGGGTGCTCCAGTGCCGTGCTGGCCCTCTGTAGCGGTCAGAATTTCTGCCCCTGGGGGCATGTTGACGCCGTCGAGAAACGCAATGGCGTTTACGACGGCGTCAACACTTAGCCTCAGGATCACAGAATCCCGCCCATTGGACCTGGTTCAGCTAATCAAAATAAGTAACAGCCATTCACTTGTTCATTCCTTAGGACAATTCTTAGAGATAGAGGTACTGGAGCGGGAGGGTGTTCACCTCATGGGTGAAACTCCTGGACAACGTCCCCAAAGCGAGCGTTCGGATCAACAACGCCAGCTCAGAATACTTGCAGCTGCACAGAGGCACAAGGCAGGGATGCCTACTGTCCCCGCTCCTGTTCGCCCTGGCAATCGAACCACTGGCGATCGCTCTGTGAGATGCGAAAGATTGGAAGGGCATCTGAATAGAAGGCGAGAACACAGAGTTTCACTACATGTGGATGACTTCCTCCTCTGCATCTCAGACCCCCAGAACGGCCTGAAAGTAATCATGAAGCTCCTGGAAGAGTTTGGAGCCTTCTCAGGCTACAAACTCAATCTGGGCAAGAGCGAGGCATTCCTGGTGAACCCGAATCGAATAGGGGAGGGACGGAGCTGGTGGATCTAATATTCAAACCAGCCAAAAGCAAATTCTGCTCCTTGGGGATCCAGATAGCCCATGAATGGACACAAATTCACAAGTGGAACCTGACCAGTCTGGTAGAGGAAGTTAAAAAGGACCTACAGAGATAAGATGCACTCCCATTCTCCCTTGCGGGGTGGATGCAGATGATAAAGATGAATGTACTGCCGAGGTTCCTCTTCGTGTTCAGATCCATACCGATCTTCATCCCCAAGGCCTTTTTCCAAGGGATGGACAAAATGATGATGGCGTTTGTGTTGGGGAGGGGGAGGGAGGACCCAAGAAGGTTCAAGACTATACTGCCGAGAAGAAGAAACATGGGCGGCCTGGCTCTTCCGAACCTGCAATACTACCACTGGGCAGCCGTAGCTGAGAGAGTGAGGGGATGGATGAGAGAACTGAAAATGGAATGGGTGAGGCTGGAAGAGTCCTCCTGCAAGGGAACGGCCCTCCGAGCCCTCGCCATGGCAGCACTCCCTTCCCCTCTGGCAAAATATACATCCTGCCCAGTGGTGGTAGCCACATTAAGACATGGAGACAAATGCGACAAGGTTTCTGTACAACCAGATGTCCTGCATGGTCTCCCCATCTGCAGTAACCACAAATTCCCGCCAGCCATGCAAGACGTCACTCTTAAGAAGTGGAAACAGGACAGGTGGTTCTTTAGAGGTCCGGGACTTTTACATGGGGGACAGACTTGCAACCCTAGACGAACTAACAGAATAGACAGGACTTACAAATCAAAAACTTTCTCTGCAAGGAGTTAACGAGGTATGCCAGGGCCCTGAGAGACACATTGCTGGAGGAACCGCTGGATGCAGACAGTAGGAAGTAGGGAACTGTGGGGACATGTACAGATAACTTTTGGAAAGAGAGAGAACACCATTAGGCAGGGCAAGACAGAAATGGGAGGATGAACCTGGGATGGAAGTCGGGTGGGGACTCTGGAGAGAAGCACTAAGTAGGACCAACTCCACCATCTCCTGCGCAAGGCTAAGCCTCATGTAGTTTAAAGTGGTGCACAGAACACACCTAACCAGAACTGGAATGAACAGGTTCTTCCTGGAGTTGAAGGATAAATGTGAACGGTGCCAGGGAGGCCCGGCCAGCCATGTCCACATCTTCTGGGCCTGCCCCAGACTTGTCGGATTCTGGCCAGCCATCTTCGAGGTGATGTCCAAGGTTGTAGGGGTGAGGGTGGAGCCGTGCCCAAGAATGGCAGTCTTCCGGGTATCGGACCGGCCAGAAATACATATGGTGGAAGAGGGCTGATGCCCTAGATTTTGCTTCGTTAATCGCATGTCGGAGAATCCTGCTCAGCTGGCGATCAGCAGCACCACCCACAGCTGGCAGAGCTGTCAGAATTTCCCCGTTTGGAGAAGAGCAAGTACGTTATCTGAGGGTAGGAAGAGGGCTTCCACAAAATGTGGGGGCTATTCATCAGCCTGTTCCAAAACCTGTTTGAAGACAATAGTGATTAGGAAGAAGGCGGGGGGGGGATGGGGGGGGGGGGGGGGGGGGGGGGGGACACCAATGAGGCAGACAAGAGCGTACAGAACAGAAAGGGACAGTGGGGGGGAGGGGCGTGGAGGCAAGGAAGTAACCCAGCAAAGTATCAGGAAAGAACATGGAAGAAGAGTGAGGGGGGGGAGGGCGCAGAGAGCGTGTGTGTGTCGTCGTCCGTCCTGTCCCCCCACCCAGCAAAGCAAAAAACACAAACTGAAGGAAATAATTATAACAAAGCAACAACCAAGACAAAAGGTGGGGCCAGGATGGAATCAGACTATCGGGGGGGGGGGGGGGGGGGGCAAGGAAAGGGGGAGGGCCGATATATCTAATTGTTAAACTGTCAAAAGTGGAAAATGTTTTTAAAAATTAAAGAATGGGGAGGGGGGTGCAGTTGGGATTAGGAAGCAAATTTCGTGACAGGGAGTGAAGAAAATGTCTTCCCGCTTGACAAAAACTGCTGCTCACTCAACACCACAGCCAGCATGTGGCAAATAAGAGACAATGGGGCTGGTGGAGAGAGGTGGAGGTGAGCAGCTATTGGAATCTAACATTGTTCAGCTGATTTAGCATAGTGGGCTAAACAGCTGGCTTGTAGTGCAGAACAATGGCAGCAGTGCGGGTTCAATTCCCGTCCTTGCCTCCTGGAACAGTCACCGGAAAGTGGTGACTAGGGGCTTTCAGTAACTTCATTGAAGCCTACTTGTGACAATAAGTTATTATTATTATATCTCCCTCCAAATCATTACTGCATCAGATTGGTGATGAAGGGTTAAAATAGTTTCCTTTGGGAGTATCTGCAGCAAAGTCGTAGCTCGATGTATGTCATCAATAATTTCACAATAAACTTCGGACAGAGAAAATCACAAGGCAGTTCATTAAATAAATTTATTTTAAGAATAAATAGAAATCAATGGGGAAACAATTAAAATTTCATCCCAATTGCTACAGGTTTTTATTTATTTTAATTTGGTAAATCATTGCTGATAGACAGCAGTAATTGGCTGCAATATTGGAGTCTAATTTGAAAATTTGCAACATCATTTGATTTCATTACAGCATTGCCACCGTCTAGTCCCTATTTGTTTCATGATCATGTGTTCCAGTTTCAAAAGTTATTAAGAATTGTAAAGCAATTTAACTGTGGTAGAGAAAATACATTTAACAGTGGAATTCTAAGCACAGCTGCCTCACGGTGCCGAGATCCCAGGATCAATCCCGGCTCTGGGTCGCTGCCCGTGTGGAGTTTGCGCATTCTCCCCATGTTTACGTGGGTTTCATAGAACATAGAACAGTACAGCACAGAACAGGCCCTTCGGCCCTCGATGTTGTGCCGAGCAATGATCACCCTACTCAAACCCACGTATCCACCCTATACCCGTAACCCAACAACCCCCCCCCTTAACCTTACTTTTTTTTAGGACACTACAGGCAATTTAGCATGGCCAATCCACCTGTGGGAGGAAACCGGAGCACCCGGAGGAAACCCACGCACACACGGGGAGGACGTGCAGACTCCACACAAACAGTGACCCAGCCGGGAATCGAACCTGGGACCCTGGAGCTGTGAAGCATTTATGCTAACCACCATGCTACCGTGGATGTTATCACAGAGCACCTTCCGGTGCCGCTTGGCTCCTCCTTTCCCCAACCCTTTGCCGCCTTTGCCGCGTCCCGACATCCTGCACGATCACAGCCAAGTTTGGGTTTCAACCCAAAGATGCGTAGGGTAGGTGGATTGGCCTGCTAAATTGGAAAAAATGAATCAGGTACTCTAAATTTATTTTAAAAAAACAGTGGAACCCCAGAGTTGAAAGAAACAGTTTGCTAAATCCCAGTTAAAATATTGGTCCCAATTATAATATTAGTTACCTTCGAGATCAAAACAATGGAAAGTTGCCCTCCCCAAGTGAAGCAATCGGCTTCTGACTTCGCCAAAAAGTCAATTGACTGATTCCTGTTCAAAGGAATAGCGGAATGATTGATAGAAACTCTTGGGGAGGATTTAGCCTAGTTGCTAGGACAGCGATTAAACAGTATGTGGGAAGGTTTCCTCCAGACACTAATTCCTATTCACGATTTTGCTGGAGGCGCCTATCAAAAGAGGTAGTACTTGTGGATGATCTTGTTGTGAACATGAAGGAAATCAGCAAAAACCTGAGTGCGATTAATGGAACAATAATATCGTGGCCTCACAATGTTCTGATAAGAGAGAAAATGGATATTGTAAATGCCAATTACCAATGAACTGCCGGCTAACCAAAGTCAACCACAACTGGCCTCATAAAAAAAACACCAACCCCAAATGTAATTGATTCATGCAACAGGACTTCCACAGTCATTTTTCCAGAAGCGTGCTCTGAGCTAGTAATTATTTTTTTTAAAAACCTATTTTGTTCAGGTCTGTTTAATTTTCTGGTGTTCTGGTTGAACCACTTGCTGATAAACATCGGGATGTGTAATGGTTGATTAATAATTGAGTGAAGTGTATTGTTTTTAAGCAAAATAGGGGCAGGGAATTTGGGTCGCACCACAGGAATATTAAAATAACAGTGCTGAGCCCAGAACATGCTTGACTTCTGTGAACAAATAAATAAAGTATTATAATGAGACCCTCAAACTACAGTTGAGGCCAGCACCAATACGCGTAGAGGAAAATTGAAAAGGTTTTTCTTCTGCTTATTTCAGCATAAACTGAAATCCACTGCTGTTTGGATCATTTATTTTAAATATGCATTAATACTTAAGAAATTATATTTAGACAAAAATTTAAAACCCGGGTTTTATAGCGTTTATCTCCGAGACGAAGATAAACTGTCTCTTGGCAGTTGAGGCCCTGCAGTGATCAAAGGTTTTTTAAAAAAAAACAGACATGTCAGGAGCTGTGATTTTGCATTCCAGGCTCCAGTGGAAGATGCTCCAAGACTTTCCTGCTTTATCAGCTACAACTGTTCACCAGGCAAAGGCACAATAAGTAGGCCCACTTTGCACTACTCGACAGCACTGCTCCCACCGTCACCAACCCGCCACCCACTCACAGCAGGTCAGTCGAGCAACAGAAGCAATAATGACGCCCTTTTTTCAGGATGTGGGAGTGGTGGGGTGGGGAGGGGCATCGCTTACCAGCGCTGAGGGTTCATCAGAAAAGGTTACATTTTTCAAAACCGAAACTCTCAAAACAGTGCGGCATTTTGGGAATACCTATTGGAGGACTAATCATAGAATTTACAGTGCAGAAGGAGGCCATTTGGCCCATCGAGTCTGCACCTGCCCTTGGAAAGAGCACCCCTCCCAAGCCCACACTTCCACCCTATCGCCGTAACCCAGTAACTCCACCCAACCTTTTTGGACACCGAGGGCAATTTAGCATGGTCAATCCACCTAACCTGCACATCTTTGGACTGTGGGAGGAAACCGGAGCACCTGGAAGAAACTAATGCAGGCACGGGGAGAATGTGAAAACTCCACACAGACAGTGACTCAAGCCTGGAATCTAACCTGGGACCCTGGAGCTGCAGCTGTGCGAACCACTGTGCTACCATGCCGCCCTAATGTTCAGTAATTTCTGTGTAAAATATAATTAAATGTTGCTGAAAGATGACCCTTCAAGCCTGAGGCTCCAGTGCAATACTGAGGGAGTGCTGCACGGTTGGAAGTGCCATCATTCAGATGAGGCATCAAACTGAGGCGCCATCTGCCCCCTAAGGTGGACATGAAAGAACATATGGCATTGTTACCCCTGATGTCTGGACCATCAATCCACATCAAATAAACAGATTAACTGGTCATTAAAACAAACATGTGGGAGCTTGCTGTGCTGAATTTGGCTGTTATATCTCTTACATTACAACAGCAGTGGCAATATATCAGCAAAGTACCTCATCAGCTGTAAAGTGCTTTCGGATGTCTGAATGTCATGAAAGGCACTATATACATGCCAGTTTAAACTCAATGAATGAAGAACGTTAGGGGCCATCTGTGAGCGCAATTTACCGGGGAAAAGCAGCCCCATTTTAGGCACGTTTAGTGGGTTGTTTCTTGGTGTCTGCAGCAACTAGAACTACCCCGCTATCAAACGGGACTCTTTTTTTTTTAAGTTCAGCTCTTCAGGACAGGAAGAGATCGGGGCAGCATTTCTGGATTGGCCACCTAAATTGCCCTGAGTGTCGAAAAGGGGAGGTGAGATAATCGGGTGGGGCGTGGGCCCAGATAGGGTCCTCCTTTGGAGGGTTGCGGCAGACTAGATGGGCTGAATGGCCTCCTTCTGCACTGAAGGGATTCTATGATGATTAAATGTGAGGGCAAGAGTCAAAAACAAAAGAGTAAGAAAAAGATCAGGCAGAACGCGTATATCCAAAACGGCAGTGTGAACATATTGTAGGCAATGCCTTTGAAGTGACAACATTAATGAGTTGAGCAGCCAACCAGCTTTAGTTCCACAGAGGAAAGTGTTTGATGTGGTAAAACACTAGGGTCAAGAATGGTCAAAAGAAATTGACCTGCATTCCTGTGGTGCTAACATTTCTTCTGTTATAGAATCATAGAAAACAGGTGCAGGAATAGGCCATTCGGCCCTTGAGGCCGACACCACCATTCAATATGATCATGGCTGATCATGCAAATTCAGTATCCCACTCCCGCTTTCTCTACATACCCCTTGATTCCTTTAGCCGCAAGGACCACGTCCAGCACCCTCTTGAATATATCCAACGAACTGGTCCCAACAGCTTTCTGTGGTAGAGAATTCCACAAGTTCATAATTCTCTGAGAGAAGTTCTTCCTCATCTCAGTCCTGAATGGCTTACCCCACATTCTTAGGCTGTGACCCCTGGTTCTGGACATCCCCAACATCGGGAACATTCTTCCCACATCTAGCCTGTCCAGTCCCATCAGGATATCGTCTGTTCCTATGAGATCCCCTCTCATTCTTCTAAACTCCAGTGAGTACAAGCCCAGTCGATCCAGTCTTTCTTCATATCTCAGACCTGCCATCCCGGGAATTAGTCTGGTGAACCTTCGCTGGACACTCTCAATAGCAAGAATGTCCTTCCTCAAACTAGGAGACCAAAAACTGCACACAGTACTTACGGTGTGGCCTCATCAAGGCCCTGTATAACTGCAGCAAGACATTTAATTATTATCAAAATGATTATTTAATACATAAAACCAACTCCACCATTTGAAGAAAAGACCATTTTGACATGACGTTGTCACTTAAAGGGAAAGTCTAGCATTTATACAACATCTTTCATGAATGATCTCAAATTCCCAATGTGCTTCACAGCCGATTATGTACAATTTAAGGGTAGTCGCTGCTGGAATGTGTGAAAAGTACAGCCAATTTTCATACAGCACAATCACCTGTCATAAAGGCCAGATAGTCTGTGTTCAGGTGTTGTTTGAGGGGTTGATGTTACCCAAGACTCCATTGAGAACTCCCCTGCCCTTCTTCAAAACAGTGACATGACATCTTTTACATTCACCTGTGAGGACTTTAATTTAGGCAGGAATTCTTTGGCCGTTCACTGGCGGTGTGATTCTCTGGTCCCGTCGGCAGCGCAACCTGGCCCATGGGTTTCCCGGCGGCGTAGGGTGACTTCAATGGGAAATCCCATTGACAGCGACAGGAGTGGAGAATCCCACCGCCAGCGAAAGGTGTGCCACCTCCCGCCGCCGAGAAACACGCAGCTGGGAGGCCGAAGAATCCCGCTCTTAATCTCTCATCCAAAAGTCAGCACATGTGACAGGACAGCACTCCTTCAGCTTGGTGTCAACATATTTTTTATGCTGAAATCGCTGGAGTGGGCCCAGAGGCCATAACCCTTTGACTCCGGTGTGAGAGTTCTATCACCGAGTCAAGCCTGATCCTATTTTACTCAAATGTTTGTGAAAGACACGTGAATAGAGTCACTGTTGATACCTGTAAAGAAAGAAGGTCAGATAGTTGGCCAGAGTCCACAAAGATCAATTGAAGTGAGGCACCGCCCATTCTGATCTTAATTGGAGTTATCACCGATGACAAAATATGGGAGAATTAGCACTGCTGCCTCACTGCGCCGAGGACCTGGGTTCAATTCTGGCCCTGTATGTGTGGAGTTTGCACATTCTCCCCGTGTCTGCATGGGTCTCACCCCCACAACACAAAGATGTGCGGAGCAGGTGGATGGACCACGCTAAATTGCCCCTTAATTGAAAAAAAGAAAATATGGGAGAAGTAATTCTTGACTGTAGGCACAATAGAACTGTAACATAAAAGCACATTACTCCAGATGCTGGAATCTAAAACAAAAACAGAAAATGGTGGGCCATCACAGCAGGTCTGACAGCATCTGCGGAGAGAGAACAGAGCTAATATTAAGGACAGCACGGTAGCATAGTGGTTAGCGCAATTGCTTCACAGCTCCCAGGTTCGATTCCCGGCTTGGGTCACTGTCTGTGCGGAGTCTGCACGTTATCCCCGTGTGTGCGTGGGTTTCCTCCGGGTGCTCCGGTTTCCTCCCACGGTCCAAAGATGTGCAGGTTAGTTGGATTGGCCGTGCTAAATTGCCTTTAGTGTTCAAAATTGGGTAGGGTTACTGGGTTATGGGGATAGGGTGGAGGTGTGGGCTTGGGTAGTGTGCTTTTTCCGACAGCCGGTGCAGACTCGATGGGCCGAATGGCCTCCTTCTGCACTGTAAATTCTATAATAATAATTTCAATTCTGAATGACTCTGTGTCAAAGCTGGAGAGAACTGGAAATAGGGTCATATTTATACTATGGTGGGAGGAGGGGCGTGGAGTGGTGGGGTTGGATAGGGGACCAGCGACAGGTGGAGATAGGAAAAGATGTCGAAGACGAAGACAAAATGAATGTAAATAGGGGTGATTAAGGCTAAGAAGGCTGCTGATAGTGACATATAAATAAATCAAAATGCGTGAATGGCAGAATAAAGTTGAACAGTGTGTCAAAGGGCAACTAGGAACAGTTGGCCCAAGTAGAGTGGGGGGAGGGGAGGAACACTGGAGGGAAGAACAGATCAATGGAAGAAATTAAAATTAAAATAAATCGATAGAAATACAAATGGGATGAAGGTAAAGAATAGAGTTCACAGTCTGAAGTTGTTGAACTCAATGTTAAGTTCGGAAGGTTAGAACGTGCCTAATCGGAAGATGAGGTGTTGTTCCTCCAGTTGCGCTGGGCTTCACTGGGACATTGCAGCAGGCCGAGGGCGGACATGTGGACGTGAGAGCAGAACGATGAGTTGACAAGGCAGTGCTCTCAGTGTGGTCTACTCTACAATTGACAGATTAAACGTAGACTGGGTGACCGCTCTGCAGAACAACTTCGGACCATCCACAAGAAGGACCCAGACATGCCTGTCGCTTGCCATTTCGACTCACCATCTGCTGCCACGTCCACATGTCTGTCCTCGGCCTTGTCTTCTGTCCTCGACATCTTTGCCTTTCTCCACCTATCGCTGACCCCTATACAACCCCACTGCTCCACAAGCGTGCAACCCCCCCCCCCTCTACACTATAAATCTGACCCCATTTACATTCTCTAATTATTTTGTTCAAAAATCTTTTTATTGGCACATTCAAAGTTATGTACATTGCCGGATCCCCCCGTGCCCCCCGAGGACTCACCTAGCCGGCCTACAAACCAGGTCCCGCTGTGATGGACCATGTCCATTTCATGTCAGCGGGACTTGCCAGGAAATCACGGCCGCTCGGCCCATCGGGGCCTGGAGAATTGCCGGGGGGGCCACTGCCAATGGCCCACGACCGACGCGCCGTAAACCCCGCCCCCGCCTGAAAACCGGCGCCAGAGAATACAGCAGCTGGCGTCGGAGCGGCGGGGCAGGATTCACGCCGCCTCCCCAGGGATTCTCCGACCCAGCGTGGTGTCGGAGAATCCCGCCCATTGTCTTTAATTTTGACAAAGAGTCACCCAGACTCCCTTTTCTCTCCAGAGATGCTGTCAGACCTGCTGAGATTGTCCAGTATTTGCTACGTATCCACATAATACAAATTACCATCGGACAATAGATGCAGAGGCAAAAAACAAGACTTGAAACCTCCTGTGAGAATCATTACTCCTGGCATAGAAAGCACTAGCTTGCAGTTGTTATTGAGTCAAACATTGTTGACAAGTATTTGTTTGTATTAGTGTCAAAATAGGTTTCACACACTTCACTGAATTAGATTAATGTCTTCAAAAGCACCAGAGAATCATGTTGTTCCTCCAACAAGCGAGAAACACTGATGTCATCAAAAATCTCCTGCACGATTAATGGACCCTTGCTCTTGAAGGACCAGGGAATTTTACTTCTATGGCCATCCTTTGGTTTGCTGCTGTTATTTTTTGTTTGAAAGGTAGAGGAAATATTTTTCAAGAAAGATTGTGAAAAATAGGGAGCACCTTTGAGAGTTTCTGTGCATTTCAAATATTTCATATCATGTGCATTATGATCACTTCACTTTGTTGCTTAAAGCTATCTAGGGTGCCACAAGAGACACTTTAGAGGAAAGATTGTGGAGAAAATTCTATCGCAGATGGTCTAACCACATATGGCAAAAATGTAATTTTACCAGTAGATTATTCTTCTTTACAGTGCAGCGGAGACAATTATTCAGTCAGCTTTGGTAAAGAGATACTCCAGTATGACATCGGATAAGTTTGATTGTAAGATTTAATTTGGTGTTTTTGACTTGCATTGTTTGGCAAAGTAATTCCATACATCCCTGTTCTTCATTTAGACAATGGCAGACGATAAGAGTGAGCTTGGCAGGCAATTGTGCAATAAATGTGTGTGGCTCTGAAGCGTCTCGTGAACAGTGAGGCTGTGCTTAACAGAGTGAGGCTCATTAATCCATGCACAAACACACACGTACACAAACACACACACACACATGTCAGCGATACCTGTTCTGCAAGATAATAAATGGCTTACATGCACAGATGAATGGTCAAACCACACAAATTGTTTTGATTCTGGCACGCGAACCCGTCACCTTTGATATGGGATAATAAAATGGGATAATGATGTTATTAATAATTGGTTGCAGTGAAAAGAAAAAAAATGGAATTTTTTTTTAAAAAAGTGCTTGCAGTGTGATGCTCTGTAAAGTTATCACTGTACTTTGTATATTAATGAGGGTATAACTGACCTCAAGGAGCAATAAATGATTGATCATTTCCTGAGGTGCCATGTATGAAAACGAATGAAATGAAAATCACTTATTGTCACGAGTAGGCTTCAATGAAGTTACTGTGAAAAGGCCCTGATGAACCATCAATCGAACGCGAGACGAGTTGCTGTACAAAAGTTAGGCTTTAATAAGCTAGAAGTTAGCCCTGCGGTCGACTACAGTAAATGGACGACCGCTGGGCGTTCTGGGTATTTAGACCTCGCTCTGAAGGCGGGGTTAACTCAGCCTCTCGACCAATCGGGGAGCCGCCACATGACTGTTCTCAACCAATCGGTCGAGAGGCACATGACCAACCAGGGCCAATGGTAAACCAGTGTTCTGCACCAATGGCAGACAGCTATGCAAATCATACCACCACATTCACCCCTTGCAGAGAAAGAAGCCGGGTGGGGGGTATCAACGAGAGCCGGGGGGTGGGGGGGGGGGAGGGGGGAACTGGTGGTATGAGTAGCAGCCAGAGAGGGGAGAACATTTTTTTTGGGGCTTCCCACTGGCCCAGACAATTAACAATAGTGCATATTGTCCATACAAGGTCCATGGTGTTGTTGAAAATTAAATAGACTCGATCAGCCTTTTTGTTGCCCATGACGTCCTGGCAGACCACCGCAGTGGAGTTGGTGACGGTGGTTCAGCCGATGGTGGTGGTTCCGCTGATGTCCTGGAGTCCGGGAGCGATGGTCCTTGAACAGTCTCCGTCACCGGGGCTCGTGGTCGAGACGCTATGGATGCGGAAGGGGTGGCCTGGGTGGGGCGCTGGGGGGAAAAAAAACAGTGGGGGGGGGGGTCTGTGGTGAAGGGGGGGGGAAAGGCCGCACGCCGGCGGGTGCCAGGTCCCGGAGGGAGACCGTGTCCTGCCGACCGTCGGGGTACTCCACGTACGCATACTGCGGGTTAGCGTGGAGTAACTGGACTTGTTCCACCAACGGGTCGGACTTGTGCACCCGCACATGCTTCCGGAGCAAGATGGGTCTGGGGGCGGCCAGCCACATTGGGAGAGGGGATCCGGAGGACGACTTCCTGGGGAAAACAAGAAGACGTTCATGAGGTGTCTGATTTGTTGTGGTACAGAGGAGTGAGCGGATAGAATGTAGGGCATCGGGGATAACCTCTTGCCATCGGGAAATAGGGAGATCTCTGGACCAGTAGTATGGTCTTCCAGATGGTACCATTCTCCCGCTCGACCTGTCCGTTACCCCGGGGGTTATAGCTGGTCGTCCTGCTAGAGGCAATTCCTGTTGAGCAGGAATTGACGCAGCTCGTCGCTCATAAATGAGGACCCCCGATCGCTATGTATGTATGCGGGGTAGCCGAACAGGGAGAATATGGAGAGGAGGGCCTTAATGACGGTCGATGTGATCATGTCGGGGCAGGGAATGGCGAAGGGTAAGCGGGAGTATTCGTTGATTACCGCCAGGAAGTAAATGTTGCGGTTGCTAGAGGGAAGGGGCCCCTTGAAGTCAATGCTGAGACGTTCGAAGGGGAGGGATGCTTTGATCAGATGTGCGCGCTTGTGGCGATAGAAGTGCGGTTTGCACTCTGCGCAGATGTGGCCTGACTTCCTCAATGGAGAAAGGCAGGTTGCGGGCCTTAATGAAATGGTAGAAACGGGTCACCCCTGGATGGCAGAGGTCCGCGTGGAGGGAGCTGAGGCCGTCTATCTGCACGCTGGCGCAGGTACCACGGGACAGGGCATCAGGACGCTCATTGAGCTTCCCAGGACGATACAAGATCTCATAGTTGTACGTGGACAACTCGATCCGCCACCGTAAGATCTTGTCATTCTTAATCTTGCCCCTTTGTGCATTATCAAACATGAAGGCCACTGACCGTTGGTCTGTGAGGAGGGTAAACTTCCTGCCGGCCAAATAGTGCCTCCAATGTCGCACAGCTTCGACTATGGCCTGGGCTTCCTTTTCCACAGAGGAGTGGCGGAGTTCGGAAGCCTGGAGGGTTCTGGAGAAGAAGGCCACGGGTCTGCCCGCTTGGTTCAGGGTGGCTGCCAGAGCTACTTCTGATGCGTCGCTCTCGACCTGGAAGGGGAGGGACTCGTCGATGGCGTGCATCGTGGCCTTTGCGATGTCCGCTTTGATGCGGCTAAAGGTCTGGCAGGCCTCTGTCGACAGCGGGAAGGTCGTGGTTTGAATGAGGGGACGGGCCTTGTCGCCGTAGTTGGGAACCCATTGGGCGTAGTAAGCGAAGAAACCCAGGCAGCGTTTGAGGGATTTGAGGGTATTGGGGAGAGGGAGTTCCATCAGGGGGCGCATGCGTTCGGGATCGGGGCCTATCACTCCTTTACGCACTACGTAGCCAAGGATGGCTAGACGGTCGGTGCTAAACACGCACTTATCCTTATTGTATGTGAGGTTAATGAGTTTTGCGGTTTGGAGGAATTTCTGGAGGTTGGCGTCATGGTCCTGCTGGTCATGGTCGCAGATGGTGACATTATCGAGATACGGGAAGGTAGCCCGTAATCCGTACTTGTCGACCATTCGGTCCATCTCCCGTTGGAAGACCGAGACCCCATTTGTGACACCAAATGGAACCCTAAGGAAGTGGTAGAGGCGCCCGTCAGCCTCAAACGCGGTGTACTTGCGGTCACTCGCGGGGATGGGGAGCTGGTGATAAGCGGACTTAAGGTCCACCGTGGAGAAGACTTTGTATTTCGCGATATCATTTACCATGGCGGAAATACGGGGGAGAGGATACGCGTCCAGTTGCGTAAACCGGTTGATGGTCTGGCTATAGTCGATGACCATCCGGTTTTTCTCCCCAGTCCGGACCACCAGCACTTGGGCTCGCCAGGGACTGTTGCTGCCCTCGATGACCCCTTCCTTCAGCAACCTCTGGACCTCGGACCTGATGAAGGTCCGGTCCTGGGCGCTGTACTGTCTGCACCGTGTCGCGACGGGTTTGCAATCGGGGGTGAGATTAACAAACAAGGAGGCGGGGTCCTCTTTGAGGGACGCGAGGCTGCAGACAGTGAGGGGGGGTATAAGGCTGCCGAATTGGAAGGTCAATCTCTGCAGATTGCACTGGAAGTCCAGTCCTAGGAGTGCCGGTGCACAAAGGTCAGGGAGGACAAGGAGTTTGTAATTTTTAAAAACCTTCACTTGGACCGTGAGGTTCGCGATGCAGCAGCCGGTGATGCGGACGGAGTGCGAACCTGAGGCTAACCTTATTTTGTGTTTTACAGGATGGACAGGGAGCACACAGCGTCTTACCGTGGCAGGGTGAACGAAGCTTTCCGTGCTCCCGGCGTCCAGCAGGCAGCCCGTCTCGTGGCCGTTGAGGTGGATCAGCGTCGTTGTTTTGGCGAGTGTGCCTGGCCGTGACTGGTCGAGTTGAATGGCCGCGAGCCGTGGAGAAGAACCATCATCGTAGTCGTCGTTGGCCGAGTAGTTGCTGGCAGAATCTTGCGTGCCAGTCCAGGATGGTGGTGCCCAGGATCCGCACGTGGATTTGGGGCCCCAAGGTGGCGGCGCCCAGGACCCGCACGTGGAGTCGGGGCGCCAAGATGGCGGTGCCCAGGACCCGCACGTGGATTCAGCGCCCCAAGATGGCGGCGCCCAGGACCCGCACGTGGCGTCCGGGGCACAAGATGGCGGTGCCCGCGGGGCCCTCGTGGTTGCTGGGGGGCAGGGTTAGCGGTGTCGGCGGGCCAATCGGAGCGGCTGAGAGCGGGGGCAGAGAGGCGCACAGGCCAGGCGCAGGGGCCCGGGGGTGGGGGGGAGAGATTGGCGCGGTGTGCTGGAAGGGCCCGCAAGGGCCCGGAGGGGAGGTCCCCGGTCGTTGCGTAGAACAGCAGCGACCGATTTGGCCTGGCAGACGGATGAAAAGTGGCCCTTCTTCCCGCAGCTCTTACAGTGGGTGGAGCGGGCCGGGCAGCGCGGGCGAGGGTGTTTAGCGAACCCACAGAAATAGCAGCGGGGCCCCGTGGACTTGTCGGGGCGTCCCGCGGCGCAGGCCTCAGGGGAGTCGTGAGCGACGGATGGCGGTGGGGAAGCGTGCCAGGAGGCCCAGGGTGCTGCAGCACGGCTGGGGACACAGGCGTGGGCATTTAAAACGGCGACCTCCAGGGAGGTGGAGAGAGTCCGTGCCTCAGTTAGGCTGAGGTCGTCTTTCTCCAGCATCCGCTGGCGGATAGCGGCAGATTGCATCCCAGCCACGTAAGCATCTCTAATCAGAAGTTCCATGTGCTCCGTGGCTGAAACTTGGAGGCAGGAGCAATTCCTCCCCAGGACAGCGAGGGCCTCGTAAAAATCATCTAATGACTCACCGGGGAGCTGTTGTCCGGTAGCCAGCAGATGTAGGGTGAATACTCTGTTTACCGGTTTAAGAAACTGTCCATTCAGCTTAAGCATGGCCGCGTCATAATCTTTTTCCTCCGCAATCATCGCGTAGGCCGCCATGCCCACGCTGGAGTGGAGGATGTGAAGCTTCTGTGCCATGGTTGGGGGGCTGTTTGCGGACGCTAGGTATCCATCGAAACATGCCAGCCAATGTTTAAAGATTTCTGAAGCGTTCTGAGTTTGCGGGCTGATGCGGAGGCATTCGGGCTTGATCCGGAGCTCCATCTTCAAAATTCTAGCTTATTAAATTGATGAACCATCAATCGAATGCGAGACGAGTTGCTGTACAAGAGTTAGGCTTTAATAAGCTAGAAGTTAGCCCTGCGGTCGACTACAGTAAATGGACGACCGCCGGGCGTTCTGGGTATTTATACCTCGCTCTGGAGGCGGGGTTAACTCAGCCTCTCGACCAGTCAGGGAGCCGTCACATGACTGGCCTCAACCAATCGGCCGAGAGGCACATGACCGACCAGGGCCAATGGTAAGCCAGTGTTCTGCACCAATGGCAGACAGCTATGCAAATCATACCACCACAGCCCCTAGTCGCCATATTCCGGCGCCTGTCCGGGGAGGCTGGTACGGGAATGTATGGAATCCTCAGTGATTTTTCATCAATAGACTTGGAAAATATTATTGAACAGATAAGAGCTGATACTCCAAATAAGTGCTCCTGATGAGAGGAGATATTCCCGGGGTTCGCTGCTCCATCATTTTCAGGTATCCATTTAAATGAATTGAAAATCAGGGCGGTCAGCACATCATTTCCTGAGCAGTGCTCCCTGAGAGGAATCAGGAATTAGGAACCCACACATTCATATGACATTCTTCTGTGCAATATTTTAAAGAACTCACCAACTCATTTAGCAGCAAAGGAATGTCGCACAATGCAAAATCTTGTGCCCTTACCCCTTGGTGAGTTTGGTGGTGGGGGGGAGCAACATTTAATCAAGCACACACCTAGCCACCTACCCAACTATTGCCAACTGAGGTGATTAATGGTCACTTAAGGACTCATGCCGGTAGAAATCCAGCAGTGGGCTGACAGGCATTTGCTTGTCTATTCTCAGTGGGGGTCTAATCGAGGGACCACATATTGGGAAAGAGGGGGACTGTCGAGAGCACTTTCTGCCAAATCCTCTCTCCTCCCATTTCTCCCTTTCCACTACCTAAGCTGTGTCTAGGGCCTTCCTCAATCCAAGGCCTCGAATGGGTGTAGACCCAGAAGCACTGCTGAGTAAAGAAAAGCTGCCTTGGATTGGCTGGTAGCATTTGGCAGGTGGGACTGCCATCCTGGGGTCCTTGAACCCAGGGGAAGGCTCACAGCTGGCCTGTTAATGCCAGAGATGCTTCGGGCCCTTTCCAGAAGAGGCTACCCAGGGTTTTTGCTGGCTCTCCAACTGGTTTCTGGGGATCCCATCACCTCCACAAGACGTCCCATTGCATTAATCTGTTATCAATTGCACTTTTGATTTGGATAGCACAGTCTGACAGTGAGCCACAATCATGTCAAGGCTGGATGTATCATTTTAAGTTACTTAGACCGGAATTATCCAGCCGTTGGGTTGCTCTGTTCCCGGTGGCAGTGCACCACTGCCCATGGATTTCCCGGCAGCATGGATGACTTCAATGGGAAATACCAATCCTGCTGTTTGCGAATGGCGCGGCACCGAGAACCACACGGCTAGGGCACTGGAGAATCCAGAAACTGATCCATTCAAAGCTATTTGGTTATTCTTTTTATAGGGAGCAATTCATGGCAATAAGACTATTCAGGACTGGAAAAGATCTTTGCAGCCCATCCATAGAATCACTAAGGTGCAAAAGGAGGATATTCTGCCCATTGAGTCTGCACCCTCTGAAAGAATCCCCTACCTAGACCCATTCCCCCACCCTACCCTGTAACTGCACCCAACCTGCACATCCTTGACACTTTGGGGCAATTTAGCATGGCCAATCCACCCAACCTGCACATCTTTGACTTGAGAGGAAACCGAAGTATCCGAAGGAAACCCACGCAGTCATGGGGAGAACGTGCAAACTCCACATAGACAGTCACCCGAGGCTGGAGTCAAAACCAGATTCCAATGTTTATCATACAGTGCTGTGCATCGCAATTGCATTTTCCAGCATAGGGCAAATATAGGGAGGAAAATTTGAATTGTAGACTTCTTAATCAGCAGTTAAATGCCAGGAGCTGCATCAATTTCCATAAATATTATTTTTTAAATGTTAATTTGTTTTTGATTGGGTCTAGGTCCAATTTCAGCAAATGTACTCGGGGACAATGAAATAATTCCATCTATCACAATTTCTTTATATCTTCAAATATATATGCTTGGTGCCTGATTAAGAAGTTATCCATCTCCTGATTCAGGGGTTATCCATCTCCTACATCGAGCTTTCTGAACAGTGAAATAGTGAAATTAATTCCAATCAAATGCAGCAGTAACTTATGACACAAAATCTGAATGATCGAAACCTGATAATGCAAATCATTTTTTGCACCAAAAACATTTTGAATTGTTCAATAATTGACATTATAGAAATGTGAATAATAGTGATAATTTAGTACCGTAACTTTGTGGCATCAAATAACTCAGCAACTTTAATTATAACATAGATGCATTAGAAACACAATTTGAATTGGTGCAAGACTGTTGCAGCTGCATTTGTTTTTCCATGACCTGCATGCCTGACTGCACAATGTTAATAATTAGACCCACTCTCCAAGACCAAAACCCCAGGGATGAAGCTTCAAAGACTAAGTGGCTTTTCGGTCTACAAGTAGATATTTGTGAGCAGTAATGGATTCTGAGTGGGCCCCTGTTCATCTGACTTTTCAGTGTGCACGGATTGAAAAATTATGCGTAAATACACATTTCATACAAATGGTTCTGCAACGTCTCTCAAAATGGCAGTTCAGTGGTGCAGACACAATTTAAAATATTCCTATTTCTGAGCCTGTCATTAAACGGAGCCCTTTTTCTCTCTTGAATGACCTGAAGGAATGAAAAGAGCACCAGAATGGAAAATCATGTCAAGCACACACATTCAGTGTATGATTTCATTGAGATTCAACAAAAACCTTCTTTATGAGCAGATTCAATGGTCTTGTCTTTCAGTGCTCTGTACTGCGGCACACCCGATTTGTAAATCCGATTTGTGCCCAAACGGACAACAAAATAAGCTGTTCTGTGCATTGTCATTCGCCAAATTATTTCATGAGAGGAGACAGCACAGCACTGGTAGCTGAATTTATCAACAATTTCTCCATGGAGAAAATCAGTCAAATCTGAGAATGGGATAAAAGAGGCTCCAAGTATTAAAAGCTCAGAATAATCTACACCAGGGGTGGGCAAACTACGGCCCGCGGGCCGCATGCGGCCCGCCAAAGGTATTTCTGCGGCCCACCAAGTCATTAAAAAAAAAAAAAAAAAAAATTTTTAAAAAAAAATTTTTTTTTTTTTTTTTAATTTTTTTTTTAAAGGTTAATGGGTGGGGGGGCTGTTGGGTTACTTACTGGTATAGGGTGGATACGTTGACTTGAGTAGGGTGATCATTGCTTGGCACAACGTCGAGGGCCGAAGGGCCTGTTCTGTGCTGTACTGTTCTATGTTCTATATGAGGCGCCCACAATCATAACCGGGTGAAGTGATTATTTTACTTAATATACTATGCGGCCCTTTGTGAATTGTGAATTTCTGAATGCGGCCCTTGCACGGAAAAGTTTGCCCACCCCTGATCTACACCATGACCTGAATATAACAGGGGCTGAGTTTTGAACAGTTTAAAATCCATAGCTTGCGTTTTTTAGCCCTGACAGTTCGCCGCCTGGAAATCAGCCAAATTGATAGGCTTGTGGGAGGAGTCTGGAGCAAGCCACAGAACTGAGTAGGCTTGACCTTTGGACCCAGGAGATGCATAATCGTGGCGGTGGCTGACCGAATCCCAACCTTTGCGGCCTTTTGCGGTGTGGGTTCGACGGAGGAGGGAGCTGGGGTGTGGTGTGAAATGGACGGTATTGGGTTGGTCACATAAATATACAACCCAGCCAATTTTACCTTTCAATTGAATAATGCTCCTCTTTCTTCCCTGTCAACTGCAAAATATTTTGAATAGCATTTTCATTAAATGTGACTGAAATGTCAGTGCAGTTTTGCCCACAGGTACCTGTGTGAAATTAGAGACATCACTGTGATGTTGAACCAACAAGTCAATATTGTACTGTTGGGGTCAATATGCAAGTACCGCGCAAAAGGCAGAGAGACCAGACGAGATTCTGTGTAAAGAATAAGCTTATTAAAACTAACTGCATTAATATTACAACAGTAAGCAATCATACAGCTGCCAATCCTGGATTTGCAACCCCTTGGCTTAATATAATTTGAATGAATCTTCCTTTAATGATCAGGCCCTGAATTCCAGGGCTAAGGCGAATGATCCGAACACGTCGACCGCTCTCACTGACCACAAGTCCAATTCCATAACCAACATGCAGAGACCAAATTGCATATGTTCTGGCCTTGTCACTATACAGTGGCCTGTTGTTACCCATCTGGTGACTGTAGGCACCTGACTCGCACTGCTGATTTCCAAACAAAAACCCTTGAGTTCAGCCAGCGTGCCAGCAGCCAACACTTCACAAGGACATTTTACCTTGCCAAACGCAGAGAGTGTCTGAAATGGTCAACTTGCTGACAGCTGGCTCCAAGTTACTCTTTGTCTGGGTAAAGTGATTAATCACATGTGGTTGATCACAATTGGCATCAAATCTGTTTGCTCCCTTTCCTCTTTTATTTAAAGTTAGCCAGATGATGCTTCAAAACCACTATCACTGCTCGATAAAATAACATTTGCATAATTGTCATGCTTTGAAACGTTAATTGGAAAGCAAGACATTAACAGCACTAAAACTTCAATCTCCATCTCCATTTTGAAAATGTGTTGAGAATTTGAATACGCAGATGGGATTGGAGAGTGATTTTTATCGACCCGGTTTTCTAAATTCATGCTCACAAGCTAAAAGGCCTTGCCCGCGAGAGTGGGCGCTAGAAAATTGTGCAAACCAAGACCAAATTCATGTGTGTTGGCATTGTTGTTGCGTGGCCTGTCAGCAATTGAGTGCAGCTGACCAAGGGAGAACTGCAATTGACTTGAAAATGGATTAACCTTTACTCTCTGATTGATCTCCATTTTCACACATCCCAAAACAGAAGGCAGCACTTGCCCTACAGATTGGAATTATGTAAAGAACAGTCTAGGGTTCCAGAAAAGCTGTAGGGCAGGATTCTCCATTTGGAAGATGATGGGCATGATGTACCCAAATGAGAACAGAGTCCCATAGCACACACGATTAGCCGGGTGTTTCCCGGTGTTCAAAGCAACTAGAAAACCCCGCTATTGAACAGCCATTCAGGAAATCGGGGGCCTCAGTAAGGAATGTGCAGCCGAGGCCACACTTTGTCCCATTTTTTGCACTGAGGTGCTCTGATCGCTGGAACTCCGCTTGCCGGAACTCCTCAGTACAGGGAGAGATTGGGACGGCATTTAAAAATGCCAACCCGATCTCCCAACCACCCCCAAGCCCCAACTCACCTATAAGCGGGTCCTCAGTGACGCCCTCCCCCCTGCACCCATGCAGGGCACCCCAGGGCCTGATCCCCATCGTGTGAAAAATGTCAGCTTGGCAGTGCCATCCTGAAATGTAGGTGGTACTGGCACGTTGGCAGTATTTGGGTGCCCAGGTGACACCAGTGGTGCCAGAGTGCCACACTGCCCAGAGGGAAAGCAGCTGGGGGCCTCTGATCTTCTGGGAAGCCCCCACAACTGCCGTCAGTGAACGGCACTTGCCTGAGGGCTCTGAGGCAAGGGGGTAAGACCACACAGCTTTGTTAGATCTCAGGAAAGTATATTGGAGTGAGATAGCCATGGGCGGGATGACATGGCAATGTCTCGCGAGATCACATTCCATCTCACGAGGCATGGCATCTTCGGTGAATCCTGGAAGAGGAATCTCAGGGCACCGACAGGCCGCAGAGCGCTGCTTTTCGGGCACAATGCGGCTGGTAGATCTGCCCTTATGTTCTCCCGCTAGAGATGAATCGCCTCTGAATTGCACTCGCACAGGGAGCACAAATCCAGAGGCAATTCCCTATCCCTTGCCTTGTAAATTTATGCATGGTGGGGATTGCCAGGGATTCCATCGCTATTGGGCCACTATTTTTAGCAGGCGGTCCAGTAGCGAAGTGCGGCGTCTGGGGCCCCCCACAACGCAATCCCCCCTCCAGCCCAACACAGGATTTTCTGGGTCACTTCCCCCCCCCCCCCCCCAACCTGCCCACAGTATGAGTGTGACCCAACTCCCCCCGCCCACCTAATTGACCCGTTTGCAACCTCCCGCTCGCACAGGGCGCAAACATCGATGCTGCCGCCAGCTGTTGGCCGGAGGATTGGAGCGTCGATCACATTTTTTGCCTGACGCTCAATCTTCCGCTGCATTGGGAACGTCGTTACTGATGGTGGACAGTGGAGAAGCCAGCCCATAATACCTGACTTTTTAAAAAATCAATCAAATAATTTTTCTGCAGTTTGTGTACATCTCAGTGTCCGGGTCTGGCAAATTATTCCATTGACTGACAATGAATAACCATGAACACAATAGGTATCTTTTGTTCCCCTGGAACTTATATTCATCTGTGTTACTTTTCAGTAATATGTGAATGTTTACAAGGTGGATGGTTTCACAGCCCCTGTATGAAATATGCTATAGTTGCCTTTTATGAAGTTTACAGCAAAAGAGATACGTACAAAGAACATACAGTGCAGAAGGACGCCATTCGGTCCATCGAGTATGCACCGACCCACTTAAGCCTTCACTTCCACCCTATCCCCGTAACCCAATAACCCCTCTTAACCTTTTTGGACACTAAGGGCAATTTATCAATTCACCTAACAGCACGTCTTTGGACTGTGGGAGAAAACCGGAGAACCCGGAGGAAACCCACGCAGACACAACAGGGAGGACGTGCAGACTCCTCACAGTGACCCAGCGGGGAATCGAACCTGGGATCCTGGCGCTGTGAAGTCACAGTGCTATCCACTTGTGCTACCGTGCTACAATTAAAACAAAAACGGCAAACGTTGGGAATCTGACGTTAGAATAAAAAAATAAGAGCACACTGCAGGCCAGGCAGCATTTGAAAAGCAGAAAGATAAGTGGCCCAGTGTTCTATAGGTGCCCCAGGCCCCAAACATGGCGAGGGGGGCGGGAGGAATGGAGGACCACATTCTCAAATGCGATATGCAGGCAGTTGCCATCATATGTCCAACATTGCACTCCCACCCTGCCAGCCAGCAACCACATCATGTTGTGTTGGAGCAGGAACCTAATTACCACTCTGCGAAGACCAGGGGTTTAAAATCTCCCTGGCTTCACTGTGTCAAATTTGGGATGGTTTGCTGCCCAACTTTTCACTGCCACCACCTCCTCTCCCTCCCCTTGCCCACCCACACAGCTGCCGCCCTGGTTGTATCGTTGAGAGAACCGGTTCGGAGAATTGTCAAATCCTAACAGGAAATAGTTTAATTAGCACAGAGATTGTGGTAATGACACATTTGATTAAACAGCCAGTGCTGATGACTGCACCTAGCAACCTTAATTCACCTCCTACATATCTCTCAGATCATTAACTCCTCCATGTTAGTGCCCCTGATGATCCCATCAATCAGCGGTTTTAAAAATATTTATTTTGCTTTTTCATTTAAGGGATGTGGCTATCACTGTCAAGACCAACGTTTATTCCCATCCCTTGGAAGGTGGGATGAGCCAGGTTATTGAAAAAAATTCATTAATTTTGAAGGAGGATGATAAATTGAGAGAACATTCTCAGTATAATGTATCCAAACTTTTTAATATTTCAAGTAATGAAAAACCCTTAACTTAAGGGTTCTGCTTATGTCAACAAGAATTGCTAATTAAAGAAAGCAAAAAGACTGCTTGAGAGACATATCACCATGTTGAAAATGTTCTTATTCCTTCATGTTTGAAGCCTGCTCCTGAAGCAAGGGGTGGAAATCTCCCATCTGGGACAAATTCCTGTGGCGGGATAATGAATGTGGCGTGTTTCCCACAGTGGAGGCCGGCGGGAAACAACAACAAAGGATGCAATCTGACGGCCACGCTGCGCCAGTAAAGCAGCTCGCTGCGCCACAGCGATGCCGTCAAAAGCCGGGAGACCCCGCTCCTGGGATCTACCAGGCTCGCAATACCTTGCGGGATTCAACACAATCTTACGAGATGTTGCAATGTAAATCCCGCCCATAAAGGGGGGGGGGGGGTGGGGGGAACACTTCATTCTAATGTGCAGCTTCCTGAGGTACCTGAGGCTTTGGGAATCAACCCCTTGGCCACAGAGACTTCGGGTGAATGCCGTTTACCACTGTTCTCCACAAATGGGGACCAGATGAAATGGCACTTGTGGGGGTCTCCCAGAGGATCGGAGGCACCCTGCTGCATGCCCTTTGGGAAGGATGGTGCCCTGGTGCCACCTGGCCACCCTGGCAGTGCCACTTGGGTACCAGCCTGGTGCTGCAAAGGTGCCAGGTTGGCACTGTCAAGCTGGAATTTTTTGCATGTGCGTGATTGGGCTGGGGCTGCCTGGTGTGGATGTTGGTGGGGGGCAGGGACATTCCCATATTGCATTCGGGCTGGGGGGGAGAGGCAAGGAGGTCAGGGATCAGGACTCCATTTAAAAATGGCATCCCAATCTCTCACTATCATGTACAAAATGGGACTATGTTTGGGTCCAGCTGCACATTCCCCATTCAAGCCTCTTATTCAACGTAAGTCGCGGTGAATAGTCATGTGTTTCTTGCCACTGTAAGTGCCGGGAAACAGGCAGCCGGGCTGGTTTAGCTCAGTGGGCTAGACCGCTGGCTTGTGATGCTGAACAAGGTAAGCAGCACGGGCTCAATTTCCGTACCAGCTGAGAATCCTGAATTCTCCCTCCGTGTAGCCGAAGGTGGATGGATCTCCTGGAACACTCTGAGGCAGGAAGATGGACCTCCCCAATGCCACTGAGTCCGGAAGACCCACCTGTATATGCTCCCCCGCCCACTGCTGTGGTGTTCTGGGTTCCATGTTTGTGGCGGCCTCCATTTCGAACTCCAGAGGTTGCGCCCGGCATTGTTCAGGAAAGTCCCGACATCTGTTTGCCATATTGTTCCAGTGTGCTTTCCCGCTGGCGTTCTGGAGAATCGGATGTGGTGGGGATGTTATGGTCGGGCCTTCATCGGCGTCCCGTTAGTGGAATGGAAATCAGTTTCACACCAGCCTCCAGCAGGTTTCCTGATCCATCACGGCAGGCACCAGCAGAAGATACTGGTGGGAATTCTCTGGCCGTTCGCTGGCAATGGGATTCTCTTAGTCCGCCGGCACGCCCCCCACCCCCCCGTCCGCGGGTTTCCTGGTGGCTTCAGGTGGCTTCAATGCAAATTCCCATTGGCAGCAATAGAAACAGAGAATCCTCCCACCAGCGAACAGTGCGCTGCCTCCCACTGCCGAGAAACACACCGCTGAGACCGTGAAACTGATTTTTCCATT
Source organism: Scyliorhinus canicula (assembly GCF_902713615.1). Lineage (NCBI taxonomy): Eukaryota > Metazoa > Chordata > Chondrichthyes > Carcharhiniformes > Scyliorhinidae > Scyliorhinus > Scyliorhinus canicula. Next base: position 21,479,178 of record NC_052164.1, on the reverse strand, counting down.
CCTGTCACATTCTCCCCCCTCACTGACCCTTGAACCTGCCGGCGGGGGCAAGGGTGAATTCTCCCCAAGGATTCACTCTGGTTAAAGGTGCACCTCCGAACAGAGCCTTAGATCGATCAATGAACCATCTCCATCCTCTGGCATTCGGAACATAGGAACAGAAGTAGACCATTCAGCTCCTCAAGCCTAACCCGCCATTCAATGATATCATGGCTCATCTGTGGCCTAACTCCATATACCTACTTTTAGCCCATATCCTTTAATAACTTTGCTTAACAAAAATCTATCTATCTCAGATTTAAAATTAACAACTGATCGAGCTTCAACTGCTGTTTGTGGGCGAGAGTTCCAAACTTATACCCGCAGTGCGTGAAGACGTGCTTCCTAACATCGCTCCGGAATGGTCTGGACCTAATTTTTAGACTGTGCACTCTAGTTTTTGATTGTCCAACCAGTAGTTTATCTTTATCTACCCTGTCTTTCCCTGTTAATATCTTGAATACTTTGATCAAATTTTGGCTTCGCCTTCTACTTTCTAGCAAAAACAGGCTTAGGGCGCGATTCTCCGCACCCCACACCGCCGGGGAGAACCGCGGGAGGGCCGGGCGAATCACGCCACGCCGCCCTGGCACCCCCCGCGATTCTCCCACCCCCCCCCCAAAATGGCGTGTTGTGTTTTGTGACAGGCCACTCGGAGAATCGCCGCTCTCTGTTTCTCACGGCGACCGCCGATTCTCCAGCCCGGATGGGCCGAGCGGCCTGTCGAACCCGACCGGTTCACGCCGGCGCCAACTACACCTGGTCGCTGCCGGCATGAACAGCACGCGACCGGTGTTTGTGGGGCCTGTGGGGGGCGGAGGGAGGATCGAGCACCACGGGCATGCTCAGGAGATGTCTGGCCTGCGATCGGTGCCCACCGATCGTCGGGCCGGCGTCTCGAAAGGACGCACTCTTTTCCCTCTGCTGCCCCGCAAGATCAAGCCGCCATGTCTTGCAGGGCGCGGCTGACGTCATTTTGGTGCTGCTGGCCGCGTCATTCCCGGCGCACCGCTTTGACGCAAGCGTCAAGGCCCGGCGCGCGGAATTCACGCGCTGCCGCTCCTAGCCCCCCAGGGGGGGGGGGGGGGGGGCGTGGGTGAATAGGGGGCGAGGAGCGGCCTCCGACGCCGGAGTGAAACACTCCGGGTTTCACTCCGCCGTCGGCTGTTTGTCGCCCGATAGGAGAATTCCGCCCTTAATTTATGTAATCTCTCCTTGGGCCTTAACCCCTGTAGTCCAGATATCATGATGATGTAAACTTACGTTGCATTCCCTCCAAGGCCAAAATATCCTTCCTAAGGTGTGGTGCCCAGAACTGCTCACCATATCCCAAGTGGGACTTAGTCGGAGTTTGGTATAACTGCAGCATAACTTCTGTGTGTTTATACTCCAGTCTTCTAGATATAACGACTAGCACGCCATTAGCCTTTTTGATTATTTTCTGCACTTATTCGTGGCATTTTGAAGATTTATGCACCTGAACCCCCAAATCTCTTTAGACATCCACTGTCCTTAACCTCTTCCCATTTATAAAGTACCCCGCTCTCTCCTTTTCTTGGTACAAATTGGATAATCTCACACTTGCTTCCATTGAATTCCATTCAAGGTTGGCATCAGCGATGGTAAAAGTGCTGATTTCTAGATTAGTCTATGAAGACATTCTCAGAACTAGGTAACCTGCTCCAACATGCAAGAATAGTGTCAGGATGGCAGAACGTCACAAAGAAGTGAAGAGTGGTGTTAGGGGTGGGGTTGGGCGGTGGAAACACAACTGATAATACTGACAAGAAAAAAACTTCCGTTTAATGAAATGAAAAAACAAATAGATGGCAAGACACTTCATTCCATAATTAAGTATTTTGCCTCCTCAGGCACACGCATACAGATTTATTTTAAGTATTCGCTGATCTTTATTCGTGTCACAAGTAGGCTTACATTAACACTGTAATGACACCATTGCATAAATCCCCTATTCGCCACACTCCAGTGCCTGCTCGGGTACACTGTGGGAGAATTCAGGATGTCCAGTTCACCTAACAAGCACGTCTTTCGGGACTTGTGTGAGGAAACCGGAGCACCTGGAGGAAACCCACGCAGACACGGGGAGAACGTGTAGACTCCGTACAGACAATGACCCAAGCCAGGAATCGGGTCCCTGGCACTGTCAAGCAACAGTGCCAACTATTGTGCTACCATGCCACCCATAATACAAAGCGAACAAAGAAAAGTACAGCACAGGAACAAGCCCTTCGGCCCTCCAAGCCCGTGCCGACTATGCTGCCTGACTAAACTACAATCTTCTACAATTCCTGGGTCTGTATCCCTCTATTCCCATCCTATTCATGTATTTATCAAGATGCCCCTTAAATGTCACTATCGTACCTGCTTCCACCACCTCCTCCGGCAGCGAGTTCCAGGCATCCACTACCCTCTGTGTTAAAAATGTGCCTCGTACATCTACTCTAAACCTTGCCCCTCGCAACTTAAACCTATGCCCCCCAGTAATTGACCCATCTACCCTGGGGAAAAACCTCTGACGATCCACTCTGTCTATGCCCCTCATAATTTTGTAGACCTCTATCAGGTCGCCCCTCAACCTCCATTGTTCCAGTGAGAACAAGCCGAGTTTATTCAACCGCTCCTCATAGCCAATGCCCTCCATACCAGGCAACATCCTGGTAAATCTCTTCTGCACCCTCTCCAAATCCTCCACATCCGTCTGGTAGTGTGGCGACCAGAATTGAACACTATACTCCAAGTGTGGCCTAACTAAGGTTCTATACAGCTGCAACATGACTTGCTAATTCTTATACTCAATGCCCCGTCCAATGAAGGTAAGCATGCCGTATGCCTTCTTGACTACCTTCTCCACCTGTGTTGCCCCTTTCAGTGACCTGTGAACCTGTACACCTAAATATCTGTGACTGTCAATACTCTTTAGAGTTCTACCATTCACTGTATATTCCCTACCTCCATTGGACCTTCCAAAATGCATTACCTCACATTTGTAAGACTTCCTAAATTATACGGTGCAGTTGTTACATGTCAGATATCAGTAATTAGTAAATGCAAGCACTTATTTCTTTCCAGAGTCCTTTAACCAACTGAGGATGTCCCAAAACAATTTAAAGCCAATTAAATACTCTTAAACTGTAGCCTATGCTGTGATCTAAGAAGCATGTCAGCCAATTGCCCACAGTCAGGTCCCACAATGCTTATAATGACCAGATCATTTAGGAATGCTATTTGGGAGATAAATATTGCCCAGAGCACTAGGGATAACCCTCCTGCTCTTCTTCAAACTAGTGCTCTGGGATCACTTAGGTCCACCTGAGGTAATATGGGCCAGCCTTTAGATGACTATGTGGTGAATGATAGCATGTTGGATTGTATCTACTTCCTCATGTTCTGCCGGTCTCATTGGTGAAGAGGGAAGATACGCAGTTAATGGCCCCAGAGAACAAAGGCAGGTGAAAACTCAGAAGTATACCAATTTAGTTCAGCCCTTGATACTTCAGCTACATTTATATCTGTTGTTTCAACATAAATAATTCAGATATCGGTCTGGTGTCTGTATTTATAGTGCAGAGATACTTCTAAAAGCCAGTCTGTTGATCTGTAGTTTCCTTCGCCCACCCGTAAACATGTCTCCATCAACAGCATGGCTTTGTTAGCCGGACATCAAATGTAGTTATGTAAAATGATGGCCACTGCAGTCCAGAATGCTCCACGTCTTCCCAGTGATTCCTCCACCTCCAGCATTATTGCTATTTACAGGTGCCAAACGTTTGAAGTGTGAATTTTTGGAAGTGTGCACTGTCAGTTTAATTTAGTTTGAATATTAGGGATCTTCCACCACAGGTTACAACAGCTAACAGAGGAGGGCCAGAACAATTTAACTGAGGTAAATTCACTGAAGCATCGTGCAGTGATACAGTATCATGGTTGCGTTGTAATTCACCGACTGACCACTAGGAGTCTCACTAGTATATAAGTCCAGGTTAAAGTCCAACAGGTTTACTTCAAACACTAGGGGCGGGATTGTCCGACCCCCCCCCCCCCCCCCGCCGGGCAGGAGAATCGGCGGAGTATGGCATGAATCCCAACTCGCTGCCCTGATGCCGGCTGCCAGATTCTCCGACGTCAGTTTTTCGGCGGGGACGGGAATCACGTCGCGCCGTTCGGGGGCCGTTGGCAGTGGCCCCCCCGGCGATCCTCTGCTCCGCGAATGGCCGAGTGGTCACCTGTTTTCGGCCAGTCCCGCCGGGGTAAATCAAACACGATCCTTACCGGCGGGACCTGGCTCTGCGGGCGGCCTGCGGAGTCCTCGGGGGGGGGGGGGGTGGGGGGGCGCTGGGGGATCTGGCCCCGGAGTGGGCCCCCACGGTGGCCTGGCCTGCGATCGGGCGGGCCTGTGCCGTGGGGGCACTCTTTCCCTCCACGCCGGCCGCTGTAATGGTCCGCCATGGCCGGCGCGGAGAAGAATCCCCCTGCGCATATGCTGGGATCACGGCAGAACATGCTGGCACTCCTGCGCATGCGAAAACTCGCGCTGGCCGGCAGAGACCCTTCTGCACCAGTTGGCGCAGCGCCAATACCTCCGCCGCTGGCTGGCGTGGCGCCAAACCAGCCGCCGCCGGCCTAGCCCCTGAAGGTGCGGAGGATTCCGCACCTTCCGGGCAGCCCGACGCTGGAGTGGTTCACGCCACTCTTTGGTACCGGTACGGCCCGCCGCTGGATTCCGGAGAATCCCATTCTAGCGTTCGGAGCACTGCTCCTTCCTCAGGTGAATGAAATGGTATGTTCCATAAACATATATATAGACAAAGTCAAAGATGCAAGACAATGATTTGAATGCGAGCATTTGCAGGTAATTAAGTCTCTACAGATCCAGAGATAGGGGTAACCCCAGGTTAAAGAGGTGTGAATTGTCTCAAGCCAGGCAAAATCCTACCAACTGGTGGTAATGACCTCATCCTTCCACCATCCAACCCACTCCCAACCACACCCCATTCAAATGCTGACATTCACTCAGGAACAGGAAAATATCGGAGTGCTGTCGCTGTGCATTGGCCCCCATCTGAATTTCAGGAAGACAGAAAGATCAAAACAGTTCAAACCAGTATTCCCATTTCCCCATTTTACAGGTGTTCCATTTTAAAGTATACAAGACCAGTTCAGACCAGGATTCTCATTTCCTTGTTTTACAGTTTTCCCCTTCTGGAAGAGCAATGGGGGTGGGGAATGAAAGCCGGTACACCCAGTGCAGCCCACGTCGCTTGAATTATTTTTTTAAAATACCTTTTTAATTGAAAAGCAGGATTATTGCAAACACAATTTTTGCCTTCAATTAATCCCCCGCCCCAGTTTCTAAAATAACCTTTAAACATACTCCTTCCAGAAAATGTGATTCCTGTAAACCTGTAAGTGAGAAATTGACAAGATTCAAATGCAAAATAGTCGCTGAAAATATATGCACGAGCATGCCTGTATCGAAACAGTTAATTGTCCCTCTCCATATATTACAGACATGCTCGATGTTGGAGTACCATGGACCTCAAAGGGTTAACATTGGTTACAAAAGTGCCAAACCTTCTACTGTAAGTGGCACACAGCAGCAATGTTACATTAGGCTCTGGCACAGTAAGTTAAATTGTGCCGTTGCTAGCTGTTCTCACACCCACGTCTCTGTCACTGGGGCCAGTGGCTGCCTTGCTGTAGGAAAACAGCAGAGAGGTTCCACTAATTACCCAGAATGGATACATAGAGGATTTATTTCACTGTGCTCTGACTGTATGATGTACGTAGCATGTTGAAATCTCAGACCGAATACCACTGAAGCTACCACAGGCTCTTGTGAGTATCACAATCTCCTCCTGCTTTCATTTTGGGGATTTCTCTGCAAAGCAGAATGCCACCAGAATTCTATCAACCTGTGTTTTTTTTTCTGGCTGGTCCTAAATGCTACAGCTCGGTGATCAATTATGCAGTGGCATTGTTAAATGCTCGCAGAACCTATTTGGCTGGACACTTGCATTGCAAAACATCAAATTCTGTTAGGATGGAAGAGGGAGGACTCTAATGTAGCCATGGAGGTTGCTTTAATTTCTTCGGTGTTAAATCCTGTAATGAATAATGATGAATTCAAGAAAAATCAATTAGTCGGTGGATTGAAGTGAAGGGTGGGGACAGGCCCCATTTCAAAATGTGCAGCAATTTTTTCAGCTACATCTCTGCTGCACTAATAAAAATGCTGTAGTCAATTCTGGTCCAGTAAATATTCCAATCATTGTTTTATTCCTTCACGTTTGTGACAGGTGGTATTATTTTCAAGATTTAAAAAGTTCTACTCCTGGCCTTTCTGCTGTGTAATTCTATCAACTGTTAGCAATGTTGCTTTTTAAAATAAATTAACATTCCTTGGGTACAATGCTTTGGTCGAGCAGGTACATTTTTAAAAGCGAAAGAGAAACGACTGAAAAATACGACACGAAGGGTGTGGGGCGCTTTCTTTATAGAATAATGTGAATGGGAAAGATTTGTTGAGATGCTCCCCTAATTCAGCTTTTTCTGCAGTCAGTGTTATAAACTTAAAGAGCAGGATGTTTCAGAATGGAAAATATATAGAAGGGAAAACTCAGCAATAAAAGCATAAAAGCAAGCATTTCCAATCATCTTCCCAGCAGATCTGTTCATTTGTAAACACGACAAAAAGGCAGCAAGCCCATAAAGGGGTTCACATAACAACCTAAACTGCAAGGGGAGTCATTTTTCAGCATCAGATTAATACTGTGAGCTCCAAATCATAGCTGTTATTATATTTGATATCAGGGCCGGCTCAAGGCACCAGCAACTCGGGCAGTCGCCCGGGGCGCCATGTGCTAGGGGGCACCAGACTCGGGTCCCACGCATGCGCAGTTGGGCCGGTGCCAACCAGCGCATGCGCGGTGGCCGCCCTCCCCCGCTGTGGCCGCCCTCCCCCAGGGCGCCCCCCCCGGTCCGCCCCCCCCGGTCCGCCCCCCCCTCCCCCTTCCCCCCCCCGCGGGTCCGCCCCCCCGCCCCCCCCTCGGGTCCGCCCCCCCCCGCCCTCCCCTCGGGTCCGCCCCCCCCCGCCCTCCCCTCGGGTCCGCCCCCCCCGCCCCCCCCTTGGGTCCGCCCGCCCCCCCCCCCCCCCCAGGCCCCCCCCCCCCAAGGGCGCCGAAGTTCAGCTTGCCCGGGGCGCCAGCAACCCTAGGGCCGGCGCTGTTTGATATATCATGGGTCCGGTTTGGATTGTTAAATTTGTCTACCGATAATTTTGGGCGCATTTCATGTCTCAAGTGGGCAAACTTGTCATAGTTTGTGTGTTGGTGTTGTTCCTGCCTTGATAATAAAGAGGGGGTTCATAGGCTGAAGTTAAAAAGAGATACATATTATTCTATAATTGTTAGCTATTCTATATAAATGTCACCACAATCCCAGAGGACCAGTGGCTGCTCCCTACTTTGAGAGCTGACTAGTGGTGATTAAACCCGAGGGTCACCACACCTCGGGCGAGCGGCAAGGGGCAGGGGCGTCAGATGGTACAGGAATTGAAACAGCGCCGTTGGCATCGCTCCGCATCATGGGCGAACCATCCGCCCATCTGAGCTAACCAACAATGAGCCTCCTGTAGCAAACAGAGGAAAAAGATCCCTGGTGCTTCAGCGGGTAAAAGCACCACCTAATGAACTATTAGATGATACAGATTAGTATGGTCTTCAGTTTAATTCTTAGCTGATCCAAGGCTTAGCAGTAAGGCAAACTGCCGACCACAAATCTGCTTCATCGCCAAGATTGCTGACCTACCTCCGTAATATCACACAACTAATTTTTCCTCAGCTCATATACTGCCGAAATCCTCGTCAATGTCTTTCGTACTTCTAGACTTTCCAATGCTCTCGTGGCCAGCCTTCTATCTTCCTCCCGACAATAACTCTCTGCAGGTTTCATTTGTGATGAATGAAATACATTGGTATATATATTATACGTATCCGTTGCAGCAATGTTTTTAAAAGCTTGGGTTAGGGTGTGTACATACATATCTGCTGCAGTAATTTCTTTTTAAGTCCTGGTTTAAATGACAGACATACTTTGTGGCTGAAAAAGGTGCAATTAAGATGTCATAAAAAGCGAGATCATAATTTTTTAAAGCTATTTACAGGGAGAGGCCTGATGGGATTTTGTTATGATTTCTGGGATTCCCTGGGGAGTACATAATTAGAGGCAGTGTGTCTAGACTTAAGTAAGTAGGTCATGGGACTTGAGTGAAATAAAGATGGTGTAATTAAAGGGATGAGCCAGGGCTGTAGCAGCCAGAGTTCAGTTCCGTTTTCTGGAAGCAGTGAACTGAACAACACTGTTGCACATGGCTGTCAGATTCAGCATTAACCTGACACAGGGTTCTGAAGGCTGTTTACTGAAAGGATCTCTCTATCCAGAGAAAGCAAGAAATCCTGCGTTTGCTAAATTTATTTAAAAGCGGGATTTGACCTGTGACGGGTTTTGCTTGATTGGAGATTGAGAAGGTACCAGTTCGAAGTTAAAGTGTTTCCTTTTATTATTAAGCATTGTTTAACTGATAATTGTAAGCTATATCCCTGTGATGTTTAATACTGTGTTAATAATATTGTTTTCACATACCGTACCCCTTTTGAACCAGGGTACCTGGCACTGTGTGGGAGCAGCGCATGTATCACCATGCCACACTCATATTTATTTTCAATTGTAAGTGATTGGATAGCAACCAGGAGTGTGAACCCCAATGCCTTGCCACTCTACACAGTCATTACATTTCCTCCTCGGTCTTGTCCCCTCACATAAAGGCAACTGGGATAATCATTCAGCAGCGACAGTTTTCAGTTATATACTACCCTTAGCTTGTAAAATATTCCAAGGCACTTCACAAGGGCGACATCACCAGGGCGCTGAAGCACCAGGGTTTTTTTGCTCTGTTTGCTAGAGGAGGCTCATTGTTGGTTATCTCAGATGGCCGGATGGTTCGCCCATGATGCGGAGCGATGCCAACGGCGCAGTTTCAATTCCTGTACCACCTGACGCCCCTGCCTTCTCAACCCTGCCGCTCGCCTGAGGTGCGGTGACCCTCGGGTTTAATCACCACTAGTCAGCTCTCAAAGTAGGGAGCAGCCACTGTTCCTCTGGGATTGTGGTGACATTTATATACAATAGCTAACAATTATAGAATAAAATGTATCTCTTTTTAACTTCAACCTATGAACCTGGTTCACTCCTTGAGTGAAGTATCCTTTCTCGCTGTTTTACAAATTTAAAAAAGTGATTGGGGTTCCTGTCCAGTATTCTGGAAAATGTTGGGATATGGTCTGAAATCGTAATACCTTCCTCACACCCATTCCAGTTTACCTGTCATCCCTCTGCTTGCTGGACTACATTGGCTCCCAGCCTGTCAAGGCCATGATTTAAAAATTCTCATCCCTGTTTACAAATCACTCCATGGCCTTCTTCCCTCTCTATCTCTGTAACCTCCTCCAGTCCTGAAAGCCTTCTCAATCCCTAGCACTCCTCCAATTCTGGCCCCTAACCATATTTTAAACATTGTTCCACCATTGGCAGCCATGCCTTCAGATATCTAGACCTGCCTTTCGCTTCATCAAGCTCTCTGACTCTCTAACGCTCTCTCAAGCTGTCAAATTAACCACTAAAACTCAACTCTTCTACCATTTGGTATCCGCCCTTATGTCACTGTCAAATTTTGGTTGATGTTGCCCTTGTGAAGTGCCTTGAAATATTTAACAAGCTAAGGGCAGTATACAACTGAAAACTGTCCTTGCTGAAGGGTTATCCCAGTTGCCTTTACTTTCCCCGTATGAGGGGACAAGACCGAGGAAGAAATGTAATGAATGTGTATCAAGGTAAGGCATTAGGGTTCACACCCCTGGTTGCTATCCAATCACTTACAATTGAAAATTAATATAAGGGTGGCATGGTAGCACAGTGGCCTGCGCTGCTCCCACACAGTGCCAGGTATCCTGGTTCAATTCCAGCCTTGGCCGACTGTCTGTGTGGAGTTTGCACATTCTTCCCGTGATTGCATGGATTCCCTCCGGGTGCTCCGATTTCCTTTCACAGTCCAAAGGTGTGCAGGTTAGGTGGTTTGACCATGGATTCGTTGGAAGGTTTGGTGAACCTATCCGTCTTGGTTTGCAGATGAAGTATGACCAGCTGAGGGATCCAAAAAAGGAATCGTCTCCCAGCCTTCAGGATAGGAGGAAAAGAAATTGAAGAAAAGAGAGTGAAAGAAAATAATGCAACTATAATCTAGGCTAATACTGCGGGCGCGATTCAACGCAAGTGTTTCGAAGAGTCATTTCAGGCGGGTTTGACTGGGAGTTTTTCCCCCCGCTCTGTCGGCAAGTTCCCCACTGCTATCTAACCACACTGAGTCACTTTTCCGGGCCCAGGTTAGCTTCCCACCAGGCTAGCCCACACAGAATTTATTTCCACACTGGGGACCCCAGGTGCCATGATGCCTGATCCTCGTTTGTGTGCACCAGTACTAACTGGCGCCCGCGTGACCTCCCACTGGGGAGCTGGTTAGATCATGGGAAGCTATTAGATTGAGCTTCCTTCTCGGTAGTGAGATAGAGATTGCCCTTAATTGGCCTCAATTGGCTTCGGGCCGCTTCTAGGTGGGATCCAAATCCTGCCAACAGAAGCGGGCTGGTTAGATCACAAACCGCTCGCTGCCTGGCGTAGTTCCCGATTTGGGAACCTCCCGCAATCTAACTGGCCTGCATGGATCCTCGCCGGGTACGACACAGCTGTAAGATCATGCCCTTTAGTGGAGTACTGAGGGAACGTTGCACTGTCAGAGTTGCCATCTTTCAGGAGAGATATGCCTGCTGCACTCTCAGCTACGTGCAAAGGGTCTGAAGTCATGAATCAAAAGAAGAACAGGGAGTCTTCCCAATGCCTTGGTCAAAACTTAGATCAGCTGGTATTCATCTCATTGGTTTTCCTGGAGGCCCTACCAGCCCACCAATTGGCTATCGCACTTGCTACATTCCAGCACTTACTACACTTAAAATGACCAAAATGGCTGCAATATGTTTTGAGATGTCCTATGGTCATGAATCGTTGTAAATGAATACAAATTTTTTTTTTTTAAACTGTAGTTTATCTGAGAATCACTTCTCACTGCCCCTTTTGAAATGAGAAATTTTGAATTAGTTTGAGTTGTGCACAGACTGTCCCATCAGAGGGGCATTTTGAAATGCACTTATACTGCAATTTTAGCATCTAACTCCAGAAGGAAAGCAGTAAGAGATCCCCTGCTGGAAGAAGTTTTACGGTGATTAATGTCCAGTACTGCGTCAAACCTGGGTTACACTCGAGGTGCACTCTAAAGTGGGAACATAATATTCTCAGGTAGAGAATGATTAGATTGCAGAGTAAAGTTTCTGTTCCTAATGCATAAGTTATTTTAACATGGACCTGCCGGGCTGTATAGTTTGTTTCCATGATATTTTTTCGAGGTGAAAAGTGTGATTCTCCAAACCCCGTAACAAGATATCCTTTCAATTCTGTGAATGAGTTAGTCCAATTTGACGCCAAATTAGAGGCAATTTTGTGATGTGGGCCTGTACCCTATGAGGAACTGGGTGGAGTACCCCCTCCGATTCACCTTACATAGAAATCTTACAGCCAGAGTACGATGAGATTTTCAATGCAATAGTCAATCTTAATTCAGTCTCAGATTCCAGAGATCAATCTGTTAACCCACGTCATCTGGCTTCATAAAATATGATATAAATTGTTGATTCATTATCCAGTACAATATCTTCTTGTTTAGGTTTCCCTTCATCTTTCTGTCCTCCAGATTCCTTCATTGATAGGATGGTCGTCCCTCCCCCATCCCTCCGCCCACTCAAATAAAACTAAATTTGTTTTGTAATGGTGAATAATTCTACTTTTTCAGCGTAATAAGAAACTTTGAGACAGGGCTGGAAGTTCTTCCTGGAAGACTCAAGGCTGTCTCGCACACAAAGGCTTACTCTGTGAGCCTCGATAAACATACAGATTGGATCACCACCGATTATCCTCCTTGTTCTTGCATTCTCCGCTCGATTTCAGCATCTACACTTAAACAGAAAGAATTCTGACCAGGGCTGAAACACCTGCAATAGGGGCTCTGCAAATCCTTCCTCTGTTTGACAGCGACCTCAGTTCATGACTTCGCAAACCTGTTTGGAACAAAACACCTTATAAAGTCATGACTTGCCATATATACTTACATGATTTACTTCAGGGGAGGTGGTGGCCTAGTGGTATTGTCATTGGACTAGCTGTGGGGACCCGCTTTGAATCTCACCATAGCAGATGGTGAAATCTGAACTCAATACAATTTCAAAAATCTGA